>NC_056739.1:1323300437-1323600437 GCF_019279795.1 Protopterus annectens | reverse complement strand
ACCCCATACCCTGTAGCCAATACACCTCAGAAGAAGGGTGAAGTAGGAAACCACATTAATGGAAGTATAAGAGGGGACAGGAGGGTGGGTAACCCAGACTGCAACAGTGAAGACACTCGAACATCTACATTTATGGTAAGTGTACACAACTGTACTATGTTCATCGTGTTTCACTGTTGCAGTCATCACTGTAGGGTTGAATCCCAAAGCTGAGATAAAGGGTGGTGTTTATAGAGTAGAAGGGGCGGCTAGAAGGCCCTGCAAGACTGCAGAAGCAAAGCCTGCCCTAGACTTAGAGTAAAGAGTGAGATTATAGTGCTTAGAAAAAGTATGCACTGAGCTTCAAGTTACAGCTTCCAAAATATCTTTGGTAGGTACTCCCCTGAGAAAGGCAGCTGAAGTAGCAGCAGCTCTGGTAGAATGAGTCCTAATTTTTCCTGGGATTTGCTTTCCATGATGAGAGTGACAGAATCTGATTCCATGAGCAATCCATTTAGAAATGGTCTGTTTTGAAATAGCTTTGCCTTGGGACTTTGTTGCATAAGAAACAAACAGTTGCTCTGTTTTCCTGATATCCTTGGTTCTGTCCAGGTAAAAACAAAGTTGCCTGTGTACATCCAAGGAATGCAAGATCCTTTCCCCCTTATTTTGTGGATTAGTGAAAAAAGTTGTTAGGTGAATAGTTTGGTTTAAAGCCACTTTGGAAACCACTTTAGGCATGAAAGTAGGATTAGTCCTTAAAGACACCCTATCTTGATGAAAAATAATATAAGGTTCCACAGCCATGAGTGCTTGTAACTCCGAAACTCTCATGGCTGAAGTCAAAGCCAGAAGGATAGCTGTCTTCCATGATAAATACTTAATATCAGATGTGGCAGCAGGCTCAAAAGGAGGCAGAGTGAGATTTCCAGAACATAGTTGAGGTCCCAGGCAGGTATGGGTGGTGTCCTAGGGGGCCTTAAATTCTTTGCTCCTCTGAGATATTGTTTCAGAAGTGGATGCGAAATGATTGGAGGATCTGTATTGTAATGTGCAGAGATAGCTGAGGCATGTATTGTTATGGAGGAGAAGGATAAACCCTTATGTAGCATGTCTGTCAGGTGATGTAAAATCAATGGGATATTAGGAATGAGAGGATCCGAATCCTGAGCATGCATCCAGGTGCAAAATCTCTTCCATTTACCTGCATAAAATATTCTAGTGCTGGGCCATCTGGCTTCTAAGATGACATCCATGACTTGTTTGGGAAGGGTAGGATTAATCATAGACCCTGAATACGCCAGGCTGCCAGGCTGAGAGTTTTGATATGAGAGTGCAGAACCTGGCCCTGGTGTTGGGACAAAAGATTTGGAATCTGAGGTAGAATCCAAGGAGGCTCCTGGGATAGATTCATCAGTGCTGAGTACCAAAACTGACGAGGCCAACTTGGGGCCAGTAAAATCATCTTGGGTTTGTCCTGCTTGATCTTTAATAACACCCGTGGAAGAAGAGGTAGTGGAGGAAAGGCATACCCAGAGAAGTTCCTCCAACTGAATGAGAGAGCATCCACGTTCCATGCTAGTTTGTGAAATGTCCTTGTGCAAAAAATCTGTAACTGGTGGTTGTGGGGGGATGCAAATAGATCTATGTCCGGGCAGCCCCAGGCTTCTGTAATCATCTGGAATATTTGGGTGTCTAGCATCCACTCGTGTGGGTCTGACAGGTTCCTGCTCAGGCTGTCTGCCAGAATATTTTGTTTCCCTGGCAGGAACTGAGCCTGTAGATCCACTTTGCAAGCTAGAGCTGTGTTCCATAGAGTCATGGCTAGTCTGCAAAGGGGGTAGGAGTGTGAACCCCCTTGCTTGTTTATGTACCACATAACTGTGGTGTTGTCTGTCCATATCAGTAGTTGCCTTGGCTGTAGAAGATCCCTGAAAGCCAAGAGGGCATTCTGTACAGCTAACATCTCTTTTAAACTGATATGTAGGTGCTTCTGATCCTCTGTCCAAAAACCTTGCAGGCCTTTCCCCTGCAAGTGGGCTCCTCATGCGTAATCCGAGGCATCCGTGGTTAACACTTGGCTGGCTGGAGGCAGACTGAAGGCTTTCCCTTTGTTGTGAAGACATGCCATGGTCCACCAATGGAATTCCTTTTGTAGGCAAGGCAAAACAGCAATCTGTGTGTCTAGACTGTGGCAATGCTGGGACCACACACTTTTTAGGTACCACTGTATTTTTCTCATATGTAGTCTTGCATTTGGTATGAGAAGGACGCAGGAGGCCATGTAACCCAAAGCCTGCAGGAATTTCCTTGCAGTTAGCGGAGACATTAATGCCAAGGTTTTGAAAGTTGAAGCTAGCTGTAGTTGCTTTTCGGATGTCAGGAATGCCATCTGAGTTGTTGTGTTTAGACGAACCTGCGAAAGCGCCTCACTGACAACGGCCGAACCTGAAGCTGGCTCTGCTTGTAAACCGTCGTCCGATTTGGACCTCGGAGGGCTGTCCTTATCCTTGCGTCGTTTGTGAACTCCAGTAGTCGGGAGCGTGTCCGACGACATTTTATAATTAAATCGCCTGCCAAAGTAGTGAAAAGCAAAATCGTACCTCCGCTTAATAGTACATTGGTTAAATCTAGCACAAAACCGACAACTAGCTACGTCGTGGTCAGGGCCTAAACAAGGAATACAGTAAGAGTGGAAATCCTTATGAGGTATTTGCTTCCCACAAGAAATACAATTATTAACTTTTTCTGACATCGGACCAGACTGGAGCAAGAAAAAAGTTTCCCCAATGGGGTACTTAGCTTTAGAAGAAGAAGTAAGTCTTCGGAATGAAGCACGAAAAAATATCAGGAGTCAGCCGACCGGCACTTGCGACCTGCTTCCACTGCACGGCAAGAAAGACTGGAGAACATGGCATCGGCTGGCAGCTTTGTACTCCTGGCGCTCTGACGTCAGGGAGCATGACTGAACAGCCAACGCCGGACCCAGACTTTGGGATTCTGGCCAACCGAGGGCTGCCTGCCGGAAGGAAGAACCCTGCGGTGATGACTGCAACAGTGAAACATGATGAACATCTGTTTGATCACAGGGTGAGAGACGAGGAGTGGCTCAGTAATGTAATGAGCTGAGATGGCAGAGGCATGAATCTTAATTGATGAGAACAATAAGCCTTTGTGCAGCAGCTCTGCTAGATAATCTAGAATTTGAGGTAAGGTGGGCACGGCTGTGTCCTTTCCCTGAGAATGGCTCCAAGAACAGTATCTTTTCCACTTTTCTGAATAGGATTTCCTAGTACTAGGCCTCCTAGCCTCAAGGATGACATCCAGCACCTGTTTGCTGAGGGCTGCTGGTGATGTATTCAGGGAATAAGCCAGGATGCCAGGTTCAGGGTTTGCAGCTGAGGATGCAAAATCTGTCCCTCCTGCTGGGACAGCAGAGGGGGGGGGTCTGATGCAGGTGCCAGGGTGACACTGCTGTCAGACTGCATAGGAGTGGGTACCAGTGCTGGCGTGGCCAGTCTGGTGCAATGATGACTGCAAACTGGGCGCCATAGTAGAAAACACATCTGACACAGATATCCTTCAGAAGGGTCTCACAGAAACGGATAACTGGTGCCAGAGCCACAGCCTAAAGTTAAATGCCAAAAAATGCATAGTCATACCCTTCGGGAAAAACAAGGTTACCCCTAGCTACCAAATAGGTGGCAATCCACTGAGCACAGAAGAAGTTATCAGGGACCTGGGGACCCAGGTTGATAGTAGTCTGTCATTCGACACCCATGTAGCTAAAGTAGTTAGGAAGTCCTTCTACATTGCCCACCTTATCATGAAGGGATTCTCATCTAGATCAAGGGAGGTCATAGTCTCCCTTTACTCATCACTCATCAGACCAATGATTGAGTACAATGCCCCATTCGAATGTATCTGACCCGACACTTGCAGCAGCTGGAGAGGCCACAAAAGTTCCTCACCAAAAGGATAAAGGGTCTCAAAAATCTGTCCTATGCTGCCCGACTGAAACAACTCCAGCTCTATTCAGTAAACGCCGCTTGCTCAGAGGTGACCTTTGCCTAACATACAAGGCCATGTCAAACCCAGATTTGATGAATATGCTTGACCTCAAAAAATCTAGATCCATCAGAGCCACAAGGCCGGAGACTTAAACCTCGACACGGCTATTAATAGGACGTGCTGGAGAGATAGATTCATCACCCAAAGACTCCCTATGCTGTGGAACAAAATCCCGGTACATGTGAGGCAGAGCACCTCGCTGGCCTTGTTCAAGAGAAATCTTGACCAATGGATGGGAGATCGCAGATATACCCCAGGAATTACCTCAGTGTCACTGCTCGACAGAGGCACAGCAAAATAATGGGTATAGTTCCCCATACTAAAGGGGTGGCGTAAGCCACAAAACAATGGGCTAGGCTTATAAATGCCCTCGGGCAGATAGCCTAGTATGAACCTATGAACCTATGAACCTATAATAAGGATTGTCCTTGTCCTGTCCTGTTTAATCTTGAGTAGTACTTTTGAGAGGAGGGGCAGAGGGGGAAGGCATAGATTGAGAGGTCTTCCCATGAAAGGGATAGGGCATCCACTTTCCATGCTTGACTGTGGGGAGTTCTGGTGCAAACTTTGCTCAATTTATGGTTTTGGAGGGGAAGCAAAGAGGTCCACCTCTGTTGTCCCCACCTGTGGATTAGAAGTTTGAATGAGTTGGGTTCCAGTTGCCACTCGTGTGGGTCCATAAGATTTCTAAGTCATCTGCCAGTAAATTTTGTTTGCCTGGCAGGAATTGAGCTTGCAGGTGCATGTGATTGCTCAAGGCTGTGTTCCACAGAGCCATGGCTAACCTGCAGAGTGGGTAAGAATGAGTTGCTCCCTGCTTATGTACCACATAACTGTGGTGTTGTCTGTCTTTATCAAGAGTTGTCCTGAAAGGATAAGGTATTTGAAGGCCGTCAGTGCATTCTGTACAGCTAACATTTCTTTTTGATTGATATGCAGGTGAATTTGTCCTGGACTCCATTTGCCTTGAATGCATTTGCCTGCCATGTGTGCCCCCCATGCATAGTCTGATGCGTCTGTTGTCAGGGTTTGGGCAGCGAGGGTTGAGTGAAAGGGAGTCCCTTCTTGTGGTTGCAAGCCTCTGCCTACCAAAGGAACTCTGTCTTTAGGCAAGGAATGATAGGAATCACTGTTTCCAGGTCCTGAGAATGTTGACACCAGAGACTTTTTAAGTACCATTGAAATTTCCTCATATGCAGTCTTGCATACGGAATTAGGAGAATACATGAAGCCATGAACCCTAGGGCTTGTAATATTTTTCTTGCAGATAGCTGGGTTTGGGTGGCCAGTAGTTTGAAGTAATTTGTCAAATAAACCTGCTTTTCTGGAGTGAGGAATGCCATCTGGGAAGTTGTGTTCAAGCTTGCTCCCAGGAATACAATCTTTTGGCTGGGTACCAGCTGTGATTTCTTTTCGTTGATGGTATACCCAAGAGAAGTTAGGAGTCTCTTTACAAATATCAGGTGCTGAAGTAGCAATTCCTGACTGTCTGCCTGAATCAGGCAATCGTCCAAGTATGGGTAAATTTGAATATTTATCTGCGTGCAGTATGCAATGGCTGGAGCCAGGCTCTTTGTGAATACCATGGGCACAGTGGATAAGCCAAAGGGACGTGCAGAAAACTGATAGTGCATAGAGCCTGCTCTGAAACATAGATATTTCATAAAAGATTCCCTTATGGGGATGTGCAGATAAGCTTCTTTTAAGTCTAAGGTGACCAGCCAAGAGTCCTTGGCTAGCATAGGAAGCAGCTGCTGGAGTGTAAGCATTTTGAACTCTGGTACCACCAGGAAGGTGTTGAGAATTGACAGATCCAGGATAGGGTGCCAGGAGTTCTCTTTTCTGGGCACCAGGAACAGTCTGGAATAGAAACCCTGTTCCCTTTGCTCTGAGGGAACCTGTTGAATAGCCCTGATACTGAGAAGAGAAAGTACTTGCTTTTGGGCCTCTGCCCACTGGTTTGGGGGAAGGCCTGGCAATCCGCTTGGGGTTGGTAGTGAGTGGAAGTAGAATCTGTATCCCTGGGATACAATGTTAAAGACCCATTGGTCCTGGGTAATATACTCCCAGTTTTTTGCATGCAGGGCGAGTTTTCCTCCTAGTGGTGCAAGTACTTGGGCATGGCTGGGAAGGATGAAGGGCAAGTCATTGTGAACTTTTTTTTCCATAAGAGGGTGGCTTGCCACTCCCTGTTTTTGAGGTGGGAGCACTCCTTTTCTTAGATCTGTGCATACCCTGAGACTGTAGTCTTTGCGGTCTGTTGCCCCTGGGTTTGGACTGAGAAGGTCAGGGAGGAGGGACTAGAAAGGACCAGTTTTTTGAAGGCCAATGCCTACTGAATCTAGGTGGCTGTACCTGTAAGAAATCTTTAACAGTTTGCATAGACTTAGCTTTTTCCTCTATCTTTAAGAACAACTTCTGATTTTGTGCCAAACAAACATTCTTGGTTTAATGGAACATCTAGTAATTTTGCTTTGACATGCTCTGGCAAGATTTGTCCATTCAGCCAAGCATGCCTTCTCAGAACAGATCCACTGACAGCAGCCCTGCAAGATGCTTCTAAGGCATCAAAACCACACTGCAAAGTATGTTTACCAACTTGGTTTGCAGAATGCATTAACTCTTATAAATCTTTATTTTCTGCACAATCAGGAATTAAATCATTTTTTGTTTAATTAGTTCCATAATATGCTGCTGGTATTTCAACATGTGAAACTGGCAATTTAAAGCCCTGATGGCAAGAGTTGCAGAGGTATATACCTTCTTATCCCATCTGTCTAAAGCCCTAGAATCCCTGTCCGAAGGGGTAGGGTTTTTGGCTGTAGTAGCCTTAATACCTTTAGGTCCCAGAGAAATGGTCTCTGGATCTGCAGTGGGATTTTTAAAAAGAAATTTGTGAGAGTCAGGTACTCTGTAGTACCTGTCAGGCTTAGTATCAGGGGTAAGACTGGATTCTATGAAGACATCATCTACAACATCCAGGACAGTACAGTTAGAGGCCTGTGCTGAGGCAAGTCTAAAAATTCCCTGAGTCTCTTTTTGGACTGTAGGTAGTCCTGGCATTCCCAGCGGTAATCCTCTCTTAGGGTATGCAAGGTTTCACTGAAAGAAAAATCATCTGTGGGGGAGGCAGGGGGAATGGAATCCTCTGCATCAGAATCCTCATAGGTAGATAAGGGTATGCCCTGGTAATCAGAGGGGTCACAGTTATCGGACTCTTGGTCTGTAGAATCAGAAGGAAAATCAATTATTTGTCTTTTAGACGGGGAAGGCTGGCTTCCCCTAATTAAAGTAATAAGGTCTTCAGCCATTCTAAGCATTTGTTTCTGTGGCATGGGAGCTTGAGAATGCGCTTTGGTCGTCTGTTTCCTAGGCGTAGTGCGAACTCTGAGCCTGAGAAATTGGGTAGTTTTAGTCAGAAACGAAGTAGTCAGTTTAATATGAACATCTGAAGGTCTGAATACACCCTCAGAAGCTGGTGCCTGCACAGCGGCTCCGGACCCATCCAACGTAGAGACATCTGCAGGTTCCATAGTCGAAGAAGCATCTCGCAGCATACCGGACTCCGAATGGGTCTCAGTAGATGCCTGCGAATCTGTAGAAGCGGGTATCAGGGCTGCAAAAGCACCTCACTGAGTACTGGCGGACTGGCGACTAGCTTAACGGAAGCGTTGTTGGCAATTTTGGACCTATGCGGTCTCTCTGTCTTTATCCTTACATTTTTCGGAAGATCAGAAGTCAGATGGCTTATTGAAGCCATTTCGGAATACGGAGAATGAGAGCAAAATAATTTAACGACAAAGATAGCCCGACGAAGAATAGTTCGGGAGTTAAACAAGTCACAAAACCAACTGTGAAGAACGTCGTGGTCTGGGCCTAAACAGGTGACGCAGTAAGAATGAAAATCTGTGTGTGGTATTTGCTTTCCACAGGCAAGACAACTGTTAACTTTTTCTGACATCGGTTAGAGCAAGAAAAAAGGATCCCCAATGGGGTACTTAGCTTTAGAAGACTTCAGGCTTGAAACTCGAAAAACGAAAATTTCAGGTAGCGGCCGATTGGCACTTGCAAACTGCTTCTGCTTCGGGCTCCTGCGTGGCAAGAAAAGCTGATGTAATGGCATTGGCTGCATGTTTTATACCCCTGATGTCATGGAAGAGGCAACAGCATCCAATGCAGAAATCCCAAGACTCTGGTATTCGGGCCGACTTAGGGCTACCTGCAGGCAGATAACCCAAGCGTGATGACTGCAACAGTGAAACACGAAGAACATCCCTTATATGCAGATGAGCCGTGGGGATGAGGGTAACAGTGGTCGCTATGGACACCAACGCCAGAAGAACGGATTCCCCACGGGGATACTGGGTCATAATAATATACAACACATGATGTCTGAGGGACTGAAGTCTGTCCGGGGTCAGAAAAACCTTGTTTTGAATGGTGTCTAACTGAGCTCTAATAAAATCTAGAGTTTGTACCGGATCCAACTGGGACTTGTAGAGATAACCATGATTATGCCCAACTGATGGGTGGTTTGGAGGAGGAGATCCCTGGCTTGGTAGAGGCGATGGCTCATGGGGGTGGAGAGTAGCCAATCGCCCAGGTAGGGGAAGACCTGGAATCCCTGCAGCTGCAGGTGAGCCACCACTTTGGTAAACACCCTGGGGGCAGTGGTGAGACCAAATGGTAGCGCTCTGAATTGGTAATGATTGGACCACAGCCAAAAGCAGAGGAAACTCCGACAACACCTGTCCATTCTGAAGTGATGGTATGCATTCTAAAGGTCCACTGAGCACATCCAGTCGTTCTTCTGCAGAAAGGGCAGAATGGATTAGAGAGTGACCATCCAGATTTTTGCCTTGGCAACTGATAGGTTTAGGGTTGAAAGTTCCAGAATGGGTCTTAAGTCCCCAATCTTCTTTAGCACTAAAAAAGAACCTGGAATAGACGCCTAATCTGGACTTGTCTGGGGGGATGGTTTGGGTTGGATGACTCGTTTTTCAAGTAGCTTGGAAATTTCCAGTGCTGCTTCCTCCCTTTGGATGGGTGTAATGTCCAGGAGGTGTTTGGGCAGTATTGGTTTTTAAAGGAAGGGAACTGAATATTCTCTGGATATGATTTGCAACACCTAATGATCATTTGTAACTGACTCACAGGCTGTTGGGTGTAGCGACAGACTTCCCCCGACTGCCTCCAGAGACGAGCAGTTGGGCAACACTTCAGGGCTGGTCCGCGGGTCTGTCCGGGAAAGAATCCCAAGAGCCATGGTTTCTCGAACCTCCTCTGACATGAGGGTGGTGCCTGTCATACCCCTTCTGCCTCTGGGGGAAGGCGAATCCTGAGCATCATAAGGATAGCCCCAAGACTTCAGGAACCACATTTTCTTTGTCTCTCGCTGATTCTGGGAAAAGGATCGTTGAGGGTTTTAGAAGCAGATCCCAATGGCAGACAAGGTCTTCCCATCTTTCTCGCTTTGGACCAATGTGTCTTGTACAGTCTTTCCGAAAAGAGTGGAACCATCATACGGGGCATTAGTGAAAGACACCTTGAAGGTCTCTTAAAATGCACAAAGCTGGAGCCAGGCATGACGCCTGATGGCAACGCCTATACCGGCCACTCTAGTAGCGCCTTTGGTAGCGTGGGACAGGAGCCATATAGAGATACTGGAAACTGAAGTAAGGGTGGCCATACGGGAAGAGAACACCTTCTGCTCCTCCGCCGACATGGACCCTGGGGCAGACTCAGATACTTTCATGACCAGGTCTCATTGAAGTTTGATCACATGTGCCATATAGTTCAGAGCATGTACTGCGAACACAGCTGAAGCATAGACACGCTTTCCAAAACAGTCCATGGCCCGGGACTCTCAGTCCGCCAGATGGACTGTAGAGCTCTCCTGAGAGATCTCTTTTTTAGTGGCCACCGCCACCACCATGGCATCAACTGGGGACCCCTTAGACCAGTGCTGCTTGTCTGACAGTGCACTTAAAATTCTATCAGGGTGCTTGGGAATGAGCTCCACCATGTCGGGCTCCTTCCATGCCCAAGATGTAACTAAATCCACAAGTGGATCCATGGGAGGGGACACCCAGGAGGTTGACAGTCCTGTGCCAAATGCCTCCAGAAAAAACAATTAGTCCATGTTGGGTTTTTGGACAGACCACCCCCCACACTGGCAAAGGATTTCCATGATGGCTCCAAAGGAAACACCTTCTGAGTGGGACCGAGGGGAACCCTCTCATTCCTCCAATTGGGTGTCTTCTGTGAGGGACTCCGGTGGGGAGTCCAACTGCCTCCTTTTACTCGTGTGTTTCCGTGGAGCCTCCTCGCGGGGGGGGGTCTCTGGGGAGGACTCGGAAACTTCTGGCTGTTCTCATGGGGGAACTCTCTGGGGTGGAGAGGCAAAGTACAGTTGTGTACACTTACCATAAATGTAGATGTTCGAGTGTATTCACTGTTGCAGTCATTACATTTGGGTAATCCTGCTGGCAGGTTGCCCTCAGCCGGCCTGAATTCCAAAGTCTTGGGTCCTGCGTCGGCTGCTGTCGCCCCTTCCCTGATGTCAGGTCATCAGGGGTATAAAAGAAGCAGCCAACGCCATTTTCTTTAGTATTTCTTGCCTCAGATGTCAGGTGCCCCCCAAAAGGGTAGCCATAATTTATATATGTATAATTACATGCACCAATATAAAATTTACCTTCATCTACAAGCAAATACACCATATATAAATACACCATGTATAAATCAGAGAAGGAAAGATAGGTTCCCATCAGAAGAGAAGGGGGATGGTGGGTGGGTAACCTGGACTGCAACAGTGAATACACTTGAACATCTACATTTATGGTAAGTGTACACAACTGTACTATGTTCTTCGCGTTTCACTGTTGCAGTCATTACATTTGGGTAGAGTCCCAAAGCTAAGGTTGGAAGGCTGGAGCTAAACAGCATTAGGAGCGGCTATGAGGCCCTGCAGAACTGCAGTGGCAAAGCTTGCCTTGGATTTAGAGTAGAATGGCAGATGATAGTGCTTTGTAAAGGTGTGCACTGAACTCCAAGTAGCAGCCTCGAAAATGTCCTTGGTAGGTACTCCTCTGAGAAAGGCTGCTGAAGTGGCTGCAGCTCTGGTTAAGTGTGGCCTAATGCCCTTAGCTTCTGGCTTGCCATGGTGTACATAGCAGAAATGAATGCAGTGGCCTATCCATTTTGAAATGGTCTGCTTTGAGACAGCCTTTCCTTGTGATCCTGCAGCATATGTCACTAGTAATTACTCTGTCTTTCTGAAAGATTTGGTTCTGTCCAAGTAGAATCTAAGCTGTCTGTGTATGTCCAAAGAATGCAGAATTCTCTCCACCTTGTTTTGTGGATTTGGATAGAAGGTTGGCAGGTGAATAATTTGGTTGAGAGCCACACTGGACACCACCTTAGGCATAAATGTTGGGTTTGTCCTCAGAGAGACCCTGTCTGGATAAAAGGTTCTACAGCCATGAGTGCCTGTAGCTCTGAAACTCATCTTGCAGAAGTTATTGCTAGGAGCAGAGCTGTTTTCCAAGATAAAAATTTTACATCAGCAGTAGCAGCTGGCTCGAAAGGAGACAGGGTGAGTTTTTCCAAGACATAGCTGAGGTCCCATGCAGGCATTGGTAATCTCCTTGGAGGTCTTAAATTGTTGGCCCCTTTGAGGTACTGCTCTAATAAGGGATGAGAAAAGATTGGTGGCTCTACATTGTAATGAGCCAAAATGGCAGAGGCATGAATTTTAATAGATGAAAAAGATAGGCCATTGTCCAGCATCTCAGTTAAGTATTGCAAAATCTGAGGAATATTTGGCACAGCTGTATCAGTTCCTTGTGCCTGGTTCCAAGCACAGAATCTCTTCCATTTTCCAGCATAAGATTTTCTAGTACTAGGCCTTCTGGCTTCCAAAATGACATCCATCACAGCTTTACTGAGAGGTGTGTTTTGTATGACTACATTATTTGCCATGCTGTCAGGTTTAAAGTTCTGAGTTGGCTGTGCAGGATCTGACTGTTTTGCTGGGACGGTATATGACGTATTTGAGGTAAGGTCCAAGCTGGGCATTGAGACAAGCTCCTTAGTATTGGATACCAGTACTGGTGGGGCCAGTCTGGGGCAATCAGTATCATCTTTGGCTTCTCCTGTCTGACCTGTAGGAGTACCTTGGGGAGGAGAGGCAGAGGGGGAAATGCATATACTGATAGGTTTTTCCAGCTGAAAGATAGGGTGTCCACTTTCCATGCTTGTCTGTGATAAATCCTTGTGCAGAATCTTTTTAGTTGGTAGTTGTGAGGGGAGGCAAATAGATCTATGTCCGGGCATCCCCATTTCTTTGTTATCATGCTGAATACTTGTGGATCCAGGTGCCACTCGTGGGGATCCATGAGGTTTCTGCTTAGTTCGTCTGCCAGAGTATTTTTCCTTCCTGGCAAGAATTGTGCCTGCAGATGTACTTGGTAAGTCAATGCTGTGTCCCACAAAGTCATGGCTAGTCTGCAAAGGGGGTAAGAATGAGTTCCCCCCTGCTTGCTTATGTACCACATGACCATGGTGTTGTCTGTCCTTATCAGTAGTTGTCCTGAATCAAGTAGGTCCTTGAAGGCTGTCAGGGCATTTTGAACTGCTAGCATCTCTTTTTGATTGATAGGTAGATGCATTTGGTTTGAGGTCCATGTGCCCTGAATGCATCTTACCGCCATGTGGGCCCCCCAGGCATAATCTGATGCATCCGTTGTTAGTGTCTGCCTGGCTGGAGGTAATGTGAATGGCTGCCCCTTGTTTTGGTGACAAGCCTGTGCCCACCATCGAAACTCCTGCTGCAGGCAGGGAATAAGCATAATCATAGTTTCCAGGCTGTGGCAATATTGAGTCCAAACACTTTTTAGGTACCATTGAAGTTTCTTCATATGCAGTCTTGCATATGGAATTAGTAGGATGCAGGATGCCATGAAGCCCAAAGCCTGCAGTATATTTCTTGCAGATAACTGGGCCTATGTTGCCAACATTTTGAAATAGGTAGTCAGTTGCCTTTGTTCGTCTAGTGTGAGATAAGCCATCTGGGCAATTGTATTTAAGCTTGCACCCAGGAATATTATCTCCTGAGAGGGTACTAGTTTTGATTTCTTTTCGTTGACTGTGTACCCTAGGCATGTTAGAAGTCTTTTCACAAATGCTAGATGCTGTAGAAGAATGTCCTTGTTCTCTGCTTGAATTAGACAGTCGCCCAATTAAGGATATATTTGTATTCCTTTGTCTGCAGAATGCGATTACTGGAGCCAGGCATTTTGTAAAGACCCTGGGCGCAGTAGATAAGCCAAAGGGCAGTGCAGAGAATTGGTAATGCATTGAGCCAGCCTTGAATCTGAGGTATCTTCTGCATATTTGTCTGATTGGGACATGCAGGTATGCCTCTTTTAGGTCTAAAGTCACAAGCCAAGCGTTCTTGCCAGCATGGGCAGAAGCTGCTGCAAAGTCAACATCCTGAATTTTGGTATATCCAGGAATGTGTTCAAAAAAGATAGGACCAGTATTGGCCTCCAGGCCTTGTCCTTTCTGGGTACCAAGAACAGTCTTGAGTAAAATCCTTGTCCCTGCTCTTGCTCTGGTACCTGCTGAATGGCACCCATGTCCATGAGGGATGAGACTTGTTTTTGTGCCTCTGCCCATTGATTTTTTGGCAGATCTGGCCAGCTGTTTGCCTTTGGCAGGGTATGGAAATGGATCTTGTAGCCTTGAGACACGATATTTAGGACCCACTTCCCCTGGGTTATAATGTGCCAATTTTGAGAAAGAAGTGCTAATTTTCCCCTAAGGGTGCTGCCAGAAGATAAGTGCTTGGTGCAGGCAGGAGGAAGTCATTGGGACTGTTTCCTGTATGGTTGTGATTTGTCTTCTCCAACTTTGGAGGTAGAAGCTCCCCCCGTTTGCTTTGGGCGGTATGAACCTTGCGCCTGGGATCTGCCTCTAGGGCATCTGGATCTGCCCCTTTGAGGTCTGTCTGACACAGGAAAGGACCAATTCTTTGTTTGCCAGTGTGTACTAAACCTTGGTGGCTGTACTTGTAAACAATCTTTGACTGTTTGCATAGATTTAGCTTTGTCCTCCTTTTTCTTTAACACCTCTTCTGTCTTAACACAAAACAAAGCATTATGCTGTAAAGGTGCATCTAATAATTTAGCTTTAGCATGGTCAGGCAGATATTGTTCCTTTAACTAATTACAGAACCTGTGACTGCGGCCCTGCAGGAGGCCTCTAAAGAATCAAAACCACATTGCAAAGTATGTTTTCCAGCTTGTTCAGCTGCATGCAATAAATCCTGCATTTCCTTGTTTTCTGCACATTCAGAGTTTAACATATTTTAACAACATTTTCTGTTTAAGCAATGCCATGACATGTTGCTGATATTTGAGCATATGAAACTGACAGTTTAAGGCCCTTATCGCCAAGGTAGCAGATGTGTAAACCTTTTTCCCCCATCTATTCAGTGCCCTAGAATCTCTGTCAGAGGGGGTAGGGTTTTTTGCAGCGGAAGCCTTAACTTCTTTGGGACCCTGAGAAATAGTTTCTGGGTCTGCAGCAGGGTTTTTAAAAAGGAATTTATGAGAGTCAGGAACCCTGTAATATCTGTCAGGCTTAACAGAAGCTGGAGGTAAGGAGTCAGGGGTAAGACTAGACTCCGAAAACACATCATCTACAATGTCTAACACAGGTGGGATGGCTAGTGGCTTGTGTTGAGGTAGTAAAAGGAAATCCCTGAGCCTCTTTTTAGACTCTGAAAAATCTTGGCTATCCCAGTGGAAATGCTCCCTCATGGTATGTAAGGTTTCCCCAAAAGAATAGTCCTCTGGAGGAGAAGCTGAAGGTATAGATTCTTCAGCATCAGAATCCTCATAGGGGGGAAGAGAATATTCCTGATCAGAAGAGGAATCAGAAGAAATGGAAACCTGATCTGAAGATTCATAGTCAGTCTCTTGCCTAGGCCTCTTTTCAGGAGGGGGATGGGAACCCCTGATCAAGGTAATCAAGTCTTCGGCCATTTTGAGCATCTGTTTTTTGGGCATAGAGACCTGACCACATGGCTCTTGAGTTTGTTTCTTTGCTTTGGAAGGTGCTTTAGTCTTTGCCTTTGAAGCTGAAGTTGGTTTGATATAAAAATGTTTAGGTCTGAATACACCCTCAGAAGCCGGTGCCTGCTCAGCAGCTCCAGTCCCATCTGAAGGGATAATATCCAAGGCTCCAATACCTTGAGTTTCTAGTGGCATGGCCGACTCCACGTGGGAGTAAGTAGCGGCCTGCGACTGTAAACTAGCGGGCGTCAGGGGCTGCGAAAGCGCCTCACTGAGGACCAGCGAACTGGCGACTGGCTTAGGAGAAGCTTTGTCGTCGGTTTTGGGCCTCAGTTGTCTATCTCTTTCCTTTTCTTTGCGGTTTTTGTGAACTCTGCTAGTCGGATGGCTATCCGACGACATTTCTGGATAATTAAAATGGCGTCCAAAATAGTTTAAAGCAAAATCATACCGATGCTTAATAGTGTGTTGGTTAAATCTAGCACAAAACGGATAACCAGAAACGTTATGTTCAGGGCCTAGGCAAGGAATACAGTAAGAATGAAAAGCCTTATGAGGTATTTGCTTCCCACAAGAAATACAATTATTAACTTTTTATGACATCGGTCTGGAGCAAGAAAAAAGTTTCCCCAACGGGGTACTTAGCTTTATTGAAGACTTCGGATCTGAAACTCTAACTCGAAAATCTCAGGAGTCGGCTGATCGGCACTTGCGAACTGCTTTTGCTTCGGGCACCGCGCGGCAAGGAAGACTAAAGAAAATGGCGTCGGCTGCTTCTTTTATACCCCTGACGACCTGACGTCAGGGAAGGGGCGACAGCACGCAGGACCCAAGACTTTGGAATTCAGGCTGGCTGAGGGCAACCTGCCAGCAGGATTACCCAAATGTAATGACTGCAACAGTGAAACACGAAGAACATCAGGATGTCCCTGAGGGGGGCAGAATGGTGGAATCCGGACCAGAAAAAGAGGGAGCAAGGAAGGACTCTGATGACAATAGCATCAAGGGTCTCGACGAGACAGAGAGGACCCTCTCCACCACATCGAAAGCAGAAGGAGAACGGATCCCAGAAGCTGTGGCCAAGATCGTGTCCGTAACTCTCTACGTTGATGGTGGAGACGAAGCCAAGCCTCCTGGCGCCAAGACTCCAAGTGGTAAGGCCACCTCCGAAAGTCTCGAAGCCAATACCACCCCCTTAGATCCAGAGCCAAGGCTATGGCTCAGAGCTTGTCGGAGCCAAGCCACTCAGGGCAATGAACAGTGTCATGGTACCAGGTATCATCGGCACCAACACCTCACGCAGAGAGGCCCTCAGACCCAAGAACTCCAAACCTGGGGGTTGGATCGGAAAAGGAGTGATGGGAATAAAAGCAGACTGCATGCTCCCATTTCCAGAAGGGAAGAGGGCAAGCAAGACTCCCATCTGGATCTGGGTCCAGATGAACTTCAGCATCATTCTCTCCACCTCAGCTTCGGACAGGCTGCTGGACCGGGAGGAAGAAGCCACAGAAACTGGCCTGGAGTGGTGCCTGGGGATTGGCCCAGAGAAACCTCTGACTCTGGGTAAAAACATGGCGAGTGGAACTGAGAAAAGCCCAGGCTGGCAGCCGGGTCAGACTTGGCCGGAGGCTCGGCCAAGGGAATGCAGTCGGGTGGACCACTTCCCAGGCCTGTCCCGGTGCTTGTGCTTGTGATTCTCTCCATCCCTGGACCTCACAGCGGGAGTCCCAGAGGCAGGGGCGGAGGAAGCAGAAACAGCAGTAGAAGTTGAAGCAGGGGTCGCCGAGGAAGGTTGTGGAAGGAGGTCCCTCAGGATCAACTTGTTCCTCCTGTCGATCAATGTGCGGGGGTTGAATCCCGTGCAGATCGAACAGGAGATGTCCAAGTGAGAAACCCCTATGCAACCTATGCACAGAGTGTGGCCGTCAGAAGGGGGAAGCTTCTGCCCATACCCTGTGCATTTCTGGAACCCTGGCATGGGGGGACGACTCAGCCATGGTACAGAAAAAGTCACACACACACCACAGATAGAAGGAAAGAAAGAAAGAGAAGAGAGGGCCTTTTTTTCCTTTTTTTTACAGGTAGAGAAGACTGACGCCTGAGCGCAAGGGTAGAGGGAACACTAGAAAAACAAAAATTTGAGAGATGATACAGAAGGAAGGAGAAAAGGACAACAATTTTTGAAAAAAATTACTTATCAGGAACCTGGAGCAATGGACCATGGATGCTAGCTAGAAGCGTGGCAAATGAGATCTGAGGGGAGGAGGGAGACATGGGGCATTATGGGTAGGGGAGGAGCTTGGATCTGATGTAAGAAAATGTGGCCGTGTGGGATCAGTGCCGAATCCGAGTCCCACAGATTGAAGAGCAAATGAAAATAACTTCAGATCAGTTGATTTGAGTTATTAATAGCATTTTTTAAAACCCCACTCTGCATCAGTTTAAAATCCACCTGTAGCTGGGTACTGCATTGTCTTGACAGAAGAACTTGATCTTAAAAACACCATGCTATCCATATGGTGTTATCTTCAACAAAGAGAGAGATCAAAAGGCAGATTATTATTAAATGGAATACATCATTCCAAAGCAACTGTTAGAAAGGGTCTACTTCACGTTGTCGTAAGCTGAGAATATAGAGTCTGATATTGTCGGCATGACAATATCGAAAGTGAAGAACATTGTGCAAGTAAACAGAAATCTCCATAAGGGGAGATTTCTGTTTAGCTCAATGTAGTGAGGTCTCGGAATTGGCATACTTAAGTAGGGGGTAGTGTGGGGGGTGTAGGGAGGGTTGCCCCCCTGCCTACGCCATTTAGTTTTTTTTTTTTAATTTTTTTTTACGTTATTCGACGTTTTACTTAATCGACCAATAAAGTTTGACCTTTATTGATTCGATTAAGTAAACTTTCGATAACGTGATATAGACGCGTTAGAAATGCATGCAAAAAATTTATTCCAGATCAAGAGGATATGTTACATTAATGAAGTACCTTCCCAATAATCACACTTAGAAGAAATCCCGTTTGTACTTTTAATACAGAGTACAAAAAGTCACTCATTTTCAGTAAATATCTACATTCATTTTATATATACCAATTATGGTCACATATGACATTAGATTGCAGCACTAATTAAAAGACACAGCCTAACCATGACATAAGAAAAATAAAGCTTTTTCTAACATTCTTCTCTGTTAGCATTTCTGAAACTTGGTATAGAACCTGGCACATTAAAGTGCTGTTGGAACGGTCTGTAGCAAAACAAGGTGCTCATCTCACTGAATGGATTGCATATGTTTAACTGGTTTGAGCTTAACCTATAATTGACTAGGGCTAGAAACTGTGTAATACAGACACAATAATAAACAGAAAAATCTATACTAGTGTTTGATACCTAGCATTTATGAAGTTTTTGATGAAAGATCAGACAAAGGTTCTGCTTAGTTTCAAGTTGCAACATGAGGTAATTCCTATATTAAGTAGTTAAAAGAATGCCTGAATATTTTGACAATTTGACATTTTCATGGCAAAATAAGCAAGATGGACCTGCTTACACTTCAAATACCTAATGGTCTTTTAATTGGTTAACTCCAGCTGGGCTCACTGCCTCTTTTCAGTGAGAACACAGGGAAATGCTTCATCCAGCTATAATATACAACATTCAGTTACAAAATTTAAGAAACATGACAAAGAACAAATACTGTAATTCTATGACTAATGATGCATCAGGTATGTATTCACGTGTTACAATCAACAATAACAACAAATGCTACACCTTCCAGGAATTAAGATGTGTATACAAAAGTACGTATACACTTATAAAAGGTCAGTTTTAACTAACTACCAACTACAACTTACCACTAAACGCAAATAATTATCTGACTTGTAAATAATTAGCATCAACTTTAACAGAAATGCATGCCTGGACAAGACAGCCACTAGAAACTGCATATGTTACGGAGAAATTACAAGGGAAACAACCACTTGTAAACCAGATAAACTTACTGGCAGTGGAGCAGAGGAAGCTAAGGCTATGAGCATTTAATGAGACTCATTATGAAGTCTTGCTTACGAGTCTTCTAATACATGCTTCTCTGAGAAATGAGGGATATGTAAAAAAAAAAAAAAAAAAAAAAGGTTATGCACCCACATAACAGTAGCTACTGAAAAAAAAAAAAAGATTGTTGAAGCTATTACATAAAGACAAGTGTGTCGTCAATGTATCATCTGTTAGTCAGGCCTGCCCATTTTTATTTTATTTATTTTTTAAAAATAATGGTCCTCAAGTGTGAAAGTAATGCCTCGTTTGCACTATTCCTCCAGTGCTAGCACAAATGTGTTCCATACAAGCCATCATAAATTATGTTAGTGCGAAAAGCTCGCTCTGGTGGTATACAGATACAAAGCCCTGATTATGGCCCATGTGACAAAGATTCTGGTTAATAGATTAAATGACTGACAAGAGTTGGCAAGGTGGTTGGGTGTACCCATCACAGAGGATGGAGTGGGCTGCATCAGCAAATCATCCTGTAAGAAGGGAAAGTGTTGAGTGGAGGGGCTCATTCACTGAACCCTGATGGGGGATATGGCTCACAGTGACCGCTGGGCTTAGACATGTGGAAAGGCTGAGGAGGCATAGCTACTCTAGGACTCAAGGCAGACGCATCTTCAAAGACCATGCCACAGTGCAATACCAACCCAGGTGCATCAGATTACTGGTGAAAATGATGGCAAGAAAAACCCTGCAAACCACAGAAGGGTAGCTCCCCTCCACTTTGTCCTGTCCCACTAGTCACTCGTATGGTCAGGATAAAACAAACGAACATTTGCAGGTTCAGTTCAAGCAGATTTATTACACACAAACACAACAGGAATAAAGCTTTGTAACTTAAATAAACTTGTAAACAGACGGACTACCATACTCACACATGTTAACACTCTGGCTGTTCTCTCAAAATGGCACTGCTGCCTGCACGTGCTCACTATTTATATGCACGTGCTTACATCTGGAAATGCTTCTTAAAGGTACATACACATGCTCTGATCTACATCCTCCCTCTTTGAGAAATAGTCCATATATGAAATTATAGTATTCAATGACATGTAATTTACAGAAATGATCTTTCGACATGCAGTTATAGAGAGGTAATTATTTGACGCAATAATACAAAATCAGACACATATAAAACAATCATGTCCAGGTTGCTGCGTATTTTACATTAGGTCTAGAAATATGACCTGATCGTGTAACATAACTGGAATGGATACTGAGACATGTTCTTTGGTATGAACATTGTTTGGGTTGCTCTGAGATCTAGAGACTGTATCACAGGGTACGATGCTGCGATATCATTTCTGATACATGAAGATGTCTGTGGTTTCTCCTGTATTCTATATCCTCAGATTCCACTAAGTAGGATCTTGGCTTGGCACATATATCTCTCACTTGACCAATTCGATCAAAGCCTTTCGCCGTTTGCATCCTCACTGTCTCTCCTTCATTTAGAGGATGAAGAAATCTGCTCATTTTATCATAGCTGGACTTCTGAGAAGAATGTTTCTTAAAAAGTTGGGCTTTGATTACTCTGTTGTTTTTAGCATTAGGCACCAACAAATTAGAACTGACAGGCAAGGTTGTTCTGGTTTGCCTAGATAGAAGTCTCTGAGCAGGTAAGCCAAGTAGGTTGTCACGGGGTATACTTCTCAGATTAAGTAAATTCAAGAAGATATCGGTACTGTCACACACTGACCTCTCTAGTAATTACTTTGCACTCTGTACTGCACATTCAGCAAGGCCGTTTGACTGTGGGTATTCAGGACTACTAGTAACATGAATAAAGTCCCAATCTTTTGCAAATCTCTGAAACAATTGACTGGTAAACTGAGAATCATTGTCAGAAGTAACATTTCATCTTAGTAATAACAGCACTGGATGTTAGGTTAGGTAGCAAATCAATCTCAAACCAGTTTGAATAAGAGTCTACCAACACTAAGTAATGTTGATTGTTCCACTCAAATATGTCAGTTGCTACTGTTGACAAAGGTAGTTCAGGAATTTAGCTTAGCTGAAGTGGCTCTTCTTGCAAATGCAGTACTGTTGCACACTGATCAAGATGAAAGCACTTTATCAATATCTTTCGATAGAGAAGGCCAAAATACTAGTCCTCTCGCCCTTCTTTTGGTAGAATTGGAACCTGGGTGGCCAAGATACAAAATCTAAATGTATTCACACTGTAAAGAAATAGGAACAATAACTTTTGCACCTTTGAAAATAATACCATCTTCCATCAGCATCTCATCTCTGTGTGGAAAGTAAGGTTGCACTTCTGGCGGCAAACAAGATTGCGTTGACAGCCATCCTACATTGATGAAGTGGTTGAGCTTTAGCAAAACTGGATCAGTCTCATCAAGTCTCATGGTAGAAAAATGACACACTTCCATGATATCAAAGTCAAAATTCTCTGCATTAAGCTGTTTCGTGGTATTTCTGGGTGAGATCTGGCAAGGTTTCAGCCAGATAAAGAAGTTTACCTTTTGTAAAGGCCATTTTGAAATTATACTTTTGCAATTTGAGCATCATTCTTTGTATTCCTGCTGGAGCTGAATGCATAGGCTTCTTTAAAATAGTGACTAGAGACTGATGGTCAGTTTCTATCTGGATAGCTCAGCCATAAATATAATCATGGAACTTCGAACATGCGAACACAATTGCCAAAAATTCTTTCTCAATTTGAGCATACTGCATCTCAGTTTGGGTAAGAGTTCTCGATGCATAGGCAACAGGTCTGCCCTCTTGAAGAATAACTGCACCAAGACCGAACTTTGAAGCATCACAGGAAAGAACTACTGGTTTGTGGACATCATAGTAACTTAATGTAGGCAGGTTAGCAATCTGCTGTTTGAGGTTATCAAATGTTCTCTGGTGGTGTTCTAACCATGACCATGCAACATTTTTGCGTGTCAGTTCTCTCAAAGGTGCTGTTAACTCACTAAAGTCAGGGATAAATTTGCCCAAATAGTTAACCATTCCAAGAAAACGCTGTACAGCTTGGACAATGGCTGGAGCTGGCATCTCAAAAATGACTGCTTGTTTAGAAGGATCTAGTAGTAAGCCTGTACTGGTAAATAAATGACCTACATAAGAAACGTCTGGTAGTCTGAATTTACACTTCAGAGGATTGAGCTTTAAATTCACTTCACACACTCTGTCCAGAACTTTCCTGAAGTATCTGTCAGGCTCTGCTTCACCATTACCTCCAACCAGTAAATCATCAACTATTATTGCACATGGGTAGACTGAAAACATTTCCTCCATTGCATGCTGAAAAACTTCCCTGGCAGAATTTATTCCAAAAGCATCCTGAGGAATTTGTATCTGCCAAATGGGGTACTGAATGTAGTCAGTAGTGAAGATGTGTGATGAAACAAAACTTGCCAAAATGAACTCTCTGCATCTAAGACAGAAAAAACAGTGGCATTTGGCATGAGGGTTGCAATCTCCTCGACTGTACGCAAAGGATGATGGGGTCTTTTTAATGCCTTGTTCAAGTCTCTTGGGTCAATGCATATTCTGATTTCATCTTAATTTTTCTTGTGACAGCAACAATAGAAGCCAGCCACTCAGTTGGTTCTGTGACTGGATAAATCACATCTTGCTGCACCATTTTGTCTAACTGGACCTGAACTTTGTCCTGCATAGCTTTTGGAACTCTTCTTGCTGGTTCTGACCACTGGCTTGACCTCTGGGTCTACTTTCATGGAGTACACAACTGGATGGTTGCCTAGCCTGTCATTGAGAACATCAGCATAATCTGAGAAACTAGTATCACTGAAGCTGGAACTGGGACATGTGCTTACATGATGTACTTCTTTGGTAAAAGAAAGCAGTTTCATTCTTAAACTGTCGCTGAGCCCTATTAATGACTGCACAGGTCTTCGGACTACATAAAATTGCAGGCTGTAACTGTTCCCAACCGAATAGCATGAAAGCACTACTGAGTCTTCGGTTTGAATCTCTTTACTTCCATAAGCAACAAGCTTTGCACAACTGACCAAATTAAGTTGCTCACTGGCTCTCACTTTAGTAAATATTTCTGCTGACATTACATCACACTTTGAACCAGTGTCTACTTTGAGCTCTGTGGGTTTACCATTGATCAGGACAATACAAAATACTTCATTCTTTGCTAACAAATCTACTGCATTAACCTTTTCACCGACCACTGAGACACCATCTACAGAGAAAGTAGGATTGCAGCTCTCTATATGATCAACTTGCTTTTTTGAGTGACCTTTCTTAATAACTGAACGAGTCTTGCTTGATTTACAAAACTTTTGAAAATGATTCCACTTTTTACACTTGTGGTACTGCTGACCATATGCTAAGCACTTCTCTCTTTTAGACTCATGGTTGGCACCACAATTACGACAGTTAACAATGAGACTTGACTTAGGTTTTGCTTATTCACCCTTATTCTGTACTGAGCATGCCCTTTTTACTGAGCTAGTATTGGAACTTGCTAGAAAGCTACGAGTCCTCCCTAGAAATCCCGCAGGGGCTGCAGCTGCCATGTGCTTAGGCCTGTTTCTGCTTGCCACGTGTTGCATGCTGTCTACGTTTGCTCTAGAAGTTGTTGAAACCATGCTCTTATCACATGCCAAGCATACTTGTGTGTCTTTGTGTGAGCTCATGGATTTGACAAATCTCTATGGCTTTGCTTGATGTTAAATCACTGTCACAAAGCAAAATCTTTCTCACTGCAGCACTATTAACACCACACACAAGCCTGTCCTTTATTAACTCATCTTTCAAGTCACCAAATCTGCACGTTTTAGCTTTATTTCTCAAGTCAGTAATATAACCTGCACAGGTTTCACCTGGTTTTGGTCTCGTACAAAATATGGGCCTCTCTAATTTAACATTTGTCTGGGGTTTGCAGATTTCTCTAACTTTACGTTTTAAGCACTCAGGGTCCTCCCTTGATTCAGCGGGTACCACAATATAGTGGTTCCCCCCTCTCCTGCATATACTTCTGGTGCATACACTAATGAACGCTCTCTTTCAAAAGCCTCTGACCCAGCTAAGTTAAGCAAAATAAATGCCCTTGTATGTGCATCTTTGTCAGAAAAAGCTGCTTCTATGAAAATATCGTATTCCTGCTCAAATACTCTCCAATTCTCTACTATATTATGATCAAACACAAGTGGACTTGGTTTGTGAAATGCCTCTGCCATATCAACGCACAACAATGAAAGTGCTTGATATTATATATAAACATACACACCCAAATATATATGCAGAACTTTATGCCAGTACTTGTAATTACATCCAATAGCAAAACAAACTCTTTGAAATAATGGCACTTTGCCAAACAAATCTCTGTAGCACAGAAACACTTTAAAATAACTGTACTTTGTGAAACCACTCCTTATAAGTGTAAGAAATACTTCAAAATGACTGTACTTTGCAAATAAACTGCACACAATGGAAAAGGCTCACAATAAGGAACACTTTGAGGTGAATACACTGAAAATAAACTACACAGCACAAGAACCATTCAAAATGGCTGTACTTTGCAAAACAACTCTGTACAGTGTACGAGACACACTGAAATGGCGGCAGTCTGTGAATAAATGCACACAGCACCATAAACCTTTCGAAATGGATGTACTTTGACTGCACTTTGCAATATAACTGTACGTTGCAGCCAGCAAACTCTCTGAAATAACTACACCGCAATAAAGCACACACTGCAAACACTGCACATTCTGAGATACTTCCAACAACTCTAGTTATGTTTTGAATGGCTTTGGTCAATGTCAAATAGTAGTTTATGCCCAAACACGGTCTTTTACTAAAAAAACATGCAGTCACCTTGCTCTTTAAGCTTAATTTGCCATTTTATTGTGCTTGTTATGTCCTTTTAATCTCTTACCATGCTCATTATACTTTTCTTGTGCCCGTTTTACTTTAAACATGCTTGTTATGTAAGCCAAAAGGAATCCTGAGCCCCATATGAATATCTCAGCTAGTTTTATCAAATATTGTGGTTTTGAACATTTATAATGCATTTTTTACTCCTAGTTTGATTAATAATATGTTTTGTACTACTCGTTTGATTAATAATATGTTTTATGCCTTGTTAAGTGCTCCGTTTCATTTTCTTGGCCAAGTAAATTTTTTTGCCAAGTGCAGTTTTTAATTACCTTAAGTTAGTTTCTGGCCCTTTTTTTTTGTTTGTCTGAACTCTGTTTCACTCAACCAGCTTGATCTGCCTTCACCTTCTACTCTGTATCTCATGGCTTGAAGAAGTTGCTCTCTTAATTCTGGTTTGGACACCATGTTGCTCGTCTGGTCAGGACAAAACAGATGAACATTTGTGGGTTCAGTTCAAGCAGCTTTATCAAACACAAACAGATCGGGAATGAGGCTTTGTAACTTAAACTTAAATAAACTTATAAACAGACTACCACACTCACACATATTAACACTCTGGCTGTTCTCAAAAAATGGCACTCAATGCTACTATGACTTCATTTGATCTTGATGCCACGTCTTTACTTATAAGTTGAGCCACACACAAAGATTTCCTCACTACAGTAGCTACCTGCTGGTCAAAATGTAGGTTATTATCTATCTGTGTTCCTAGGTCTCTCACCACTAGGTCTACTTATAGGGGTGTGCTATCAATATTATAATTTGCAGGGATAATCTGATTTAATGAAGGGTATGATTGTGCATGTTTTTAGCATTTAGTCTCATACCATGATTTTGGCACTAGTCATTTATCACATTTAGGCCTGTTTGTAGGATGTCAATATTGTTTGGGGACTGAATGATTGCTCCTAGCCTACAGTTATTAGCAAACTTGGTGCGAAGTACATACCAAACAGGAGGGGTCCCAACACTGAGCCCTGTGGGACACCACTACTAACAGGCTTCTTATCAAAAGTGCATTCATCTATCCAGGCAATGTCTCCAAGTCAGTGAGCCAGCTTGTTATCCATCTGACAACAGATGGATTTATGCCTAACTCAGTAAGTTTATCTATGATCACCTAGTGGAGGACTGTGTTGAAAGAAACTGAGGAGACAAGATTGCCCTTTGATGATTCCATGATAATTCTCTCCATGGCTTTGCAGATAAGACTGGACAAGCTTATGGGCTTTTAGTTCCTTGGGTCAATTGATGAGCTGCCTTATGCAGAGGTACGACTGTTGGAGCCCCCCATTCCTCTGGGACAAAACCCCATCTGGAAGCTGTGGTTAAAGAGAGTTTCTGGTAGCCCAGACAGATTCTATTTAAAACTATTTAAGAAGCATCCTAAAATGATGATGGGATCTATGAAATCTGTGTTTTTGGCTTTAGTGAGTGCAGTAAGGACCTGTTCCCTTGTAATGATCAGTGGAGGGATGATTGAAGGTATTTCTTTGGGTGTGATAGGAGGTGATGGGGGAGGGAGAAGTTTGAACTCAACTTGTTGGCCAGCAGGTTTGGTACAGTTTCAGGGTGGGTGTAAGTGCTGGCATTCATGATTAACACATCACATTGCAGAATGTTTCCCATGAGGTTAAGGACATAATTAAAAAAAAAGCCTTACAATTATTTTTCACCTGGGAGGCTATATTTGCCTCGTAGTTTGCTTTGGCAGATTTGACCAGCCCTCTAATTTGTTTGTTTAAAACGGTGAGTGTCTTTTTGCACTGCTTTGTCTGTTCTTTCTTGGCTTTGGAGAGGATTTTTTTTTCTTTTTGTTGAACAGCCTATTTATTTTGGAGGTCCACCAGGGTAGTTTATTTTTGCCAGTAACCATATGTTTCACTCAGGACAGGTACTGCCTTCTCTATGAAGCTATGAATGTGGTTGTACAGTGCTTTGGTGTACAACCCAGAGCAGGTCTTAGTGTCATCCAGGTTTGGAGGGGCTTGGAAGTTTAATAAGCTGCCACTTAGTTTGAGGTAATTCACCTTAAAGTTTTTAACAGGTTTGTAGTTTGATGGGGGTTCTAGGTTAGTTTTAATAATAAAGAAGATCATTTTGTGACCAGATCTTACCAGGGAAGAGTTAATGCATGAGAAGGAGCAGTATCTCCCACGATTCATGAGTACTAGGTTTAGGATATTTGTACCTCTAGTTGAGGAGCTAACTAAATGCTCCAGGGTGTTTGAGTTGATGAAGTCCAAAAACTTCTGAGCAAGCAAAATATGGGTCATATGTCTCTCGGTTTATGGAGGGGTAGTTGAAGTTACCCATAAGTATGGTGTCAGGCTGAATGGTAATAGATTCTAGTAGGATTAGGTAGGAGGTGTGGTTTGCTCGACTCATGTTGGAAGATCTGTAGCTAGCAAGGATATGATAGGGGGTCAGGCCTATGGTTAGTTGGGCATGGAGCAGTGAGTCATTTTGCTGAACCAGTCTAGCAGTGTACTTGTCCTTTATGAACACTGAGACACCACCTCCCTTTGTTTTATCCTGAGTAAGCAGATCATAATTTTGAAAAAAATGATAATCAATAAGCAATCATCCATCCATTTTTAGGTAACTTAATTTATCCATATTTGGTCATGACATTGGAGACTATTCCTGCAGCATGACTGCAAGACTTTGAATATTATTCTGGACAGGGCACTAGCCTACTGAAGAATGCACACTTCACACACAGACCACCTACAGAGTCTCTAGGGGCAATTGGGAAAATTGCCAATTAACCTATTGTGTATCTTTGGGAGGTGGGAGGAAATTGAAGCACCTGAATAAACCTACAAGAACACAGGTAGGAAGTACAAATTCCACAGAGAAGGCAACACATACAAGAATCAAACTAGAGAACCTCTTCCTGTCAAGGTGGCAACACTACTTGCCTTGCCACAGCTATCAGTAAATATAACTACAGTCCAAATTCAGTTCCAAACCAGCAGAATGTAATATGACCATTATACTGCTAGAAAAATTTCTCCCTCAAATAGAAAACTTCTCTTTAACGATGACTGTTGTATCAATTTTCAAAACGTTAAGGTAGAACCCAAGCAGTTTTGCTGTTTCTCCTAGGGGAAGAAACAATAAGACAAGATCATCTGATACTTCTCTGGACTATATGAAGAGAGACATGACTGAGTTTGCTGAATATGTGACCCAGGCAGGTATGTCCCTGGCCTTAAGCAGTGTCCTAACATCACCCAGAATGATGCCTTAGTACAAACAGAAAATGACTGACTTTAACAACTGGCTTAGTTTCTGGTGTCATTCCATGGGGATCCAGTACCCGACAGCCTGGGAAGACATGAATGACAAGACCACGATGCTTTGCCAGAGATGGTCTTCATCTGTCTTCCCTGGGCTTCAGAATTTTTGCAAAGGCTCTTGCCTCCCCCATAGTGCCTTTTTTAGGCAAAGTCATGAGCACAAAATTACCAACATGAACATTTCTTCTAAATTAAATTTAAAGGTCATGCTGCTAAAAGATAGGAGTCTTAGCATGAAACTGCACTAACTGCAAGCACTTCTTGCCCTGGAGGATGCTGAAATTTCTGCAGTCACTGAAACCTGTTCAATGCTGTGGAAAGCATCTCAGCCTTACCCAGTTACTCATCCTACCATACTTTCAGACCCCAAATGGAGAACTACAAAGCCAAAGGAGGTGGAGTTTCAATATTTATCAAAGACATACACATCTCCAGGCTGGTCAAATGGTATGACGCACAGGAGACACTCCATGTGCAGTTAACTGTTGACAAAACACCTATTCAAATCACAGCTAGCGACAGACCCCCCAACCATGACTCAGGACGGCCACTCCACCTATCTGGACTTGCTTGAATCCAATATATTATATGAGCACCTACATAGCTGTATGGACTCAGCAATACCTGACAGGACAAAATCATCTTCCTCAAGGATGAGTAAACCTGTCTGGTGGACAGCAGCAATAAACAAACTCTATAATAAAAGGAAAAAAAATTACTGTCCAAGACCAAGAAGGAGCAGATGCCACGTTGGAAGCAATCTCTCCTTTGTTTGAACAAGAAAATAAAGTCACTGGTGAAATCCTCTAAGGCTAACTTTGAGTCCAAATTGGCCACATCCACTAAGGACAATCACAAGGCCTTCTTCACATATGTCCGCTATCTCAAAGGTAACACCCGAATCTGCTCTGAACTGCTGGTCAATAACACCACATATACAAACACCACAGACATAGCCAACCTACTGGCAGACAGGTTCAGTGAAAACTTCACCCCCCAGTAAACCAGGACATCCCAAGAACCTGCCCCACTCTGCTCATCACCAGGGAGCAGGTCCTTAATGCCCTCTCAAAGGCAAAAAATATAGTCTCCATGGGACCCGATAACATCCCTGGCTGTATCATACATGAACTCAGGCAAGAGTTGTCAGCTCCATTAGATACCCTATTCAACCAAAGCCTGAGCACTGGCTTCATCCCAGCTGAATGAGGACAGCTACCATCAATCCTCTACACAAAGGTGGAGTTGTCCACTGACCCTGGCAATTACAGGCCTATCATCCTAACTAGCTTGATCTGCAAGGCCATGAAACGCATTATCACGGACCTTAGAAACAAGGACATTGGCAACCTGCAAATGCTTGACACCACACAATTTGGTTTTGTCAAAAGGAGATCATGTTTGTTAAACTTGGTTGACTTCTTTGAAACAGTCACTAAAGCCATGGATGAGGAGAAGACGGTGCACACCGCCTACCCTTGACCTAGCCAAAGCCTTTGACGCTATTCCCCACTTGGGCATAATAGATAAACTCTCCCAGCTAGGCATCAACCTGTATGTTACCAGATGGGTAGTTAACTGGCTCACTGATCCCACTCAGTCAAAGTAGGGGAAGCCACCTCTAGTGGTAGACCCGTAATGAGCGGTGCACCCAAGGATCGGTCCTGGGGCCTCTACTGTTTGGCATATACTTTTCTGAGGTGCAAGCCAAAACCAGTGGTCTGTGGCTGACCAAGTTTGCAGATGACTGCAAGCTGGGCGCTGTCTTAAATTCCCCTAGTGATGTGAATATCCTCCAAGAGGGCCTTACCCAAACTAATGGACTTGTGCCAGAAACATGGCCTCAAACCGAATGCCAAGAAATGCATCATTATCCCATTTGGGGAAAATGGGATCCCCATTAATTATCACATTAATGATGCACTAAGCATGCAATCTGTCACAAGCGACTTGGGCACCCAGGTTGATGGCAACCTCACTTTTGACCACCACGTTGCCTCCATTGTTCGGAAGGCTATCTACATGGCCCACCTCATAAATAAGGGTATTTCATGCAGGAACAAGGAGATCATGTTCTCCTCCCTTATCAGACCCATTATTGAGTACAATGCCCCCTTCGGCATGTACCTTGCCAAGCACATGCAGCAGTTGGAGAGACCACAGTAGTTCCTGAACAGGAAAATCCAGGGTCTCAAACACCTAACCTATATAGATAGGCTAAAAGCCCTGTCCCTCTACTCATTCTCATACAGACTGCTCAGAGGTGACCATGTCTGGCATACAAGGCAATCTCAGACCCAGCCTTGATGGAGTTGCTGCATATCCATAAGACAAACTCCACTTAAGCAACCCACACGCAAGGCCTTAACCTGGTCTGTGACATTAATAGAACTTGTTGGCAGGATAGTTTGTGTCCCAAAGACTTCCCCATTTGTGGAATAGACTCCCTCTCCATGTCAAGCAGAGTACCTCTCTAGCCCTCTTTAAGAGGAACCTGGATGACTGGATGGGAAAAGTACAGTTTTGTACCTACCATAAATGTAGATGTTCGAGTGTTCACACTGCTGCAGTCATTACACTTGGGTTATCAGGCGGTCTCGCAGTCGGCCAGAGTTCCAAAGTCTTGGTCTGGCGTCGGTTGCTACCGCTTCTTCCCTGACGTCAGTGCGCCAGGGGTATATAAGATGCATCTGACGCCATTTTCTTAAGTTTTTCTTGCCCCAGATGTCAGGTGCCCTCAAGTAGGTAGGCAATACATATTGCTAATAAAAAATATAAATATATAATACCTTCAGTTACAAGCAAATACACCACAAAGGTTGTATAGGATAGAAAGGTATAGATAAGTCCAGCTAGGACAGAGGGGATGGAGGGAGGGTAACCTGGACTGCAGCAGTGTGAACACTCGAACATCTACATTTATGGTAGGTACAAAACTGTACTATGTTCATTGTGTTACACTGCTGCAGTCATTACACTTGGGTAGAATCCCAAAGCTAAGGTTGGGTGGCTGGTCTATAAAGAGTTAGGATTGGCTATGAGGCCCTGCAGAACTGCAGTGGCAAATCCTGCTCTAGATTTTGAGTAAAGAGGCAAGTGGTAATGCTTGGTAAAGGTGTGCACTGAACTCTAAGTTGCAGCCTCCAAAATTTCCTTGGTAGGTACTCCTCTGAGAAAGGCTGTTGACGTGGCTGTTGCCCTGGTGGAATGTGGCCTAATGTTATTAGGGTCTGATTTTCCATGCTGTGTGTAGCAGTAACGAATACAGTGTCCTATCCATTTGGAGACAGTCTGCTTTGAGATAGCCTTGCCCCGTGATCCTGCAGCATATGCTACAAACAGTTGCTCAGTTTTCCTGAAAGCTTTTGTTTTGTCCAGGTAGAAGCGTAGCTGCCTGTATGTCCAAAGAGTGCAGAAGTTTCTCCCCTTTATTCTGGGGGTTTGGATAAAAAGTTGGCAAAAGAATAGTTTGGTTAAGAGCCACACTAGATACCACCTTTGGCATAAAGGTAGAAGAAACCCTGTCCTGATGAAAAATTATAAAAGGTTCCACTGCCATTAATGCCTGTAGCTCTGAGACTCTTTGTGCTGAAGTTACTGTAGGAGCAGAGCTGTTTTCCATGATAAAAATTTTAGATCGGCTGTAATGGCTGGCTCAAAAGGTGGCAGGGTCAGTTTTTCCAAAACGAAACTGAGGTCCAAAGTTGGTGTTGGTGCTCTCCGGGGCGGTCTTTTGTTTTTAGCCCATCTCAGGTACTGCTTTAGCAAGGGATGAGAGAATAAAGGAGGATCTGTGTTGTAATGTGCTGAAATGGCAGAGGCATGGATCTTAATTGATGAGAAGGATAGGCCTTTATCTAGCATCTCAGTTAAGTATTGTAAAATCTGAGGAATGTTTGGGACAAGAGGGTCAAGGCTTTGAGCCTGGTTCCAGGCGCAGAATCTCTTCCATTTTTCTGAGTAAGCTTTCCTGATGCTAGGCCTCCTGGCCTCCAAAATGACATTCATAACAGCTTTAGAGAGAGGTGTTGCCTGTTTGACTAATGAATCTGCCATGCAGCCAGTTTTAGGGTTTTGAGCTGACCGTGCAGGATCTGATTGTTTTGTTGAGTCAGAAGATGTGGAATTTGAGGCAAAATCCATGGTGGGCCTTGAGTTAAGTTCTTTAAGATTGGGTACCAGTGCTGGCGTGGCCAGTCTGGAGCAATCAGGATCATCTGTAGTTTTTCTTGTCTGGCATTTAGGAGTACCTTTGAAAGGAGAGGCAGTGGTGGGAAGGCATAAACCTTTAGGTTTTTCCAGCTGAACGAGAGAGCATCCACTTTCCATGCTTGTGTGTGATAAGTCCTTGTGCAGAATTTTTGTAGTTGGCAATTCAGTGGGGAGGCAAAATGATCTATGTCTGGGCATCCCCATTTTTGCATTACCATGCTGAAGATGTGTGGATTCAATTTCCACTCGTGAGGGTCCATGATATTTCTGCTTAGATCGTCTGCCAGAGTATTTTTATTTCCTGGCAGGAATTGTACTTGCAGATGAACTTGATACGTTAGAGCTGTGTTCCACAAGATCATGGCTTGCCTGCATAGGGGATAAGAATGAGTGCCCCCTTGCTTGTTTATGTACCACATTACTGTGGTGTTGTCTGTCTTTAGTAATAATTGTCCTGGATGTAGAAGGTCCTTGAAAGCTGTTAGGGCATTTTGAACAGCCAACATCTCTTTTTAATTGATGTGAATATGCATTTGGTCTGTGGTCCACTTGCCCTGAATGCATTTTCCTGCCATGTGTGCTCCCCAGGCGTAATTCGAAGCAACTGTTATTAGAGTCTGCCTAGCTGTAGGTAGAGTAAAAGGCTGACCCTTGTTTAGGTGGCATGCCTGTGCCCACCATCAAAACTCCTGTTGTAGGCATTGAATCATTGGTATTACTGCTTCTAGACTGTGAGAGTGTTGAGTCCAAACACTTTTTAGGTACCATTGTAATTTCCTCATATGCAGTCTGGCATATGGTATTAGTAGTATGCAGGATGCCATGAATCCCAGGGCCTGCAGAATTTTTCTTGCAGGGAGAAGGGAATTTTTTGCCAGTAATTGAAAATATTGAGTTAGTTGAACTTGTTTGTCTGGCGTGAGATAAGCCATCTGGGCCGTTGTATTTAAGCTGGCACCCAGGAATATAATCTGTTGTGAGGGCACTAGTTTTGACTTCTTTTCGTTTACTGTGTACCCTAGAGAAATTAGCAACCTTTTTACAAATGCCAGATGCTGTAGAAGAATGTCCTTTGTCTCTGCTTGAATGAGGCAGTCGTCCAGGTATGGATATATTTTAATTCCTTTTTGTCTGCAAAATGCAAATACTGGTGCCAAGCACTTTGTGAAGACCCTGGGCGCAGTAGATAAGCCAAAGGGCAGTGCAGAGAATTGGTAGTGCATTGTACCAGCTTTGAATCTGAGGTATCTTCTGCAATTTTGTCTGATAGGGACATGCAGGTATGCCTCTTTGAGGTCCGGAGTAACAAGACAAGCCTTCTTTCCCAGCATGGGTAAAAGCTGCTGTAATGTCAACATTTTGAATTTCGGAATATCCAGGTAAGTATTTAGAATTGAAAGGTCTAGTATGGGCCTCCAGGCCTTGTCCTTTCTGGGGACCAGGAAGAGTCTTGAGTAACTGTCCTTGTTCCTGTTGTGGTACTTTTTGAATAGCTCTCATGTCCATGAGGGGTGAAATTTGTTTTTGTGCCTCTGCCCATTGATTTTGTGGCAGGTCTGGCATTCCTTTTAGCCTTCGTAAAGTGTAAAAGTGGAACCTGTAACCTTGAGACACAATATTCAGAACCCATTTGTCTTGGGTGATCGTTTGCCAGTTTTGAGAAAAAAGTGCTAGTTTTCCCCCTAAGGGGGCTGCCAAAAGGGAAGTGCTTGACGTACGAAGGGGGAAGTCATTGGGACTGTTTCCTGTAAGGTTGAGACTTGTCCTCACCTCCTTTTGGGGTTGAGGTGCCCCACTATCGTTGTCTGTTAGAGCCTTGGGGTTGAGATCTGCCTCTTGGGCGTCTGTATCTGCCTCTCTGTGGCCTGTCTGACACTGGAAAGGACCAATTCTTTGTTGGCCAATTTCTGCTAAATCGAGGTGGCTGCACCTGTAAGAAATCCTTGACTGTTTGCATAGATTTAGCTTTATCCTCCATTTTCTTTAACACCTCTTCTGCCTTAACACCAAACAAGGTATCATGCTGTAAAGGAGCATCCAATAATTTTGCCTTAACATGATCAGGTAAACTCTGTTCTTTTAAGCAAGCATGTCTTTGAATCACAGAACCTGTAACTGCGGCTCTACAGGAGGCCTCTAAAGAATCAAAACTACATTGCAGAGTATGTTTTCCCACCTGTTCAACTGCATGCAATAAATCCTGCATTTCTTTACAGTCATGAGCTTCTGAGCTTGCAAGCATTTTTTGTTTTAACTGAGCCATTAAATATTGTTGGTACCTAAGCATGTGAAACTGGCAATTTAAAGCCCTTACTGCTAAAGTTGCAGAAGTGTAAACTTTCTTCCCCCATCTATCCAAAGCTCTGGAATCTCTGTCAGAGGGTACTGGATTTTTTGCAGTGGAAGCCTTAACCCCTTTTGGACCCTGGGAAATAGTTTCTGGATCAGCAGAAGGGTTTTTATAAAGAAACTTGTGAGAGTCAGGGACTCTATAATACCTATCTGGCTTAGCTGGTGCAGGGGGTAAAGAATCAGGAGATAAGCTGGATTCAGAGAACACATCATCCACAATATCTAGCACAGGCGGAATAGCCAGGGGCCTGTGCTGGGGCAATAAAAGGAAATCCCTGAGCCTTTTCTTGGATTCTGAATAATCCTGACTTTCCCAATGGAAATGCTCCCTCATGGTATGTAAAGTTTCCCCAAAAGAATAATTCTCAAGAGGAGAGGCTGAAGGGATAGATTCTTCAGCATCAGAGTCCTCATAGGGGATAGAGAGTATCCCTGGTCTGAAGAGGAATCAGAGGAAATGAAAACCTGATCAGAGGAATCATAGTCTGATGGGAACCCCTGATTAGAGTAATGAGGTCTTTGGCCATTTTAAGCATCTGTTTCTTAGGCATGGAGGACTGTCCAGGAGAATGCTGTACTTGCTTCTTTGTCTTTAATGGTACTTTTGTCTTGACTGTTGCTTTAATGGTAAGTTGTGAAGGTCTGAAAACACCCTCAGAAGCTGATGCCTGCTCAGCGGCTCTGGACTCATCTGAGGGATTAGTTTCCGTAGGCCCAATACCTTGAGTTTCCAGAGGCCTGGTTGTCTCCACATGGGAGTCGGAGGCGGCCTGTGGTTCTGAGGTAGCGGGTGTCAGGGGCTGTGAAAGCGCCTCACTGAGAACTGGCGACTGGCCTAGAAGTGGTTTCCTTGTCGGTTTTGGACCTCGGATGCCTGTCTTTATCCTTGTCCTTGCGTTTTTTCTGAATTGCGGTCGTCGGTTGATCCAACGGCATAGTATAATTGAACCTTCGGCCAAAGTAGTGCAAAGCAAAATCAAAACATTGTTTTATAGTGCGTTTGTTAAATCTAGCACAAAACTGACAACTAGTGAAGTCGTGATCAGGACCTAGGCATGGAATACAGTAAGAGTGGAAGTCCTTATGAGGTATTTGCTTCCCACAAGAAATACAATTATTAACTTTTTCTGACATTAGTCTGAGGCAAGAAAAAAGTTTCCCCAACGGGGTACTTAGCTTTATTGAAGACTTCCGATCTGAAATTCGACTTCGAAAATCTCAGGAGTCGGCCGACCGGCACTTGCGAACTGATTCTGCTTCGGGCACCGCGCGGCAAGAAAGACTAAAGAAAATGGCGTCAGATGCATCTTATATACCCCTGGCGCACTGTCAGGGAAGAAGCGACAGCAACCGACGCCGGACCAAGACTTTGGAACTCTGGCCGACTGCGGGACCGCCTGATGGCAGGATAACCCAAGTGTAATGACTGCAGCAGTGTAACACGATGAACATTAGAAAATACAGCCTTGGGATTCCACCTGTGTCCCTGCTGGACAGGGGAAACAGGTGCTGAGTTTGTGGGAACATGGGCAAAATTCTTGGCTAGGCTTAAAAGGGCCTCTGGGCTAATAGTCTAGTATCCTCCTATGAACCTATGAAACACTTTTCTACCAAAGCCTACCCCTATTTCTACAATAAGCATTTAGTTTGCAGTACTTTCTAAACATGTGGAGGTTTGAATAAGCTACAGTTTCAATATGTCTAGAAGTAAAAAAAACTCAAATTAAGCAGCAAAAGCAGTAGCTCTAGAGGACTCTACTCTGGCAATACCAAAGATTACATAATTTTACATGTCACATCAAATAGCAACCAGTGCGGTAAGCCATTTTGAGTCTTCATGGTCAAAAGTACACCATATTTTCCTTTTAACAAGAGTTGGAGACCCCAGCTCTATAGCGCAGAGGAATACAACTTTGATTGTGACTCAGATGACCAGAGATTAATTAATGGTTGGAGAGGTTGAAATAGCTGGGAAAGGGTGGATGAGACATGTGCGAATTATGTTTGAGTACTCATCTGGGAAGAATGGTTTTGGTGGCTTCTCCCTTGTGGTGACTGGGCACTCCAGGACAGTGGTGAATGCCACTCCCCTTAGAAGAGGCACTAGGCGGGAGTGATGCAAGTGGGTTCACCCAAGCCAGTAAGACAGCCCTTGCAGATCAGTGTCAGGGAGTGGGCACATACCTTTAGTCAGGGGCATATACAGTCTCTTCACCATGACAGGGAAACCAAGTCACCACCAGGTGGTGGGGTTAGGCAACATATAAAAATACCCTTATGGTTGTCAGGATGATGGTTCTGTGATTAGATCTTGCCTCACTGGGAACAACTCTCATCCAGTGAAACATAAATGGGCAAACTGATCATGGGGAGCTGATGGTAGTCTGGCATCAAAGCAATATTAAGAGATGGAGGAAGCACTGTTGAGCCTGAATGAGTATTTATTACGTCAGAACACACATGAGGAGGAGTACGAGTGTGCAAGGTTGCTAGGATATGAAAAAAAAAAAACACCTTGGCCTAACCCCAGTTATTTTGAAAATTGAGCAGGAGTCAGAACTAATGTTCAAGAAGTTAGATTGGGTGGCATTAAAACTGGGAAGCCTGCAAGTTCATTTTCACACGTTCAAATCTGAGGAGGATCATCTAGCCGCACACTACTCTCCTCTTTAGTGCAGCAATGGGCGTATGATAAAATAAAACTGTACTGAGCAGCACAAAGAGGAAATCATTGTCATCTGAAGAGTGATTAAAATCATGAAAAACCAAGAGGAGGATAGGATACTGGGACACTGGGCACAAAAGAGAGAAACTAACAACCATTTTTTTTTTCAGAGATGGGCAAAAGTGAACAGTGAAGTGGCACTCAAGGAGTGCTCACTTACACATTCAAAGGGAAAGTTAGAGTGTACTGATTTTCAAACAAACAAGGTAAAATGAGATGGAAAGCCATTACTTGATCCTTAGAGACTGTATTACTTTCTGTTTATGTGCCATACTTGATAGAACACACACTGAAACATAAAAATGGAAAAAATAAAATACAGTGATGGATGTTGACAGACTCAAGATATAAGGTAGATTTCTCAACCACACTATATCAGATCAGCATCTTTTTAATCGAAATGGAATTTGAAGAAAGGAATGGTAGGGATAGTGGGCTGAGCCTGAAATTGTCAATATTGCTCAGTGCACTACCTCAAGTAAACAAATATGTTTAAGTAAATAAGCATAACCAAATTACTTTATCCACCACTATTAAAGGTTACATACAGGGTGAAATACTGATGTTTTTCAACAGAGACAGCAAGCTATACTGTTTAGTAATGACAGCAACCATGTAAGAGAGGCAGACAGAAGTCATACTTCACAGCTAAGGCACGGCATAGGAAAAAGTGGTAAAAGGGGCAGTATACACTGAGAGAAGCAGGCAGGTTCCAAGAATAAATCTTATGCAGACCAGTCTCCCACTAAACAATGACAGTTCTAGCAAGCATAACTAAGTTTCTAACTGGATCTGAATAATTTTGTTGTGAGGTGAAGCAAGGAAGGTGGCCACAAGATGAAGATCTTGGAGTGACACAGCATGAAACCCGAGAAGCCAATTTGTCCAAGAGAGTGAAGAAAAGAGAAGAGAAAAGTAGAGTTCTGTAAGTTAAACTTACCATAAAAGTATATATTCGAATGATTGATGCTGCAGTAGCCTTAGCTATATGGGTTATATTCTGCCAAGGATATAATAGCCAGCCAACATGCAAAGTTTCAGGGCATGCCCAAACTGTCAAACAGCTTGAGACAAGCTGACTAACAGACAACTTTGTGAATGAAGGCCTTCTGAGATTTCCTGCCAAGAGAGAGAGGGAGGCTAAACCATGAAAGGACAAGGTTAGGAAGAAAAAATATATAAGTACTCACCCTGACATTAAAAAAACACACCAAAAAAAAGGGAATGGAGGGAGAAAGTGACTTCTGCAGCAGTGATCATTCGAACATCTACTGCTATGGCAAGTTCAGCTTACACAACTGTCCCATGTTCTTCATATTGATCACTGCTGCAGTAGCCTTAGCTACATGATTACCATAGTTAACTATATTTAGAAGGTGAAAGAAGGGTACATGAGCCCCCTGGATAATGGTCCTAGCAAAACTTGATCTACAACTAGAGAAGGAATCAAGCTTATAGTGGTTTGTAAAAGTATCTACAGAGGACCAAGTAGCAACTTCTGGATTACTTCCTGGATCTAACCCCTTCCAAAAAAACATAGTTTGAAGCAAAAGCCCTGGTAGACTGGGTGTTGACCCTGCCTGAAACAGATATGTCATTGTGACTATAACAAAAGGTAATAGCTCTAGACAACCATTTGGAAATAGTCTGTTTTGGCAAAGGATTTCCCTCCTCCTTAACTTCACAAGAAATGAACAATTGATCTGGAGATATGAAAGATCTAGTTCCATCAAGATACTACCAGAGTTGTCTGTGGACATCCAAGGGATGGAACATCTTTTCTGCCTCATTTTTAGGTTCAGGAAAGAAAAAGTACAGTTGTGTACACTTACCATAAATGTAGATGTTAAGAGTGTATTCACTGTTGCAGTCATCACATTTGGGCTATCTGCCTGTAGGTAGCCCTCAACCGGCCTGAATACCAGAGTCTTTGGATTCCTGCGTTGGATACTGTTGCTTCTTCCATGACGTCAGGTCGTCAGGGGTATAATACATGCAGTCAACACCATTACATCAGTTTTTCTTGCCCCAGATGTCAGGTGCCCCCACAATAGGAAGCAATTATGGTATGGTACACCCCCATCAAAAAGCAAATACACAAGAAAAAATAAATATACCAACAAGAAGGAAAGGCAGAGCCAAGAGAAGTCAGGGGGCTGGAGGGAGGGTAACCAGGACTGCAACAGTGAATACATTGAACATCCACATTTACGGTAAGTCTGCACAACTGTACTATGTTCATAGTGTTTCAATGTTGCAGTCATCACATTTGGGTTGATTCCCAAAGCTAAGGAAAGGAGGAGGAAGTTAAAGGGCATTAGGACCAGCTATTAAGACCTGTAAGACTGCAGTGGCAAATCCAGTTCTAGACTTAGAAAAGATAGGCATGTGGTAATGCCTGGTGAAGGTATGTACAGAGCTCCAGGTAGCAGCTTCTAGGATGTCCCTAGTAGGGACTCCTCTAAGAAAAGCCACTGAAGTAGATGCAGCCCTGGTGGAATGTGATCTTATCCCCTATGGGGTAGGTTTTCCATGGTGCTTGCAGCAGAAATTAATGCAATAGGCTATCCATTTGGAAATGGTTTGCTTTGAAATGGCCTTCCCCTCTGCCCCTGCAGCAAAGCCAACTGGCAGCTGTTCAGATTTTCTGAGTGGCTTAGTCCTGTCCAAATAGAATCTAAGTTGTCTGTGCACGTCCAGAGAGTGCAGTATTCGTTCCCCTTTGTTTTGTGGATTAGGGAAAAAAGTAGGCAAATGAATGGACTGATTAAGGATCACACTAGACATCACCTTGGGCATAAACGAAGGATTAGTCCTGAGGGAAACCCTATCCGCATGGAAGATAATGAAGGGTTCCACTGCCATGAGGGCCTGTAATTCAGACACACTTTCTTGCTGAAGTGATGGCTAGAAGGAAGGCTGTTTTCCAAGAAAGGAATTTCAACTCTGCTGTTGCAGCTGGCTCAAAGCGGGGACGAGTGAACTTTTCCAATACAAAGTTAAGGTCTCAGGCTGGAGTGGGAGCTCTCCTTGGGGGGGGGTCTTACATTTTTGGCCCCTCTAAGGAATTGTTTTAGCAAGGGGTGCGAGAAGAGGGATGGCTCAGTATTATAATGTGCTGAAATGGCAGAGGCATGAATTTTAATTGACAAGAAGGATAGGCCCTGTGGAGCATTTCTGTTAAGTACTGAAGAATATGAGGTAAGCTGGGCACCGTTGTGCCCATCCCCTGAGCCTGGCTCCAGGAACAGTATCTTTTCCACTTTTCAGCATAGGATTTTCTAGTACTAGGCCTCCTTGCCTCCAAAATGACATCCAGCATCTGCTTACTGTGGGATGCTAGAGGAGTGCTCAAGGAATTAGCCAGGCTGCAAGGTTCAGGGTTTGAAGCTGAGGGTGCAGAATCTGGCCCGCCTGCTGGGACAGCAGGGAAGGAGTTCTGAGGCAGGTGCCATGGTTGTAGCAGTGACATACTGCGCAAGAGGGGGTACCAGTGTTGGCGTGGTCAGTCTGGTGCAATCAGTATTGTCCTTGGCTTGACCTGTTTGATCTTTAGTAGAACCTTCGGGAGGAGAGGCAGAGGGAGAAAGGCATAAACTGAGAGGCTTTCCCAGGTAAAGGACAGGCACATCCACTTTCCAAGCTTGACTGTGGGGAGTTCTTGTGCAGAATTTGTTCAACTGGTAGTTCTGAGGGGAGGCAAACAGGTCTACCTCTGGAGTCTCTCACCTGTTCCTCAAGAGGTTGAATATTTTGGGTTCTAGCTTCCACTCATGTGGGTCCATGGGATTTCAGCTTACGTCGTCTGCCAGTGAATTTAGTTTGCCTGGCAGGAATTGTGCTTGTAGGTGTACTTGGTAGCTCAAGGCCACAGAGCCATGGCTAGTCTGCAGAGGGTTCGAGTGGGTTCCCCCCTGCTTGTTTATGTACCACATAACTGTGGTGTTGTCTGCCTTTACCAATAGTTGTCCTGGAAGAATACGGTCTTTGAAGGCTGTCAGAGCATTCTGTACAGCTAACATTTCTTTTTGATTGATATGCAGGTGCATCTGTCTTGGGTTCCATTTGCCCTGAATGCAATGCCCTGCCATGTGAGCCCCCCATGCATAGAAATCATTGTTTCCAGGTCCTGAGAATGTTGACACCATAGGCTTTTTAGATACCATTGGAGTTTCCTCATATGCAGTCTTGCATATGGAATTAGTAGAATGCAAGAGGCCATGAACCCCAGAGCTTGCAGTATTTTCCTTGCAGATAGCTGGGGTTTGTGGCCAACAGTTTGAAGTAGGTTGTCAAATAAACCTGTTTCTCCAGAGTGAGGAATGCCATCTGGGAAGTTGTGTTCAAGCGTGCTCCCAGAAATACAATCTGTTGGCAGGGTACTAGGTGAGACTTCTTTTCGTTGATGGTGTACCCCAGTGAGGTTAGAAGTTTCTTTACGAATGCCAGGTGTCGTAATAGCAAGTCCTGGCTTTCTGCCTGAATCAGACAATCGTCCATGTATGGGTAAATTTGAATATTTCTCTGCCTGCAAAATGCAATGGCTGGAGCTAGAAACTTTGTGAACACCCTGGGCGCAGCAGATAAGCACAAAATTAAGATCTTAGTGAGGGGCCACTGGTTTTCTAGGAGGCCTCTTATACAAAACTTCTTTCAAGAATATTTTGACAAGAGACTGCCATGAAAGAGGAGGACCCATGGGCAGACATGCTGAAATTGCCGATAAATTAACCTTGCTAGAGAATAAAAAGGCCCTAGCATAGTAACTCGCACAAATATTTTAAAACCAGAGAATAACAAACCCTGAATAAGTGCTGGTTATGTTATTAGCACCACCTAGAAAATCTTTTCCATTTGCTAATACATGACTGAATAGTAGAAGGCTTCTTTGCCTACATTAATACCTACTGCACACTCTGAGAAAACAGGGTGTTAATTCCTTTTAGGCGCCTATGATCCATTCAGTCAGCTGGATATGACTGATGTCGGGGTGTATCAAACACCCCTGGTCTTGTGCAAGTAGATCCATTCTGTGAGGAAGCTTGTGGTAATTACCCCTGGCGATTTGCAAAAGAAGGAAGAACCATGGTAGCATGGGGGAGAAGGAAGTCATTACAATGATCTTAGGGGATTCCTTCTGAATCTTCAGATGTACTCTGGATATTAGCAGAAAAGCTGAAAAAGCATACAGAAACACTCCAGTCCAAAGAAAAGAAAAGGCATCTGTCTTCCAGGACTCCCTACAAGAAGGTTTGGGACAGAATTTTGTCAGTTGACTATTCACAGAGGATGCAACGAGGTCTACTTGAGGAACTTCTCAAAGATGGATCAAATCTTGGAAGACCCCTGATCTAGTTTCCATTCATGACAGCTTGCTCTATTCCTTCTCAACTTGTCTGCCACACAGTTTTGCTCTGATAGAATGTAGGATGGCTGAAGGGTGAGACTGTGCTGTGAAGCTATAGTTCAAGCTAACATGGACAGTCTGCAAAGGGGTTACAACCTGGTACCCCCTTGCATGTTGCTCTACCATGTGATAGTGGTATTGTCTGACTTGAAGAGGTCCCGGGGACTAAAGATGGTTCAGAGAGTTGGGTGCCTTAATCAGGGTAAGCACTTCATTGATATCTATATGCTTGCATCTGTCCTTGGTGTCCCACATCTCCTGGACTTTTATTCCTCATGAAACTGCTCCCCAAGCAAAGTCTGAAGCATCTGTGGTGACTGACTGCTTTGGAACAGGGAGGGAGAAAGGGAGACCTGTATTTAAGGATCCCTGTAGTCTCCAGCAAAAGATTTATCTTCCAACAAATACCAGAACTGGGATCTGAAAAGATAAGGGGTGTTGATGCTAGGACCAAAGACATTTCAGATACCACTGTATCTTTCTCATATGGAGTCTTGCCAGGGGTATTATGAGACTCAGCATCCCAAGGTATTCCCTCACATTGAAGTCGGAATAGAAAACCTTAGGAATAGATCTAAATAAAGATTTTCTGCATGGAAGAAAAGGTATTTGAAGTGAGCTGTCTAGCTGACATTTCAGTAACACAAAAGTGTGTCTGTGGGGAGTCAAGAAATACTTTTGAATTTTCTCTTGGAATCCTAGTTTGCGTAAGAGATCTTGCACCCAATAGAGAGATTCTTGACAACTTGAAAAGGACTCTTCAGAGATAAGTAGGTCATCTAAGTATGGAAACATATAGATACCTTGCAGCCTGCAATGACATATAATTGGAGCTAAACACTTTGTGAACACTTGGTGCAGTGAATAGTCCGAAGGGTATGACAGAGAACTAACGGGATCCACACACACACACACACACACACACACAAAAACCTTGAGAAACGTCTGAAGTCTGGATGAATACATGTGATAAGCATCTTTTAGTTCTAGTGTTACCAAGAAACTTGAAAGAGGATGAAGAGAACAGGTTGTAAAGACATAACATTTTTAATTTGGGCACTATCACAAACAGGTTTAGGCCACAATTGGTATCCAAGCATTTTCTTTCTTTACCACTAGAAACATATTTACCGTGGTGCTTTAACATATTAGCCTGACAATTCAAAATTCTGAAAACTGCAGTTGCAGAAGTATATATTTTTCCCATACCTATCAATAACTTTCCCTTATTAGAAAGATTAGGACTTGAATTAACTAACTGCTTAGCAGTGGAACAGACTAAGGATATAATTGCAGAGTTGGGTTTGGGAATTGTATATAAAAATATAAAAGACTGAGGAACTTTACACATCCTATCTGCCTTTTTTAGGGACAGCTGGCTGACTATCAGGAAAACTGCAGGCAATAAGATACACATCCTCTAAAGCAGACAGGGGAGGATGAATTGGTGTAAGTTCGGGAAAATCCTTCTGTAACAACTCAGTATTTTTTGAGGGAAAGAGAAACCTCAGTGTTCTCCCAAGGAAAACTCTGGGGTATCCTAGCAAGAGTCTCAGAAAAAGAGAAACGGACACAGGGAGAATCACAAAAGTACAGTTTTGTACCTACCATAAATGTAGATGTTCGAAGATCCACATTGCTGCAGTCCTTACATATGGGTAGTCCGCTGTCCTCGGTCGGCTCGAATACCAAAGTATAAGGCTGACGTCGGTCAAGGCGCTTAAAACTGACATCAGGACGTCAGGGTACAAAAGCGCATGACCGACGTCATATCCTCAGTCTTTTCTTGCCCCAGATGTCAGAAGGCCCTAGAAAGAAAGGCCAAAACCAAAAGACAGCAAAAAACCAACCAACCACCCCTGCACTAATCCTATTTACGATATTTACAATATTCACAACCCAAACCACACAACCGCCTCTAACTACAGAGGGAAGGAGGGAGGGATTGGACTGCAGCAATGTGGATCTTCGAACATCTACATTTATGGTAGGTACAAAACTGTACTATGTTCTTCATCTCACATTGCTGCAGTCCTTACATATGGGTAGAATCCCAAAGCAGAGGTAAGGGAGGATGGCAAAACTATAAAGCATTAGGAGCTGCCAAAATGCCCTGTAAAATTGCAGTGGCAAAACCAGCCCTAGATTTAGAGTAAAGTGGAAGGTGGTAATGCTTAGAGAAAGTATGCACTGAACTCCAAGTAGCTGCCTCCAAAATATCTTTAGTTGCCACCCCTTAAAAAGCTGTAGAAGTGGCAGTAGCCCTAGTGGAATGAGGCCTAATCCCAGCTGGAATCTCCTTACCATGATGGGAATAACAGAAAGCAATACAAAACCCAATCCACTTAGAAATAGTTTGCTTTGAAACAGGCTTGCCCTGAGAACCCAAAGCAAATGAAACAAATAACTGCTGAGACTGCCTGAACCCTTTAGTTCTGCTCAAATAATATCGCAACTGCCTGTGTATATCCAAAGTGTGCAAAATCTTTTCCCTTTATTTTGGGGTTTGCATAAAAAGTAGGCAAATGAATAGTTTGGTTTAAAGCCACACTAGAAACCACTTTAGGCATAAAGGAAGGATTAGTACGCAAAGATACCCTATCCTTATGGAAAATTAAGAAAGGCTCAACTGCCATAAGGGCCTGTAATTCAGAAACCCTTCTGCAGAGGTAATGGCCAACAAAAAATCAGTCTTCCATGATAAATATTTCAACTCGGCAGTAGCTGCAGGCTCAAAAGGTTGTAGAGTGAGTTTCTCCAACACAAAATTGAGATCCCAAGCAGGAGTAGGAGCTCTACGTGGGGGTCTTATATTCTTTGCCCCTCTAAGGAATTGCTTAAACAAAGGATGAGAAAACAATGGTGGGTCACAGTCATAGTGAGCAGAAATTGCTGCAGCATGAACCTTAATAGAGGAGAAGGACAAACCTTTGTCCAGTAACTCAGTAAGATATTGAAGAGCCACACTTAAATTAGGCTTAGAAACATCAAATTCCTTTGCTGTACTCCAAAATAAAAATCTCCTCCATTTATCTGCGTACACTTTCCTTGTACTAGGCTCCAAAATAACATTCAAAACCTGCTGTGGAAGCTGAGACCCTCCAGGGTTTAAAACAGAATATGCCAGGCTGTTAGATGTAGAGAGTGAAGTTTGACATTGAGTAAATGACTGTTCTCCTGAGACAGCAGGTGTGGAATCGAAGGCAAAGGCCATGGAGGCTCCCGTACCAGACTTCTCAGTAATGGGTACCAGTGCTGTCGAGGCCAATCTGGAGCTATTAAAATCATCTTTGGCTTGTCCTGTCTGACCTTCAGGAGTACCTTTGGGAGGAGAGGCAGAGGTGGAAAGGCATACACATGAAGATTGCTCCAATTGAATGAGAGAGCATCCACTTTCCAAGCTGTGGGATGAAACCTTTTTGTGCAAAACTTTGGCAGCTGGTAGTTTAGTGGAGAAGCGAACAGATCTATGTCTGGAGTTCCCCATAACACTGTCAATTTCTGAAATACATGAGGATCCAATTTCCACTCGTGGGGATCCATAATTTGTCTGCTCAACACATCTGCTAAGGAGTTCTGTGCTCCGGCAGAAACCTTGCCTGAAGATTTAGCTGTAAACTGAGAGCAGTCTCCCACAAAATCATTGCTTGTCTGCATAGAGGATAAGAATGTTCCCCTTGCTTGTTGATGTACCACATGACAGTTGTGTTGTCTGTTAGAACCAACACCTGCCCTGGAAGAAGTAAATCCTTGAAAGCTATTAATGCAAATTGGACTGCTAACATCTCCTTCAAGTTGATATGTAGATGTTGAAGTCTGGCAGGCCACGTGTCTTGTACCCACTTTCCATTTAGATGAGCTCCCAAGCTTTGTCTGAGGCATCTGTCGTTAGAATCTGACTCGCCTCTGGCCGGGTCACAGAGAGTCCCTTGTTTAGGTGACATTCCTGAGCCCACCACAAAAATTCCTTTTGAATGCAAGGTATTATCTGAATGACAGTGTCCATATCTTGGCAGTGCTGTGTCCATACATTTTTGAGATACCATTGTAGCTTCCTCATATGCAGTTTGGCATTGGGAAGCACCAGAATACAAGATGCCATGAACCCCAAGGCTTGAAGGACTGTCCTTGCAGTCAGCCTGGACTGATGAGACAATTGATGGAAGTAAAGAGAAAGATTCTTTTGTTTGTCCGGGGTCAAAAGGCCATCTGGGATGCTGTATTCAGTCTCACACCCAGAGATCACATGTCCTGAGAGGGTACTAGACTGGACATTATTTCCATCACAGAATACCCCAGACATCTTAGCACTGCTATCACATACTGTAAATGATGAAGAAGTTCGTCCTTTCCTTGGGCCAGAATCAGGCAATCGTCCAAATAAGGATAGATCTGTATTCCTCTTAGCCTGAAGAAAGCTATCACTGGAGCCAGAACCTTCGTGAACACTCTGGGCAGTAGATAAGCCAAAGGGCAATGCAGAGAACTGATAATGAGAAGTCCCAGCCCAACGCAGATACTTTCTGCAACTGAGCCTGATAGGAACATGAAGGTAAGCCTCCTTGAGATCCAGAGTCACCATCCAGTGATCTTTGCCCAGCAGAGGTAAAAGCTGTTGTAATGTCAACATTTTGAACTTGGGAATGTCCAGATATGTGTTGAGGATAGATAAATCCAAGATTGGTCTCCACGTGTTCCCTTTCTTTGGTACTAGGAACAGGCGAGAATAAAATCCTAGGCCCACTTCTGGCAGAGGGACCTGTTGTATGGCCCTTATTTGAAGTAGCAGAGAAATTTGTTTGTGAGCCTCTAGTTTTTGCTGAGGAGGAACGTCCGGCATGCCTTTGAAAGGAGGCAAGGTATGGAAATAAAACTTGTAACCTCGGTGTATGATATCCAATACCCATTTGTCTTGGGTAATCAAATTCCAATTTTCCTTGAAGAGTGCCAACCTTCCTCCCAAAGGAGCTGCCAGGCAAGAAGGATCTGGCAGCTGAAAAGGTAGGTCATTGGGCCTGTTTACGAAAGGACTGGCCCCTGCCCTCACCCGAAGATTATGCAGGTGAACTCCCTGTTTTAGGTCTGAAAGAACTCTGAGCTCTGCCCCTACCACGTCTAGATCTACCCCTAGACTGAGAATCATAAGAAGGATACGTCCACCCCTTAGCAGGCCAATTCCTACTAAACTTTGGAGGCTGTACTTGCAAAAAATCTTTAACAGCCTGCATGGACTTAGCCTTGTCTTCCATTTTCTTCAAGACTGACTCCACAGGTGAACCAAACAACACATCAGACTGTAAAGGAGCATCTAAAATCCTTGTCTTAACATGGTCAGATAAATTCTGATCCCTCAGCCATGCGTGCCTGCGAAGCACTGAACCAGTGGCAGCCACCCTAGACGAGGCCTGTACAGCATCAAAACCACATTGTAAAGAATGCTTACCCACCTGCTCTGAAACATGCACCAAATCTTGCAACTCTTTACACTCAATGCCTTCCGCCAGAGCATCCACCTTAGACTTCAATTGAGAAAGAAGATAGTTTTGATATTTCAACATATAAAACTGGCAATTCAAAGCCCTCATAGCTAGGGTAGAAGATGTATAAACTTTCTTTCCCCATCTATCCAAAGCTCTGGCCTCTTTATCTGGAGGAACCGGATTTTTTACAACAGAGGCCTTGACACCCTTAGGTCCCTGACTAACAGTTTCTGGGTCCGCCCTAGGACTCTTATAAAGATATTTATGAGCCTCAGGCACCCTGTAATACCTATCCGGTTTAACAGGAGCAGGAGGCAGAGAATCTGGATTAAGTGAAGCCTCTGCAAACACATCTTCCACAACATCCAGAACAGGAGGTATAGCCAAGGGCCTATGCTGGGGCAATAGCAAAAATTCCCTAAGCCTTTTCCTGGAATCAGAGAAGTCCTGACCTTCCCACTTAAAATGTTCCCTCATGGAATGAAGAGTCTCTGAAAAAGAAAAATCCTCTGGAGGAGAAGCAGAAGGAGTCGAATCATCTGCATCAGAATCAGAATAAGGAGAGTACTCCTGCAAGTCTTCAGCCGAAGACTCAGAAACATCCGAAGCCTGCTCAAAACTCCCCAACTCTGGCTCCACCCTAGGCCTCTTATCAGGAGGGGGCAAAGAACCTCTAATCAGAGTAATCAAATCTTCTGCCATTTTAAGCATGTGCTTCTTGGGCACAGACCCTGCTGCCCTAGGAGTGACACCAACAGAAGTTAAACCTGGCCTGCCTCTGGGAGAAGCCTTGGAAACAGAAGGAGAGGGCCTAACCACCCTAGGAAGGGAGGGGAGTACAGTAACTTGGGAAGCCCCTTCAGCCTGACCTGCCTCCTGAGAGGCCACATCCTGCAATATCAACGTCTCCCCCTGAGACTCCAGAGAGGCCTCCGTCGGAACCACCGGTTCCACTGACACCTCTAAAGAACCGACGTCCGGAACGGACGACTCTTCTTGCGGGTTTAACTGCTTTGTCTTTGCGCTTCTTCGAAGAAGCGGGCGCCGGAGAATCCGACGGCATATTATAATTGCACCGCTTCCCGAAGACCAGCCTAGCACAATCTAACCTTCGCTTAATAGTGCACTTATTGAACCTAGCACAAAAGCGACACCCAACAACGTCGTGCTCAGGCCCCAAACAAGGAATACACAAAGAATGATAATCCCTATGCGGTATCTGTTTCCCACAAGAAATACAGTTATTCACTTTTTCTGACATCCGGTAAAACACTGAGGCAAGAAAAAAAAAAATATTCCGCGACGGGGTACTTAGCCAACTTTGATTCGGTCTGAAACTCCGAACTCGAAAAATTTCAGAACGCCGAACGGCACTTGCAACGCTGCTTCTGCATCGGACCATGCGGCAAAAAAGACTGAGGATATGACGTCGGTCATGCGCTTTTGTACCCTGACGTCCTGATGTCAGTTTTAAGCGCCTTGACCGACGTCAGCCTTATACTTTGGTATTCGGGCCGACCGAGGACAGCGGACTACCCATATGTAAGGACTGCAGCAATGTGAGATGAAGAACATCTCAGCTCTTCACTGAGTTTAAATCAGAAATCTGAGGACAAAACCCCAAATTTGTCCCTGCATCTTCCTCAGCATCTTGAATCTCTTCAGGAAAAGAGGAATTCTTTTTTCTTTTACCAGAATCAATAGCCTGAATTGAACCTTGAGTCAGTCCAAGTAAACTACTCCTAGCCAAAGGAATTTGAGGAGGAGTAGATATATGTATGGTTTTCTGTTTCTTTTTGACAGTAAAAATTAGGTTGTTTTCCATATGTCATTGTTATTTGGATGGATTGCTGTGCATTGTTTTCAATACTGGGGGCAGCAGTCTAGTTAGGAAGGCTGACTCTGAACCCCCAGTAACTGAAATACAGAAGTTAAGAGTGTACTTACTGTGGGAAGGGGGAGTACTGGCTTTAGTAGAGAGTAAAAGAAGCTACAAACAGAAGGTTTTTGGGTAAAGGGAGCAATGAGCATGTTGGTGATAATCTGACTGGGTGAAATGGCAGGAAACTCTAGAGGGAGAGGAAGGGTCTGAGGGTACCAATGATATGGAGCACAGCAGCTGTAATAAGGTAGTGGCTGGAAGACAGGATGCTGTGATGCATCGGGGCTTGATGTAATGGAGTGCGTACAGAGGTAGGTGTAAGTTAATAGAGTAGGCCATACAATTGAGAATGGAGCCAGTGTATGAATGGAGTTGGTTTTGGAGGGGTGAGGACAACAGATCAAAGACTAGACAAGGAAGCGGAGGGCTGGACTGGAGGAACTGGTGAAGCTAAAGAAGTAAGTATGCTTGACAGTGACCAGAGGGATGTATTGCTCAGGGGAGTACTGGTGACCAGGATGAAGCACACAATGTTTATTCTAGTCCTTGTTCAAGAGTAGGAGGCAGCATACTAGAAGTGTGCTAGGGAAGAAGCAAGAAGGGGTGTAGGGGGTTGTAACCAAGTTACAATACTCCACCAAAACCAGAATACAAATGCTTATGTGCTCCACTGATGTCTGTCCCTAGACTTCCTAAATACAGTAGCTGGGGAAGTCACTTAGCAATGAATCAAAAGATACGGGGAAGGCCTCTGGAGCTAAACATGGAAACCAGCCTTTTCCTGAAACCACTGGGATATTAGCAACCATTTGAGGGTAATCATGTGCACATTAGAATGCTGCACCAGTCAAGTACTAGTGCTTTCTTAACTCAAATGCTCAGTAAGTCCTGCATTCCTAAAAGGTAGAGAATGATCTTTGCCTGTGTGTATCCTAAAAGCAACATACACTGTTTAGCAAATGCAACTGAATAATGCTAAACTTTGAAACACTAACAAACTTGCTTTTTTAAATAACTTTGCTATTCAGCACTTTGCCTGAATAAATTTTTCTCTGGATGCTGCAATTAACTGTCAAACACAAGATGCAGTCAGATGTGACTGGTCTTGAGAAAGGCACAATGAGTGACTGCCATGTAGTTCACAGATATTCTGTGAATGGATGAAAAGCTGAATGGTACTGTGAGACTAAAGTGGTTACATCTATTGCAAATGCACAAGGACCTTCATCGTGGCTTCCTGAGTTATGTAGGTAAGTGTCCTGAAGATCCTAAAGTACATTCAGTCTCTGCACTTTATCAGGAAAAACAGCTAGAAGAGTGGCAACTCAGAATTTTTGCTTTGCTGCAGAGATCCATCATGGGCCTCAAGTCCACAGTATTCTTTTCAACCAAAAATAATTGAGACTACCATCCTCAGTGTAGTCTAGTGGAACATGCTTGACTTTTGGAAGGGATGCACAGCTTCAATGCTTATCAAGGCACTCTGGGATCTAGGACTGCTGATATAGCAGGACTTAAGAGGGTCAGCAAAACTGCACAGAACAGATATAAGATCCTATTTTTCGCTTATCCACTGGTCAGTAGTAAGTGCAGACAAATCTAAGTGTAGACAGATTCCCTTCTCCTGGCGAAGTGGTCCTATGATGAGTAAACACTGCTACTCTGACTCCACTGAGAACCAGAGATTCTGCTGTAACTGCATGCCACATGTTTATCAATCAGACTGCTGTTAATCCTGCTGGAGGTGGTAAAAGTGGTACCCAATGTCTTTCCAAATCCTTTAATAGCATGAGATATAACCCCAGCAGCTGAAAGGTTCCTGGCATTTTTTCTTCATTTACTACAGATGTCTGTGTACTTCTGCTTCAAACAACTTGGAACCTTAGAAAAAAAAAAGAGTCCACAAAAGACTCCTCTGTATCATCTGCAGGCAGAACTGGATACAACCAACTCTCTTGACAGCTGACACTGCTACAAGTATCCACAGATTGATAAATTTACTCTTGTGGGAGATGGCTGTTGATCCTGCAATGGTTTGGGTTCAGAAAATCTTGAAGTGTACCCTCAGATAGCAGAGTCTGGTATTTAAAGGTTTTTTTCCAACACATCCCTCAGAAAAACATACCAAATATTTCAATTAGCTTGACATCCTCATGGAGAAAGTAGCGGATACGAGTAGGTTTTGCCGAAACATTATAGAGCCCTGGATTCCTTGTTAGGTGAAGGAGAACTGTGACCTCTGAGTCAGGGTTCTAATTCAATGCAGCAGTAGTTGTCGTGTCTGGCTTTGAGATTTCTGACATGACTGCAAACTCTGTGGGGAAAGCTGACGTGATGCTAACAGTGGCAGTTAGAAAAGCAAAGCGATGACCATAAGAGTACAACCTGGAGGCCTGAATGTTAGAACTTTAAATTCTGGAACCTGCCCTTGGATTAATTAGGGAAAGCATCAAATGGCAGCTGCTAGAAAATCTTTTACAATCTTGATGGGACTCTGGAACTAGAGGGATATGAGTAGAGAAAGAAAAGATAGTTTCAGTCATTGATGCAGAGTTAAGTCAGCAAAAGCACCATGCACCAAACAACAAAAGAAGCAGAAGGACCAAAAACTGCTTACTAGGAGCCAGCAGGATATGACATTTAACCTCTGGGACTGAAGGTCCACTACAGCTTACTTGAAGCACAATAACGAGTGGAACCACTGAATAGATACCTAGGAGGGATATGAAATGTAGAAGGATGCAACAGGCAAAGGGACAGGATGTGGTGATAGTGGCACAGCAGTTAGAGAGCTAGCAAAACCAAAAGAGAGTAGACCGAAATCTTTGCTTATATCACTGAAGTGTCTGTCCCCAGATTACTACCTATCCATCCCCTTTCCTCCACTCTTACTTTCTTCTATTTTCAACAGCAACAGTACAAGCACTGCCACATGATCATGTAAATAAGTTCCATGTGAGTACATGCAAATGCCATATATAGGAACATGAATAAATGGCATCTGAATATATTTCTGCAGTGGAAATTTGTTTACCCAAGAGAAATTTCATTGGATTAAGGAAGCCAAGATCAGCGTTATCATGTAAAAAAAGTTGTAAAAAATACTCAGTATTCTAGGAGGTAAATGCAATGAGATGACGAGTCAGCTGTGCCGGTGGAAAGGAATGGGAAATGAGGAAAACACCCAGATTAGGTGGCTCATGAGACAGCAGGGTGTGGTCTAACAATGCCAAGTGAAAAAGTTCACTAAGCTACTAAGCAGGGCACAGGCACGCATTGTTACTTTTTAGCCCTGATAACACAGTGTGCTGAAATCAGATGCTTGTAACGGGCTGCACAGGAAGGACTTCGACTAAAGAATTTAGGCCAGATAACAGAAGTGAGCAGAAGACTTGTTTGTACTTAATGCTACAGTAACCCTCTTCAGATTAAAATCTTAATACTACTTTGCATACTGTAAACTCTATAATATAAACACACATATAACAATGATGTGAAATATATGAGAAATAACAGCACAGTGAAGTTTGTTGCACTTTGCTGTTCTCCCTGTATAAGAGGTCTTTGTCTCTAAAGGTTTACAGGGTTCACAAAAATGAAATTAAATAAATAAAAAAATTGTAAACTGAAAAAAAAGGATGAAAACATTTCTGATATGTAACTAAGAACAGACTGTCATAGCCACGTCCCTCCTCCAACAAGCTTATGAGGAAATGTAGATAACACTATTAATGAAATGAAAATGAAAATTTAATTAAGGTGAATACTACCACGGTTACAGCATTCAGACTTTCAAGTTGAACAAGTAATGCATCATAAGTTAACATGGCAAAATGTATTATGAAGCATATTATAACAAAAACCTGAGCATTCAACAGTGACGTGAAACAACATACTTGACATTTGTGTTGGTACAGATGATATATTCAATTTCATCTGAGTAGGGGTTCTGGAATGTGAAGCTGCTGGTTCTGATTACCATCCATTCTCTGGCTTTGGTGCGGAAGCGGTACATCACTGACAATACTTGGCCTTTTAGTTTAACAACCTGATGAGTAACAAGAAACAATTTTAAGTGAGCTGAACATTCAGAACTGTAAACCACATAACTACAAATTTGTTAGCTGTGAAAGGAAAAGTACAGTTTTGTACCTACCATAAATGTAGATGTTCGAGTGTTTACACTGCTGCAGTCATCACACTTGGGTTATCCTGCTGTCAGGCGGTCCCGCAGTCGGCCAGAGTTCCAAAGTCTTGATCCGGCGTCGATTGCTGTAGCTTCTTCCCTGACGTCAGTGCGCCAGGGGTATATAAGAAGCATCCAACGCCATTTTCTTCAGTTTTTCTTGCCCCAGATGTCAGGTGCCCCCAAGTAGGTAGGCAATACATATTGCTAATAAAACATGTAAAAGGAATAAAAGAAATACCTTCAGTTACAAACAAATACACCACAAAGGTTGTACAGGATAGAAAAGGTATAGAAAAGTTCAGCTAGGTCAGAGGGGATGGAGGGAGAGTAACCTGGACTGCAGCAGTGTGAACACTCGAACATCTACATTTATGGTAGGTACAAAACTGTACTATGTTCAACGTGTTACACTGCTGCAGTCATCACACTTGGTTTGAATCCCAAAGCTAAGGGTGGGTGGTGGAACTAAACAGGGTTTGGAGAGGCTAATAGACCCTGCAGAACTGCAGTGGCAAAGTCAGCTCTGGTTTTAGAGTATAGAGGTAAGTGATAGTGCTTGGTGAAGGTATGCACTGAACTCCAAGTTGCAGCCTCCAAGATATCCTTGGTTGGTACCCCTCTGAGGAAGGCTGTTGATGTTGCTGTAGCCCTGGTGGAATGGGGCCTAATATTACCAGGTACAGTTTACCATGGTGTGTGTAGCAGAAATGGATACAATGTCCTATCCATTTTGAAATGGTCTGTTTTGAGATAGCCTTTCCTTGTGATCCTGCAGCATAGGATACAAAGAGCTGGTCAGATTTTCTGAAAGCCTTAGTTTTATCCAAGTAGTATCGTAATTGCCTGTGAATGTCCAAAGAGTGTAGGAGCCTTTCCCCTTTGTTCTGGGGGTTTGGATAAAAGGTGGGCAAATGAATGGTTTGGTTTAGGGCCACACTGGATACCACCTTTGGCATAAAGGAAGGGTTAGATCGTAAAGCGACTCTGTCTTGATGAAAAATGATGAAAGGCTCCACTGCCATTAGGGCCTGTAGCTCTGAGACTCTTCGGGCTGAAGTTATTGCTAGCAGCAGGGCAGTTTTCCATGATAGAAACTGTAGATCAGCTGTAAAAGCTGGTTCAAAGGGCGGTAGTGCAAGTTTTTCCAAAACAAAATTGAGATCCCAAGTTGGTGTTGGTGCTCTCCGGGGAGGTCTTATGTTCTTAGCCGCTCTGAGGAACTGTCTTAGTAATGGATGTGAAAATATAGGAGAATCCATGTTGTATTGAGCTGAAATAGCTGAGGCATGGATCTTAATAGATGAAAAAGAAAGTCCTTTGTGCAACATCTCAGTTAAATATTGAAGAATCTGAGGAATATTTGGGACAAGGGGATTTTGTCCTTTAGCCTGGTTCCAGGCGCAGAATCTTTTCCATTTGTCTGAATAGGCTTTCCTGGTGCTGGGCCTCCTGGCCTCCAGAATGACATCCATCACAGCTTTAGAGAGAAGTGTTGACTGATTGTTTAAGTAATTTGTCATGCAGCCAGATTTAAAGTCTTGAGCTGGCTGTGTAGAATCTGATTGTTTTGCTGAGTGAGCAGGTGAGGAATTGGAGGTAAAATCCATGGCGGGCCTTGAGCCATGTTCCTTAGTATTGGATACCAGTGCTGGCGTGGCCAGTCTGGAGCAATGAGTATCATTTGTGGCCTCTCTAATCTGGCTTTCAGCAGCACCTTTGCCAGAAGAGGCAATGGAGGAAAGGCATACAATGTTAATGTTTTCCAACTGAATGAGAGGGCATCCACTTTCCAAGCTAGTGTGTGGTATGTCCTTGTGCAGAACTTCCATAGTTGGTAGTTTTGGGTGGAAGCAAACAGATCTATGTCTGGGCTCCCCCATTTCTGAGTTATCATTGCGAATACTTGTGGATATAGTTTCCATTCGTGAGGATCTATGATGTTTCTGCTTAGATCGTCTGCCAATGTGTTTTTCTTTCCTGGCAGGAATTGTGCTTGTAGTTGAACTTGGTAGGTCAGTGCTGTGTTCCACAAGATCATTGCTTGCCTGCATAGGGGGGGTAGGAATGTGTATCCCCTTGCTTGTTTATGTACCACATCACTGTGGTGTTGTCCGTCTTTATTAGGAGTTGCCCTGGATGTAGGAGGTCCTTGAAAGCTGTTAGGGCATTTTGTACAGCTAGCATCTCTTTTTGATTGACATGTAGATGCCTTTGATCTGCAGACCATTTGCCCTGAATACATTGTCCTGCCATGTGTGCTCCCCAGGCATAATCTGATGCATCTGTTGTTATAGTTTGCCTGGTTGGGGGGTAAGGCAAAAGGCTGACCCTTGTTGAGGTGACATGCCTGAGCCCACCATAGAAACTCCTGTTGAAGGCAGGGAATGAGTGGAATTACTGTTTCCAAGCTGTGGCTGTGTTGAATCCATACACTTTTCAGGTACCATTGTAATTTCCTCATATGCAGTTTTGCAAATGGTATTAGTAGTATGCAAGATGCCATGAATCTCAAGGCCTGCAGAATTTTTTTTGCAGGTAGTTGGGTCTTTGTTGCCATCATTTTGAAGTATTGAGTCAGTTGTCCTTGCTTGTCTGGCGTGAGATAAGCCATCTGGGCCGTTGTATTTAAGCTGGCACCCAGGAATATTATGTCTTGTGAGGGCACTAGTTTTGACTTTTTTTTGTTTACTGTGTACTCTAGGCAACTTAATAGGTTTTTGACAAACGCCAGATGCTTTAAAAGAATGTCCTTGTTTTCTGCTTGAATAAGGCAGTCGTCCAGGTATAGATATATTTGAATTCCTCTTTGTCTGCAGTATGCAATTACTGGTGCCAGGCATTTTGTGAAGACTCTGGGTGCAGTAGATAAGCCAAAGGGTAGTGCAGAGAATTGGTAATGGGTTGAACCTGCTAAAAATCGGAGGTATCTTCTGCAATTTTGTCTGATTGGGACATGCAGGTATGCCTCCTTGAGGTCCAACGTTACTAGCCAAGCCTTCTTGCCCAGCATGGGAAGAAGCTGCTGTAGTGTTAGCATCTTGAACTTAGGTACTTCCAGATATGTGTTTAGAATTGAGAGGTCCAGAATGGGTCTCCAGGCTTTGTCCTTTTGGGGAACTAGAAAGAGTCTTGAGTAAAATCCTTGTCCTTGCTCTTGTGTTGGGACCTTTTGAATGGCTCTCACGTCCATGAGAGCTGAAATTTGCTTTTGCGCCTCTGCCCATTGATTTGTTGGCAGGTTTGGCATTCCTTTTATCCTTGGTAAAGTGTGGAAGTGGAATCTGTATCCTTGAGATTCAATATTTAGGACCCATTTGTCTTTTGTGATGCTGTGCCAGTTGTCTGCAAAAAGTGCTAGTTTTCCTCCCAAGGGAGCTGCCAAGAGGGATTTGCTTGGCAGTCTGAGGGGTAAGTCATTGTGTTTGCCTTCTGAAAGTTTGAGACCTGTCTTCTCCTCCTTTTTGGGTTGTGGCACCCCATTGTCGAGGCTGATAAGAGCCTTGTGACTGACCTCTGCCCCTTGGGCGTCTGTATTTGCCCCTCTGTGGTCTGGCAGAAGCTGGAAAGGACCAGTTTTTGGTTGGCCAATTTCTGCTGAAACGAGGGGGTTGAACCTGTAAAAAATCCTTGACCGTCTGCATAGATTTTGCCTTATCCTCCATTTTCTTTAAAACCTCTTCTGCTTTTACACCAAATAAAACATCCTGCTGTAAAGGTGCATCCAATAACTTTGCTTTAACATGATCAGGTAAAGTTTGTTCTTTTAACCAAGCATGCCTACGTATGACAGACCCTGTCACTGCTGCTCTACAAGAAGCTTCCAATGAATCAAATCCACATTGCAAAGTATGTTTTCCCACTTGTTCAGCTGCATGCAACAAATCTTGCATTTCCTTGTAATCAGGCTGTTCTGTATGTGTGATCATTTTTTGTTTTAATGGAGACATCAAATATTGTTGATATTTCAGCATGTGAAACTGGCAATTTAAGGCCCTCATAGCTAGAGTAGCTGAGGTATACTTTCTTTCCCCATCTGTCTAGTGCTCTAGAATCCCTTTCAGAGGGTACAGAATTTTTAGCAATAGAGGCCTTAACCCCTTTGGGACCCTGGGAAATGGTTTCTGGGTCAGCAACAGGGCTTTTATATAGGAATTTGTGTGAGTCAGGGACTCTGTAGTATCTGTCTGGTTTGGCTGGTGCAAGAGGTAGTGAATCTGGGTTAAGGCTAGATTCTGAATAAACATCATCCACAATGTCTAACACGGGTGGAATAGCAAGTGGTCTGTGCTGGGGTAGTAAAAGGAACTCTCAGAGCCTTTTCTTAGAATCAGAGTAATCCTGGCCTTCCCAGTGGAAATGTTCCCTCATGGTATGTAAAGTTTCCCCAAAAGAGTAGTCTTCTGGGGAGATGCTGAAGGGATAGACTCTTCTGCATCAGAGTCTTCATAAGGGGGAAAAGAGTATTCCTGTTACTCAGAAGAATCTGAAGAAATTGAAACCTGGTCAGAGGAAGCGTAGTCCTCCTCCTGCCTTGGCCTTTTATCAGGAGGGAGATGGGAACCCCTGATAAGGGTAACTAAATATTCAGCCATCTTAAGCATTTGTTTCTTAGGCATGGGGCCTTGTACCTTGTACTGGAGACTGCTGTACAGTCTTCTTTGTTTTTAAAGGGGTTTTCAGCTTTGCATAGGATTTAATAGTGAGTGTAGTCGGTCTGAAGACACCTTCTGCAAATGAAGGCGTTTCAACTGCACCGGAATCTCCTTCAGCCATGGAGTCGGAAGGACTTAAAGGTAAAGGTTGTGGAGGCCTAGCAATCTCCGCTTGGGAATCGGATGCCGGCTGGGGTTCTAAATCAGCGGTCGTCAGGGGCTGCGTAGGCACCTCACTGAAAACCGGAGAACCGGCGACTGGCCTAGCAGAGGCCTCGGAGTCTGGTTTGGATCTCGGTTGCCTGTTTTTATCTTTGCGTTTTTTATGCATTCTTGTCGTCGGTTGCTCCGACGGCATGGTATAATTAAATTTCCTACCAAAATAATGTCGGGCGAAATCAAACCGACATTTAATAGTACATTTGTTAAACCTAGCACAAAACCGACAATCTGTGACGTCGTGGTCTGGGCCTAGGCAAGGAATGCAATAAGAATGAAAGTCCTTATGAGGTATTTGCTTCCCACAAGAAATGCAATTGTTAACTTTTTCTGACATCGGACTGAGGCAAGAAAAGTTTCCCCAATGGGGTACTTAGCTTTATTGAAGACTTTGGTCTGAAATTTGATTTGAATATCTCAGGAGTTGGCCGACCAGCACTTGCGAACTGCTTCTGCTTCGGGCACAGCGTGGCAAGAAAGACTGAAGAAAATGGCGTCGGATGCCTCTTATTTACCCCTGGTGCACTGACGTCAGGGAAGAAGCGACAGCAACGGACGCCGGACCAAGACTTTGGAACTCTGGCCGACTGCGGGATCGCCTGACGGCAGGATAACCCAAGTGTGATGACTGCAACAGTGTAACACAATGAACATCAATCTCTCAATATTATGGATCTATACAGTAAAGTAAATACATTTCCACATTTCATTAAACTGCCAGCTTGATGGAGAGAATAGTTTGCAATGATTGCAGCTCCATCAACGCAGTTTTTTTTTTTTTTACCTCAAAATAACAGCTAAGATGGAAAGGGCATAAACATACAAAGGAAAATAACTGTATGAAATGGAAGACCAAACATGGTACTATACATGCAATTTTCAACTTCCTGTTCCAATTTGATCCATTTCTCTATCTGGATCACCAGTGAGGAGATGAGAGGTGCTCAATGGTGCAGTGCAGCTGAATTTCACCTGTTTATTTAATAACGCACCTTACAGAAGGTTAGTAGGAGATGTGATAGAGCCAAAAGTGGACAAGCAACAGTGTGGCAATGTATTTATTTATTTTTTGGGAGGCGGGATTTGCATTACGAGTAGAAAAGACAAGCAGTCAAATATCAGAAGGCTTCATAATGGGAATGGTTCACTTTTCCACACATATGAATCAGGCATACTGCAAGCTAACAACACTACACTGGCAGGATGAGTTATCTTGCATTGGGACCGGTTCATTTTAGTATCTATGAGTCAGGTACTTTGACTGCTGATGCCATTTTGACTGTTGAAGGACATAGGTTCATAGGTTCATAGATTAGTACTAGGCTAACTGCCCTTGCGAGCCATTTTAAGCCTAGCCAATTATCCCCCTGTGAGATTCAAACCCTGTACCTTGTGTTTTTAAGGCAAACACCTTAACGATTAGGCCACCCTCCCAACCCTACATTACAAGCAATATCTAGTAAGATCTGGACTTGATACACGGAAGAGCAAACTTATTCACTTTTCAATTCGTCATTCTGAAAACTCCACAAGAAAAAAAAAACGCACACTCACTGCTGAAGGTAAAGGCCACAGGATGGACAAAAAAAGAACAGTTGTGGGCAGTCAATTCAAAAAATGTTGAAGTCACAGTTCTGCTGTACAGGACACGTGTAAGGACACATCTATAATCCACTGTCAACTTTTAGAGACCAAACAGATGAAAATTACGTTAGCAGAAATGTCCCTTCCTTAAATCAACAAAGACGAGACCCTTGACAAAGGAAGTACAAACTAAGATATAGACTTTCTAATAATTTGGCTTTAACTCACAAATGTAACACTGGAATTGCTTCTAAACATAGTTTTATTGAGCAGGGGCACGTTTCCCTGCTATCTACACTACTACTACTATTGAATTATTCTCACTTAGAGGTTTCTTTTAATTAATATAACTCTGTGTGACCTCAAAGTGAGAACAACAAAATACAAGTGTAAGTGGTGGTGGGTGGGTTGGGGTGGCTGCACCTACCCCTGCAAAAAAGACAGTAACATATTAAGCTTTAAATTTTAACATTTGGTTTCTAATCCTGTTTTATGTTATCAGTGTTTTAGGAATTTGTGCTCCAGTCTCAATTGTTCAGAAGCTAGTTTAGTCACAGGCAACTAAGTGTAGGGAACCCTAGCAGAAGGCATGCAATACTGACTACTAAAATGTTACTTACAAGTGAAGCGGCTAGGCATACATGCAGCAGAAGAGGAAAAAATACTCTGCAACAGAGTCCATCAAAGAAACAGAATGGAGGATACCAAGCTGGGAAGAAAGGACATGGTCATAATGAGAATAAACAGATAAGGCAGGCAAAGATGGTTTCGATCGCAACTCATAGGGTGGGGTGGCTCTGAAGAAGAATAAGCCAAAACTGACATCACAGAATCCAAATGAAGATCTCAAAAAGTCTGATGGGGCTTTTGGTAAAACCACAGGCAGTACTACTCAAAAGGTCCTTTTAGGCAAAGGGGGGTCTTTGAGGACAGGAAGCAAACAACTGTGATACCCACTTACCAAGGTGGAGCAGAAAATAGCATGGCAAACTACAGAAAAATGAGTGTAACATCAATGGATGTGATAAAAACAACGAAAATGTAAAGAAGTCAAGACTTACAGGTCAAAACAGGACACTCCTCAAAATCTGGGATAGATTAACAGCAGGTGGGATCAGTTCAGACTAAGCTGATGCAGTTCCATGACTGTGACACCAAGAAAGTAGGCAATGGTGACCAAGAAAATGTGCTCTATGTGATTTCGACAAAGATTTTTATCTGGCCCTGAACATCAGGTTCCTAACAAAAATCACAAAGATAAGTGTGGAAAGCAAACAGTGAAGATGGGTGGAAAAATGATGAGGAAGCAAGGACAAAAGGTAAGACTTGGGGAACAGTACAAAGACGATAAGAAGGTGAAGGCTGTCCAGGGTCTGGTATTAAGAAGATGAAGGCTATCCTGGGTCTGAACAGACTTAATGTGCTTATCCCAGACATGGCCCAGAAAACAGATCAGTTCTCTTGCAAATGAAACTAAGGTTGGAAGAGCAGCACCACACTGGAAACGCTTCTAAATAAATGGCAGCAACTTCACCTGAACTCATCAAGTTATATGGTGTGGGAACTGGTGAATGACAGTCCAACTGCACAGCACATGAAAATGCAGTTGTGTCAGGAATTTATTATTGTAGAGGTCTGATTCTACTAATGTACTAATAAATGCAGCTTCTATGACAGCATGAGCAGTAACTGGTTTACACACAGGAAGAACCATGAAGGTCCTGTACCTCAGTTACTCCTGTGACTACTCCTTTGCAACCAAAGCAGAACACTTCCTTCTTCCTGTGAAGTCTCTCTCTAAAACAGACATTCTCTTGTGGAGAAGCACAGAGCGGTGAGCCCTCATTGTAACACTCATAGCAAGAGGCAATTGGCTTTTGGCCACATACACTAGTTCATCCACCTAAGGATCTGGGTATAAGAATCCTCTACCTGGTTTCTGTCCTTTTCTTCCTGTAAAGAAACCATGACATCTTTGGAATTTGCTTTGCTGGCTACTTGGATTTCAAAAAAATTCATGAAATCCAGGGTCAGCAGGAAAAGGTCTTTGGCTAACGCCTGTATTGTGGGTTGGGCCAAGGAACAGCTCAGCCAAGGTCAAGTCAAGCTAGCAGGCACTGATTTACATTCTGGTGCTTTAGGCCTCAGTTGAGTAATATAACTTGCCTTAGAGACCCCAGGACATGGACAGGTATGCAACCTCTTAATTTGATCTCCAAAAATATCTTCTCAGATGAACAGTAAAATAATACCATACTCCCTTTCACTGATGCCTATGTGGATACTAGTTGAAAAGACCCTCAGTGATACCCCGACTCAACCACTGGTATGGCAATTTTTGACTGAGGAAGCCATCCAAATTCTGACAGCTTGGCTGCCTCCACTGGGATAGAAACATTCACCTCCACTCAAACCAATAACAAAAAGGAGAGGCTAGGCAGTGAACAAACAAAAAATTAACGGTAAATTCCAATCAGTAGTTTAGCGCTTTCATCCATTATAGAACTTCATCAGAACTAATGAAACATAATAACAAAGACTTAAATACCCAATAAAAGTCACATGATACAAAACATTAATTAATAAAAGAGATACACTCCAACAAGAATATAATATGCAATAACAATATTCAAATTCAACATTAAAATTAACAACTGCACTAAAACCTAGCTAAAAAAACTATTACAAAAAGCTAAAAATATGATATAAAATGTAAAATAACTATGAATACACTAACACTCCAAACTTTTAAGGTTTAAAACAGGGGAGATGGAGCAAATGTCATTCAAACCTGGCTCAGTCAAAGAATCAAGCCTAAGCTGCCATAACAATTCCTTTACAAGTAAATGGTCCTCAATAATTCTACCTCTGGCATCTCTCTTTAATTGCTCAATAATAAAATATTTAAAAACATGGTTGGGTGATTTCTCTATGTCTCTAAAAAGAGCATTAGTATCCTTGCGCTTACTAATATCCCTTTCATGCTCTTATGAATATTAGGGACATTAAAAAACAGAGAGCAGAAAGCTCTATAGCTGTGCATTTTATGGATAAACATGGTAGTGACTCTTTTTTAATATATGGTACAATTTTAGAAAAGGTTTTTGTTAGAACTAGTGATGTTATGTTGACAAAAAATATATTGTTATGTAAAGAAGCATCATTTATTTTAAAATACATTACTCTTTTACCAGGGGGGATTGAACCATGAACTTAATTGGGAATATTTGCTTTAGTTAGCTATTTATTCTATTACTGTGATTTCTTAATTGTTTAACTGTTTTATTGTAGAGCAAAGGTGTGTGTGTGTGTGTCTGAGTATATATATATATATATATATATATATATATATATATATATATATATATATATATATATATATATATATATATGTATATATATATATATATATATATATATATATATATATATATATATATATATATATATATATATATATATATATATATATATATATGTATATAGGGGAAGTGATTATTGTGAATGTTACTTCTTGAAGGCTATTTGGCCGAGGCGCTAAAGTGTAATAAAATTTTGGATCTGCATTTGGTTGTTTTCCTTTTACTTCTGCTTTAGTGGTTGTGGAGAGGAATTTTAGAAGAGACTGCTGTAACAATGAATATTATGATGGATATCTTTTCTAGTCAGGTTTAATAATACAGAAAGAACAACAGAGTTAAGTTAGGTAATCAGCATATAATAGATGACATGTTCCTTTCCTTCCTTTACAGTGCTCATTGGGTGTTACAGGCCCTCCACGTGTTGCCTTCTTGGCAAGCCATTCCATAAGCAGCATTTCAATACAACTTTTGGACTAAGAATGTTTCCAAACAGGCTCTATCTCTACTCTGCTTAGTGTGTCCCTATCCACTGAGTATTTTCTTTTCTAGCTTGCAGGCTGTGCTTAATCACACACACAAGAACATGAAAACCAAACTTACCAAACATAAAGGGAAGTCTATCAACAGCCCACAGGACAGACAGATCACCAAGACACAGTGGGAACTGTTATCGCTCATGCTTGAACAGCAAGGTTATTCATTATTTTTGTTTAACTGTCTTTTCTAAAATGTATGCATAAATGAAACACAATACTGCCACTATATTTCTAGGCCTATTTTTCTTTTTTTAGTCAAATGCCTAATAACTACTTTAAATGGAAGTCCCTAATCTAACAGTGCCATTCCTCTTCAACTCCACCTTTTTTCTTGAGGTGCTAGAGCCCTGAGTAATTCTTTGAGCTGTTCTGCTTTTTCTCCACTGTGTTGACCTTGGAGCCTTCTGTGTACAATGCTTGCAAGCTAATTGCAGCAACCAGTGGTTTATTGCTGTGGGCTGACTGTTTCACTGGGGATGACTCTGCATTCATGGGTTCTACTGCAATGCCTCTTCCTTACTAACAGAAAGTCTACCAAAGTTGCATGTTGGCCACTTTTGCAACTGATTTTGTGACTCTCTCTCTTTCTGAACTATGTGTTGGCTAACATCAAGCCACTTGCCAGACAGAAGTCTAAAATGGCTTCTCCTTCTTTATTTTTATTGACCCACACATGTGAGACCCAGACAGTTCTCATATCCTGTTCTGTCTGTCCTGATATATGCATTCAGGTTACCCATTATCAATGCCAGCTCCTGTTGTATTGCCTTATCTAGAAGGTCTAGTAGGTCTTGCAACTGCTGCCTGAATGTACTCTTTTCCTCACTGTTATAATCCTTCTGTGAGGCATAAGCTAAGATTATGAATACTGCTCTATTATTACACTGGAGTTTGATTGCCATGAGTCTGTCAGTAATTCTGGTGATATCTCTCACTGAAGCCTCTCCCTCAATTCCCACACCATTTATAAGCAGTCGTCCTCCTGGGTAGTAGACTCCGAATCCCCAGCCAAGTGGCTTAACTGCACTGCTCTTTCACCTTGTCTCCTGGTTACACAGGAGGTCCGGCCTCCTCCATACCATCATGTCATTCAAAGGTTCATAGGTTGGTATTAGGCTATCGGCCTAGTCATAACAATTCCCTGGATATTTCTTCCCATAATATTTACTTCCCTGAACCCCTGTCTAGCAGGGTGACTGACATGATCCCTGGGGTGAATTTCCTATCTCCCATCCAATCATCAAGGTTCCTCTTGAAGAGGGCCAAGGAGGCGCTTTGCTTGACATTTATGGGCAGTCTATTCCAGAGTATAGGGAGTCTCTGGGTCAGGAACCTATCCCTCCAGCATGTTTTGTTCATTGTGATGACAAGGTCTAGATCCCCCACTTCCAAGCTTCGTCCTATCAGTGAACCTACACTAAGTGGGGCAATTCTTAGTTCATGCTTGGCAATTTGATTGGTTTTATGTCCGGCTTTCTCTCAAAAGAGCTATCCCCGGTAACCCAAACTGGACACCAGACGGCCAGCAACTTACTGACCCAGCACAGTTGGGCTTTATGATGGGAACACACTGGTCAAAAGGGGCACATACACCCTTCCTAACATTGGTCCCTGACATAGCTTGGATTAGGCAGGTCCTCAACCCATTACAGAGGTATGAAATTCACACTGCTGTATCCAGCTGTCTTTAGAATCTTTTTTTTTCTTTCTTGGAGGATAAAATTAATTTGTAATACAAAACAGGCTAAGGAGGAAATATAAAAGTTTATCCAACAAAAGGTGAGCCATCAAACAAAAGGGGATTCTGCTTCTCACTCTTCCGATAATAAAGCCTATAGACAGAGTTTGCTAGTGAAACCTTTTCCAGTGTTCCAAAGGAAAATGCTTGAAAGACAAAAGCACAGGAGTTGACTAGAAGAAGTGGGAGTACCTTGGACTTGAACAAGAGTGTGAGGATGGGAGATGGAGATGAAAAGGAAGAAAATCAGCAACACTGAAATTAGTGAACAAATGTGAGACTATAAAGCATCAATCACATTTGTAAAGTATGGCTTTACATGAAAAAGTGGCTGAGAAAGATATCTCTCTCTCTCTATGTATATATATGTATATATATATATAGATATATATATATATATATATATATATATATATATATATATAAAATCTCCAATAAGGAACACAGTTGTGTAACCTCAGCATTCATACATACCCCCTTCGCTGTTAAAAATCTCCTTACACAATCAATCCCATACTCAATAGGAATGACCGTAAATAAATTTCTGAGATCCACAGTAACCAATAACACTTTTTTCTGCATGGGAAATGTACAATAATAACCAGAAAGACTTCTTAAGAAATCTTCCATGTCTTTCAAGACAGTGGTAGCTTTAGTTAATGCCTTCCTTAGTTTCTTCTCCGTATAAATAAACAAAGGTTCTGTGGACCACCTACTCCCAGAGACTATGGGTCGCATCTGTGGATCAACGTAATTCTTATGAATTTTGGGTAGGCCTTTGATGACCGGTATATCACCAGATCTCTCACTTGAAAGAATTCATATAACTCTGTGGTAATCAAGTGTGTAGTCATAAGATCATATAAATTGTTCTCATTACCACAAATAACTTTGTCTAATTTATATCTCTCAATCGGTTTATATGCATTCTCTTCATTCAATAATGCACATATTTTTATATTGTACCATGCGCTATCCATAATCACTGTTTATGATTACATATATTACAGAATATCATCCTGTTTGGAGTACATTATATACAAAAATGGGGTGCAGTGATGGGCACTTCATGTGCCAGGTCTTATTCCAATATTGTGATGACTCAATGGGAATTGGTTTTCAATGACCTGAACATCTTGAAGAAACATCTATTGTTTTACAAGAGATTCATGGATGACATATTTTTCCTTTGGGATAGAGATGATAAGCAACTATGCATGTCTGTTGAGTACATTAGATCCACTACTAATTTTTTGGATTTTGACGTGCATAGCTCTTTACACTGGACAGAATTTTTGGAGGTCACCTTGATGACGAATGAGGATGGATCTCTTGAGACCAAAGTGTATCGGAAGAACTGTTGGAGGAACAATTTACTACATCGTTCAAGCATGCACCCTAAACATATATTCCTGCATGTGGTTAAGAGTCAATTTCTCCGCAACTCCAGGTTGAATACGAATGATGAGAAGTATGAAGAGGAAGTTGAGAAGACAAGGAACCAACTACGTGAAAGAGGTTATAGAAATACACAAATTGACAATATATATAAGAAGTTCAACAATAAAGGAATAGTAGAGGGAAACAGTATTTTTACAGAGACATGTATGATAGGTGCTGGAAGGGATATGCACAATCTTAATGAGATGTGCACTCATGTACAGTCAAGATGTGAAGCAGATTTGTGATATAGTAAGGAAAAAATGGAAAACTCTAACGGCAGATGATTCCATTAGGCATATAGTAGGTGACCATCCACGGTTTAGTTTTAAAAATAAACCTAGCTTGAAACAACTTATTTGCAGAGATAATTATATGGATCTAAAGACTGACTGCTAAGAAACATGGAACTTTTAAATATGGCCGATGTATAGCTTGTCCATAAATCTCTACTTCTGGGTACTTTCAACATCCGGTGACACAAAGAATATGCTGAGGGCATTTGCTGATTGTGGAACAAAAAATGTTATTTATGCCGCAATTTGTAAGAATTGTCCCAGTTTCTATATTGGGAAAACTAACTGCAGCTCAGAATCAGAATGCAAGCACATCTGAAAGACATTAAGAACAGAGTCACTACTAATGCACTAACTAAGCATGTAATGCAGCTTGAGACCCATAGTTTCTGTTTTATGGTCTTGGAAATAGTTTATGCTAACCCAAGGAAGGGGAATCTTAAATATTTTACTGAGTTAAAAGAAGCAAGATGGATAGCTGATCTAAGAACCTGGCTTGGATGATGTACTTTCTTTGTAGCCGGTTCTGAGGCGGTGTCGGCTCAAGAAATTATTTTGATTGGTTACACCTTACTATATAACCTCCAATGATGGATAAGTTATTATGGATCTGAAGAAGGCCTAAGCCAAAAGTGCTTATCTACTTTTTATTACTGTTGCTTTTAAATACTTTTTAATAAAGTTCCCCGCCGTGGGGATTTATTCTCTTTTATTTGGATTCTATTGGAGAGTGTAAAACAGGGTAGAAATAAAATATATATATTAAAAAGTAACAAGAATTATTTAGAGGGGTTGACAAATGTAAAGTACTGCAGAATGAGGAGAATCTCACAGAACAAGAACAGGTGCAACTGCAGAGTGCTAAAGAGAAAATAAGCGAGTATCTGGATAATATGAATTAGTTTAGAAAGATTGCTGTGAAGCAACTATTTTGTTTTATGACAACTCCAAAGCACAACAACTTACAGCACAATGACTTAGACAACAAAAGGTAGAAATGGTTGCTGCCAAACCTAGGGAGCCTATAATAAGTAAAATAACCAGAGATGCTGCAGAGGTGTTAGAGATATTTCAGAAATGTTATGAACATATAAAGCAGAGAAATGTAGAATTTAAGAAATAGCACAAATGGAAACATTTATGGAACACTTAAGTATGCCAAGCGTAGAGACAGATAAAGCTCAATATTTAACAGTTAACAGGAAATGAGATACAAATGGTAACGTGCAATCAATCTGCAGGAAAGTCTCCAGATATAGATGGTATTCCTGTGAAACTATGGAAGCTAGGAGGGAAGAAAGTGATAAAGATCTGGACAGTTTTGTTTAACAGTATTTTAAAAGAAAGGGAAGCACCAACATCCTGGTAGGCTATGGTGGCTGTAACACCTAAAGACAGTAAGGGCTCATCAGACCCAGCTTCATGCAGGCCCATTTCAATTTTAAGCCATGACTATAAACTGTTTATGTCCATAACAGCTAAAGGAATGGCAAATGTGTTGCCAAAATTGATAGATATGGATTAATGTGATTTTGTAGAGGGGAGGCAAACATTTTGACAACATTTATAGAACAACGATGATCCATAAGGAAGCAGAATGTAAGAAAATACTGCTGTTGGTTGGTCTTGATGCAAAGAAAGCACTCAACAGAATAAGCTAGAATTTATGAGTAGGGCAATGGAAGTATTTCCATTCCATGATACAATTATACTGTTAATTAGGAGGATATACAAGGGATAAGACGTAAAAATTCAAGGGGGGGGGGGCCTTCTCTGATAAGTCGTGTCTGAACAGAAGAACCAGGCAAGGGTGCCTTCTTTCTCCTTTGTTACATGCATTATATTTAGAGCAATTAGCAAAGAAAATCAGGGACTCAGAAATTCAGGGATATAATTGGTATGGAAATCAAGAAAAGGTGGCTATATTTGCAGATGATATTTTGTAGCTGACAAAACCAGAAAAAGATATCTTACTTTAGTGGAACATTTTGAGAGTTTTAACTCTTTTCGGGGTATAGAATTATTGAAGATAAAACAAAGGCTACAGGTGTAAGCTATGTACACACGCATGAATTGGTTCAGCAATATACATACTTATGGGGATATGATAAAATATTTAGGAGCATGGATTAAAAATGATTCTGTTTTAACAACTAAGCATGTAAGAGAAGAAACTACACAAAATACAACAAAAAACATGAAACTGGAAGCTCTTTTTTACAGATATGGATTGCAGGATACAACCAGTGAAAATGTTTTTAGTCCCTTTAGTTTTATATACAGGTGATATATATTTTATCAACTAGGGGAGAAGTTGTGGACAGTAATTTATAAAGAGATGACAGATTTTATCTGTGAGGGGAAAAGGGCAAGTGGGATAAGCTGATCCCTCCAACAGAACAAGGTGGTTTACGATTACCTGATTTGAAGGGATATTTTAGAGCTACTTTGTGAAGGCTCATATACATAACACAAACAGAAAGCAGTAACTCAAAGTGGAAAGGGATGATGATGAAGCAATGGGGAACTTCAAGAAATAAGGTGAGAGTGGGACTTTGTATGCAGATGCTTAACTACAATAACAACAATCATTCAGAATAGTATATTCATAAAGTAGCAGAAAGCATTCTAAGAGCGTTTATATTACGCTGTTGAAAACTCAAACTGTCGACAGCGTAATAATTGACCTTGAGTAGCATCTTGCCTTCACCAAGAATGATGCCACTGTATAAAGACAAAATGATCAATTTTAACAATTGGCTAAAGTAATGGTGTCATTCAAAGGGGATTCAGTGTCTGTCAGCCTGGGATGACATGCTTGACAAGCCACGTTGCTTCGCTAGGGACGGCTTGCACCTGTCACCCCTGGGCTTTCGAATACTGGCTAAGGCTCTTGCCACCCCCATAGTGCCTTTTTTAGGCAAGGCTCAAAAGACAAACCCACCTCCATAGACAACACAAGGAAAAAAAAAAACTAAGGGTAATGCTACTCAACGCCAGAAGTCTAAACCTAAAGATGCATGCACTCTAGGCTCTCCTCAGTATGGAGAATATCGACTTCTATGCAGTAAAAGAAACCTGGTTCAAGGCTCCCGAGAGCACCCCAGCACTACCAGGTTATAACTCATACCATGCTTTTCGTCCCCAAAACTCGGACCGAATCACAAAAGGAGGGGGAGTATCCATATTCATCAAAGATACCCACACCTCCAGGTTAGTGGCACTACACGAAGCATCGGAGACCATCCAAGTGCAACTAATAGTGGGCAAAACTGCCTTTCAGTTTGTAGCCTGCTACAGATCACCCTCCCAAACTCAGGAACCCCACTCGGCTTTCCTGAGAACATTGGAGAATATGAAGGTCTCTCCAAACACCATAATATTGGGTGACTTCAACTACCCAAACATTGACTGGGAAAACTACTCAACCCCAAACACCCTTGCCCAACGGTTCCTAGAATTTATAAACTCAAACGCTATGGAAAGTACTGTTGTGTACCTACCATAAATGTAGATGTTCGAGTGTATTCACTGTTGCAGTCATTACACTTGGGTTATCTTGCTGGCAGGCTACCCGCAGTCGGCCTGAATTCCAAAGTCCTGGTCCGGCATCGGTTGCTGTCGCCTCTTCCCTGACGTCAGTGTGCCAGGGGTATAAAAGATGCAGCCGACGCCATTTTCTTCAGTTTTTCTTGCCCCAAATGTCAGGTGCCCCCAAAAGGGTAGGCTAAAAATTCTGCTTATAAAAAAGCATGCACTAACATAAACATTACCTTCATCTACAAGCACATACACCACATAGGTTGTATAGAATAGAGAAGTACAGATAAGTCACAGCAATGAAAGGGGGATGGTGGGAGGGTAACCTGGTCTGCAACAGTGAATACACTCGAACATCTACATTTATGGTAGGTACACAACTGTACTATGTTCATCGTGTTTCACTCTTGCAGTCATTACACTTGGGTTGAATCCCAAAGCTGAGGATGGGTGGCTGGGCCTAAATAGAATTAGGAGTAGCTATGAGGCCCTGCAGAACTGCAGTGGCAAAGCCTGCTCTGGATTTAGAGTAAAGAGGTAAGTGGTAGTGCTTTGTAAAAGTGTGCAATGAAGTCCAAGTTGCAGCCTCCAAAATATCCTTGGTTGGTACTCCTCTGAGGAAGGCTGCTGAAGTGGCTGCTGCTCTGGTTGAATGTGGCCTAATGCCCTTAGGCACTGATTTGTCATGTTGTGAATAGCAGAAACGAATGCAGTGGCCTATCCATTTTGAAATAGTCTGCTTTCAAACAGATTTTCCTTGCGATCCTGCAGCATATGCCACTAAAAGTTGCTCATTCTTTCTGAAAGCTTTAGTTTTGTCCAAGTAGAAGTGTAGCTGTCTGTGTATGTCCAAAGAATGCAGAAGTCTCTCCCCTTTATTCTGTGGGTTTGGATAAAAGGTAGGCAAATTAATGGTTTGGTTAAGAGCCACACCGGACACTACCTTAGGCATAAATGTTGGGGTTGTCCTTAGAGAAACCCTGTCCGGATGGAAAATAATAAATGGTTCCACAGCCATTAATGCCTGTAACTCTGAGACTCTTCTTGCTGAAGTTATTGCTAGGAGCAGAGCTGTTTTCCATGATAAGAATTTTATCTCAGCTGTACTGGCTGGCTCAAAAGGAGGCAGTGTGAGCTTTTCCAAGACAACATTGAGGTCCCATACAGATATTGGTGCTCTCCTTCGAGGTCTTATGTTTTTGGCCCCTCTGAGGTACTGCCTTAGCAGTGGATGTGAAAAAATAGTTGGCTCCATATTGTAATGAGCTGAAATGGCAGAGGCATGGATCTTAATTGATGAGAAGGATAGGCCTTTGTCCAGCATTTCAGTTAGGTATTGTAAAATCTGAGGAATATTTGGTACAAGCGTGTCAATTCCTTGTGCCTGGTTCCAAGCATAGAATCTCTTCCATTTTTCTGCATAAGATTTTCTGGTGCTGGGCCTCCTGGCCTCCAAAATAACATCCATAACTGCTTTAGAGAGAGGTGTGTTCTGAGTGGTTATATTATCCGCCAAGCAGCCAGATTTAATGGCTGTGCAGGATATGATTGTTTTGTTGGGTCAGTAGATGAGGAATTTGAGGTAAAGTCCAGGCTGGGCCTTGAGACAAGCTCTTTAGGTTTGGATACCAGTGCTGGCGTGGCCAGTCTGGGGCAATCAGTATCATTTTTGGTTTCTCTTGTCTGACCCTTAGGAGTACCTTGGGGAGGAGAGGCAGTGGAGGAAAGGCATATACTGTAAGGGTTTTCCAGCTGAATGATAGAGCATCCACTATCCATGCTTGTTTGTGATAAGTCCTTGTGCAGAATCTCTGTAGTTGGCAGCTGTGAGGGGAGGCAAATAGATCTATGTCTGGGCATCCCCATTTCCTTGTTATCATGCTGAAGACTTGTGGATCTAGTTTCCACTCATGAGGGTCCATGAGGTTTCTGCTTAGTTGTCTGCCAGGGTATTTGTCTTTCCTGGCAGGAATTGTGCTTGCAGGTGCACTGTGTTCCACAAAGTCATGGCTTGTCTGCAGAGAAGGTAGAAATGTGTGCCTCCTTGCTTGTTTATGTACCACATGACTGTAATATTGTCCGTCTTTATCAGCAGTTGTCCTGGATGGAGTAGATCCTTGAAGGCTGTCAGGGCATTCTGTACAGCTAGCATCTCTTTTTGATTGATATGAAGATGCATTTGGCTTGCGGGCCATGTGCCCTGAATACATTTTCCTGCCATGTGGGCCCCCCAGGCATAATCTGATGCATCTGTTGTTAGTGTCTGCCTGGCTGTGGGTAAAGTGAATGGCTGTCCCTTGTTGTGGTGACAGGCCAGTGCCCACCATCGAAACTCTTGTTGCAGGCAGGGAATGAGGGTAATTAATGTTTCCAGGCTGTGGCAATGTTGAGTCCAAACACTTTTTAGATACCATTGTAGCTTCCTCATATGCAGTCTTGCATATGGAATTAGCAGAATGCAGGATGCCATGAAGCCCAAAGCCAAAAGAATTTTTCTCGCAGATAACTGGGTCTTTGTTGCCATCTTTTCTAAATAAGAAGACAGTTGCCTTTGTTTGTCTGGCATGAGATATGTCATCTGGGCAGTTATATTTAAGCTTGCACCCAGGAATATTACCTCTTGAGAGGGTACTAGTTTTGATTGCTTTTTGTTTACTGTGTACCCTAGGCAAATTAGCAATCTTTTTACAAACGCCAGATGCTTCAGTAGAATGTCTTTGCTCTCTGCTTGAATAAGGCAGTCGTCCAAGTAGGGATAAATTTGAATTCCTCTTTGTCAGCAAAATGCAATTACTGGTGCCAGGCATTTTGTGAAGACCCTGGGTGCAGTAGATAAGCCAAAGGGCAGTGCAGAGAATTGGTAGTGCATTGAGCCAGCTATGAATCTGAGGTATCTTCTGCAAGACTGTCTGATTGGGACATGCAGGTATGCCTCTTTGAGGTCCAAAGTTACAAGCCAAGCCTTCTTGCCCAGCATGGGCAGAAGCTGTTGCAGAGTCAACATTTTGAATTTTGGAACGTCCAGAAAAGTGTTTAGAATAGACAGGTCCAGTATTGGTCTCCAGGCTTTGTCCTTTCTGGGTACCAAGAAAAGTCTTGAGTAAAATCCTTGGTCCCTGCTCTTGCTGTGGTACTCGCTGAATAGCCTTCATGTCTATTAGAGATGAAACTTGCTTTTGTGCCTCTGCCCATTGATTGTGTGGCAGGTCTGGCATACCTTTGGAAGAGTGTGAAAGTGGAACCTGTAGCCCTGAGAGACTATATTCAAGACCCATTTGTCCTGGGTGATCATATGCCAATTTTGTGAAAAAAGTGCTAGCTTTCCCCCTAAGGGTGCAGCCAAAAGGTAAGTGCTTGGCGTGGGCAGAGGAAAGTCATTGGGACTGTTTTCTATATGGCTGTGATTTGTCTTCTCTGCTTTTGGAGGTAGAAGCAACCCATTGTTTAGGCCTATACGAGCCTTGGGGCTGGGGTCTGCCTCTAGGGCGTCTGTATCTGCCTCTTTGTGGCCTGTCTGACACTGGAAAGGACCAATTCTTAGAAGGCCAGTTCCTGCTAAATCTGGCTGGCTGTACCTGTAAGAAATCATTTACTGTCTGCATAGATTTCGCTTTATCCTCAATTTTCTTCAACACCTCTTCTGCCTTAACACCAAGCAAAGTATCTTGCTGTAATGGAGCATCTAATAATTTTGCTTTAACATGATCAGGCAGATTCTGTTCCTTTAACCAAGCATGCCTTCAAATGACAGAACCTGTAACAGCGGCCGTGCAAGAGGCCTCCAGTGAATCAAAACCACATTGCAAAGTATGCTTTCTCACTTGTTCAGCTGCATGCAATAAATCCTGCATTTCCTTGTTTTCAGAACATTCAGAATTTGTCAACATTTTCTGTTTTAGTAGTGACATTAAGTATTGCTGATATTTAAGCATATGAAACTGACAATTTAAAGCCCTTACAGCCAAGGTAGCAGAAGTGTAAACTTTTTTCCCCCATCTGTCCAGTGCCCTAGAATCCCTACCAGAGGGGACAGGGTTTTTTGCAGTGGAAGCCTTGACCCCTTTGGGACCCTGAGATATAGTTTCAGGGTCAGCAGCAGTGTTTTTATATAGAAATTTATGAGAATCTGGAAACCTGTAGTATATGTCTGGCTTAACAGGTGCAGGGGGTAAAGAGTCAGGAGACAAGCCGGACTCTGAAAATACATCATCTACAATGTCTAGAACAGGTGGAATAGCAAGAGGTCTGTGATAAGGCAGTAAAAGAAAGTCTCTGAGCCTTTTCTTAGATTCTGAGTAATCTTGGCTCTCCCAGTGAAAATGCTCCCTCATGGTATGCAGGGTTTCCCCAAAAGAATAATCCTCAGGAGGAGAGGCTGAAGGAATGGATTCTTCAGCATCAGAATCCTCATAGGGAGGAAGAGAGTATCCCTGTTCTGAAGAGGAGTCAGAGGAAATGGAAACCTCATCAGAAGAATCATATTCTGTGTCTTGCCTAGGCCTCTTATCAGGAGGGGGATGGGTACCCCTGATCAAAGTAATTAGGTCTTCGGCCATTTTAAGCATCTGTTTCTTAGGCATGGAAGTTTGTCCAAGAGAATGCTGTACTTGTTTCTTTGTCTTTAAAGCTGTTTTAGTCTTTGCCTTGGAAGCTGAGGTTGGTTTGACATATAACTGTGTGGGTCTGAAAACTCCCTCAGAAGCCAATGCCTGCTCAGCGGCTCTGGACCCATCTGAGGGAATAGTTTCCAAGTGTCCAATACCTTGAGTATCCAGAGACCTAGTTGTCTCCAAGTTGGAGTCGGAAGTGGCCTGTGGCTCTGAGGTAGCGAGCGTCAGGGGCTGCGAAAGTGCCTCAGTGAGAACAGGCGAACCGGCGACTGGCCTAGCGGAGGCCTCGTCATCGGTTTTGGACCTCGGATGCCTGTCCTTTTCCTTGCACTTTTTATATACTCCGGTCATTGGCTGTTCCGACGGCATTATATAATTAAACTTTCGGCCAAAGTAACGAAAGGCAAAATCGTACTGACGCTTAATAGTGCGTTGGTTAAATCTAGCACAAAACCGACAGCTAGCAACGTCGTGGTCAGGGCCTAGGCAAGGAATACAGTAAGAATGAAAATCCTTATGAAGTATTTGCTTCCCACAAGAAATACAATTGTTAACTTTTTCTGACATCGGTCTGGAGCAAGAAAAAAGTTTCCCCAATGGGGTACTTAGCTTTATTGAATACTTCGGATCTGAAATTCGATTTCAAAAATCTCAAGAGTCGGCTGACCGGCACTTGCGAACTGCTTTTGCTTCGGGCACCACGCGGCAAGAAAGACTGAAGAAAATGGCGTCGGCTGCATCTTTTATACCCCTGGCGCACTGACGTCAAGGAAGAGGGGACAGCAACCGACGCTGGACCAGGACTTTGGAATTCAGGACGACTGCAGGTACCTGCCAGCAGGATAACCCAAGTGTAATGACTGCAACAGTGAAACACGATGAACATCAACTCTTCACCACACTCCCACAAGAGGGAACAACATATTGGACCTGGTCTTCACCAACATGGGGACTCTATGTTCCACACCAGAGGTAAACTTCTCAAAACCGAGGTGAAATCCTTCAAAGCCCCCGGGCCAGTGGAAAATAGTGCCCAAACCGCAGAATCCTTTACAAACGCATTCTATGGGCACCTACAGGAATGCATGAATCGTGCCATCCCAAATAAAACCAAGAGTCACTCCTCCAAAAGCAAGAGACCTGTCTGGTGGACCCAGGCCATAAATAAACTATACAACAGAAGGAGGAAGCTACTACATGATAAAGCAAAATCCCAAAAAGGGAAGGCATCTCTGATCAGTACTAGCAAGAAACTACGAACCCTCATAAAAGCATCAAAGGCCAGCTTTGAAAGAAAAATTGCCCAAGATGCTAAAGATAATCACAAGGCCTTCTATAGTTATGTCAGGAATATGGGTGGCAACTCCCAGATATGCTCAGAGTTAGTGCAAAATGGCAAAAAATACACTGAACCCACAGACATTGCAAACATCCTGGCAGACAGGTTCAGTGCAAATTTCTCCCCCCCCCTTCCCCCCCAAAAGAGCAACTTTCTATCCCAACAGAATGTAGCCTCCCAGACATCACAGATGCACAGGTGAAAGCTGCCCTCTCCAAAGCGAAAAACACAGCATCAATGGGACTGGACGGTGTCCCAGGCTGCGTCTTACACGAGCTCCAAGAAGAACTGAACCCTCACATAAAGTCACTATTCAAACTCAGCCTTACTACAGGATATGTACCCAAAGAATGGCGTACAGCAACAGTGGTCCCGCTCCACAAAGGTGGTGCCACAACGGACCCCGGGAACTACCGCCCTATAAGCCTGACTAGTCTAGTCTGCAAAGCTATGGAGCGTATCATCATGGAACTCATAAACAAAGACATTGGGAACATCCAGACACTGGATCCTACCCATTTCGGCTTTGTTAAAGGCAGATGTTGCCTCTTGAACCTAGTTGACTTCTTTGAAACAGTTACCAAGGCCATAGATGAGGGGAAGGTAGTCCACACAGCCTACCTGGACCTCGCAAAAGCCTTCGACACAATACCCCACTCGGGCATAATAAATAAGTTCACCAGCTTAAATATCAACCTCTATGTCACAAGATGGGTTGCAAACTGGCTCAGGGATAGAACCCACATGGTCAGAATTGCAGGTGCCATGTCAGACTCTAAACCAGTTACAAGTGGCGTCCCACAAGGCTCAGTCCTGGGACCTCTCTTGTTCAGTATATACTTCTCTGAGGTACAGGCTAACATGGGAGGACTATGGCTGACCAAGTTTGCAGACGACTGCAAACTGGGAGCCATAATCGACTCCCCGGCTCCCCTTTGGGAAAAACAAAGTGCCCACAAATTACCACATAGGTGGTAATCCATTAAGTACGGAAGACGTAATTAGGGATTTGGGGACCCAAGTAGATAGTAATCTCTCCTTTGACAATCATGTTGCCAAAATGGTTAGAAAGACCTTCTATATAGCCCACCTTATCACGAAAGGGTTCACATCTAGATCAAGAGAGGTCATTGTGCCCCTCTACTCATCACTCATCAGGCCCATAATTGAATACAATGCCCCATTTGGGATGTACCTTACCCGACACCTGCAGCAACTGGAGAGACTCCAAAAGTACCTCACCAAGAGGATCAAGGGCCTCAAACAGATGCCCTATGCAGTTCGACTAAAGAAACTCCAGCTCTACTCAGTTGCTTACTGCCTTCTCAGAGGCGATCTATGCCTGACGTACAAAGCCGTGTCTAACCCAGAATTAATGGACATGCTCCACCTCAGGAAATCCAAATCCCTTAGAGCTACATGCTCCAGGGACTTAAACCTCACCACAGAAATAAATAGGACATGCTGGAGGGACAGATTCATATCCCACAGGCTCCCCTCACTCTGTAACAGAATCCCAGTTCAAGTTAGGCAGAGCCCCTCACTGACCCTCTTCAAGAGAAATCTTGATGAGTGGATGGGAGATCGTAAGTTTACCCCTGGGATCTCTTCTGTGTCCCTGCTAGACAGAGGCACAGTAAACTAACCTTAAAGGGCTATCTTCTGTGACCTACTATACATAGGCACAGTTAACTAATCTAAAAGGCAGGCGAAAGCCAAACACACTCTGGCTAGGCTTATAAATACCCTAGGGCAGATAGCCTAGTATCTACCTATGAACCCATGAATTGACACGAAAATATCGAAACCCTGAACATCGAACACACAAAAAAAAAAAAAAAACACCCAAACACAACACAAATTGTTCTATGCAGTGGGGCAAGCCCCCCTGCACCTCCCACTCCCCACTACTTAAATATACCAACTCCAAGATCACACTACATTGCAGTAAATGGAAATCTCCCCTTATGGAGATTTCCATTTACACGCGCAATGACTTTCGCTTTCGACATTTTGGTGCCGACAATATCAGCTTTGACATAGTAAAAACATTGTGGAATGTTATTTGTAGTTGCTTCATAGTTTTCAATGATTTGAGATTCGATGAAATGGGTTTTCGACGATTTGGTCTCGATGGTTTGCAATTCAATGAAATGATAATTCGATGATATGAAGTGGAACCATATATATATATATATATATATATATATATATATATATATATACACACACACACACACACACAATAATGTTTCCAGCTGGAAAAATGTTAACGCGGTTTGTTTTCTTTTATACAAACGTATGTTTGACTGTGCCTTAAGTGATAATTTACAAAAGGTGTTAAAAACAAAGAACTGTTTGATACTACAAGTTGCGTGAATATCTCAGTCAGGTCTATGAAGTGTCAAATATAGGTTCATAGGTTAGTACTAGGCTAACTGCCCTTGTGAGCCATTTTAAGCCTAGCCAATTATTCCTTGTGAGACTCAAACCCTGCACTTTGTGTTTGTAAGGCAAACACCTTAACCATTAGGCCACCCTATCAGTCACAGGTAACTAAGACAAGCTGGTATTTTCTGCCACCTAATTAAGATAGCATTGGAGTAGTTTGCAAGCTTGCTAGAAAAAGAAGTTATGTACTCACCATATTGTTCCATGTGAGTTGTTCATCTTGCCTTCATTCTTACACATGGGTTCGGAGCCAATTCTCGGCTCCGAGTCGGCCAAAGTACAGTTTTGTACCTACCATAAATGTAGATGTTCGAGTGCTAATACAGCTGCAGTAATCACAGATGGGTTTTCTGCCATCAGGCGGGTCCTCGGTCGGCCGAATTCCAAAGTCTAGGTCCGGCGTCGGTTGTTGTCGCTTTCTTTCCTGACGTCAGTGAGGCAGGGGTATATAAGACACAGCCGATGCCATTTTCTTCAGTCTTTCTTGCCCCAGATGTCAGGTGCCCCCAGAAGGAAGGCAATACATAAATTATATTTATATATATGCAATGCAAAATAATCAAAAATCAGTAGTTGTAAGCAAATATACCATAGAAGGATAACCCAATCAGGTTGTATGAAGAGGGGTTAGGCCCTCGGCCTTTATCAAGAGGGGAAGGAGGGAGGGTAACCTGTACTGCAGCTGTATTAGCACTCGAACATCTACATTTATGGTAGGTACAAAACTGTACTATGTTCATCGTGCATACAGCTGCAGTAATCACAGATGAGTAGAGTCCCAAAGCTACGCACAGGGTGGTAGGTACTAGGAGGAACTGGGTTGAGCCAGAATGCCCTGCAACACAGCAGTGGCAAAGCCTGTTCTAGTTCTGGAATATAAAGGCAGGTGGTAGTGTTTTGTGAAGGTATGTACAGAACTCCAAGTGGCTGCCTCCAAAATATCTTTGGTAGGAACTCCTCTGAGGAAGGCTGTAGAGGTAGCTGTGGCCCTGGTGGAGTGAGATCTGATGCCTGTAGGGACAGATTTTCCATGATAGGAGTAACAAAACCATATGCAGTGGCCTATCCATTTTGAAATTGTCTGTTTGGTAACTGGCTTCCCTTGAGCTCATACCGCATAGGACACAAAGAGTTGTTCTGTTTTCCTGAAAGGCTTTGTTCTGTCCAAATAATAACGTAGCTGTCTATGGATGTCTAAGGAGTGTAGCAGCCTTTCCCCTTTGTTTTGAGGATTGGGGTAAAAGGTAGGTAAGTGTATGGCTTGATTTAAAGCTACCCTGGATACCACTTTAGGCATAAATGACGGGTTGGTTCGAAGGGAAACCCTGTCCTGATGGAAGATGAGAAAGGGCTGCACAGCCATGAGGGCTTGTAGTTCCGAAACCCTACGAGCTGAGGTAATGGCCAGAAGGAAAGCTGTTTTCCAGGACAAATATTGCAAATCTGTGGAGGCAGCTGGTTCAAAGGGAGGCAATGTTAATTTTTCTAGAATGTAATTAAGATCCCAGGCTAGCATTGGTTGTTTCCTTGGTGGTCTTATATTCTTAGCCCCTCTGAGGAACTGTCTTAAGAGTGGGTGAGAGAATAAGGGTGGATCAGTGTTGAATTCTGCAGAAATGGCTGAGGCATGGATTTTTATGGAGGAAAATGAAAGTCCACTGTTCAGCAGCTCAGCTAGATACTGTAATACCTAAGGCAAATTTAGTTTTCTAGGATCCTGGCCTTTTTTCTCATTCCAGGAGCAAAACCGTTTCCATTTTGCGGAGTAAGCCTTTCTAGTAGATGGCCTTCTGGCCTCCAAAATGACATCCTGCACCTCTTTGGGGAGTAGGGTCTGTTGTGTTGTTAAGGAATTTTCCATGCAGCGAGATTGAGTGTTTTCAACTGACTGTGAAGAGTCTTGCAGCTGTGTTGAGTCAGTAGAAGAGGCATTAGAGGTAGGGGCCAGGGAAGAGTATGCGTTAGGCTCCTCAGGAGTGGGTACCAGTGTTGTCTTGGCCAGTCTGGAGCAATCAGTATCATCTTCGGTCTGTCTGCTCTTGTTTTCAAAAGCACCTTGGCCAGAAGAGGCAGAGGTGGGAAAGCGTAAACTGTCCATGCTGCCCAACTGAATGAAAGGGCGTCCACTCTCCAAGCCTTTGGATGAAAGGTCCTTGAACAGAACTTTTCTAATTGATGATTCCTGTGGGAGGCGAAGAGATCTATGTCTGGCCTTCCCCACGCTTGGATTATCTTTGTAAACACTTGAGGATGCAACTTCCATTTGTGTGGATCTGTCATATTTCTGCTTAGATTGTCTGCCAGCGTGTTTTCCAAACCTGGCAAGTACTGTGCTTGAAGTTCGATTTGCCATTCCAAAGCCAAGTTCCAAAGTGACATGGCTAGTCTGCACAGGGGGTATGAATGTGTTCCTCCTTGTTTGTTTATGTACCACATTACTGTGGTGTTGTCTGTTCTTATCAATAATTGTCCTGGATGCAGGAGGTCCTTGAAAGCTGTAATTGCATTTATCACTGCTAGCATTTCTTTTTGATTGATGTGAAGGTGCTTTTCCTTTTGGGACCATTTGCCCTGAATGCACCTGTCTGTCATGTGCGCCCCCCAGGCGTAGTCTGAGGCGTCTGTTGTGATGACTTGATTTGCTTGAGGCTTGCAGAATGGGAGGCCTGTGTTTATTTGACATGCTTGGGCCCACCATAGAAATTCCTTTTGCAAACATGGAATTATTGGTATTATTGTTTCCAAAATGTGGCTGTGTTCAGACCATAAGTTTTTTAGGTACCATTGAAGTTTCCTCATATGCAACTTTGCACATGGGATTAAAAGAATGCAAGATGCCATGAAGCCCAGAGCCTGCAGGATTTTCCTTGCAGTAAGCCTGGTACAATTTGCTAGTATTTTGAAGTACTGAGTTAGTTGCCCCTGTTTTTCTGGCGTAAGGTAGGCCATCTGAGTGTTTGTGTCCAAGTTGGCACCCAGGAAAGTTATTTTCTGAGATGGTGTTAGCCTGGATTTATCTTTGTTGACTGTGTATACCAGAGAATTCAGTAACCGTGTTACATTAGCCAGATGTTCCAGAAGTATGTTCTTGCTGTCCGCTTGGATCAGGCAGTCGTCCAAATAAGGGTAAATTTGTATCCCTTGAAGTCTGCAATAGGCAATTACTGATGCCAGGCATTTCGTGAATACTCTGGGCGCAGTAGATAAGCCAAAGGGCAATGCAGACAATTGATAGTGGATTGAACCTGCAAGAAATCTGAGGTATCTTCTGCAGCTTTGTCTGATTGGGACATGCAGGTATGCCTCCTTGAGGTCCAAAGTTACCAGCCAAAACTCCTTGCCCAGCATGGGAAGAAGTTGCTGTAATGTGAGCATCTTGAATTTTGGTACGAGTAAAAAAATTGTTTAGGATGGATAAGTCCAAAATGGGTCTCCAGTCGGTTCCTTTCCTTGGTACCAGAAATAGCCTGGAATAAAAACCTTGACCTTGTTCGTGAGGAGGTACCTCTTGAATAGCTTTCATGTCTATGTGCTTTGATATTTGTAGTTGTGCCTCTGCCCTTTGATTGTGTGGCAGGTTTGGCATGCCTCTCATTTTTGGAAGAGTGTGAAAATGAAATCTGTAGCCTCTGTTTATAACATCCAGGATCCATTTGTCTGCTGTGACAATATGCCAATTTCTTGTAAATAATGCCAGCTTTCCTCCCAAGGGTGCTGCCAGCTGAGACTTGCTTGGCATGGAAAGGAGGAAGTCATTGGGTTTGTTTCCTGTATTGTTGTGCACTGTCTTCGCCACCTCTTGGTGCTGGAGTTTGCCATTGCCTGCCTCTATATGATCCTTGTGATTGTCCTCTGCCCCTAGTGCGCCTGTATCTACCTCTTTGGGGCTTGTCCGTGGCTGGAAAGGACCAGTTTTTAGAAGGCCAATTCCTGCTAAAACGTGGTGGTTGAACCTGTAGAAAAGCTTTGACAGATTGCATAGATTTGGCTTTTTCTTCCATTTTTCGTAGTATCTCCTCAGCATTAGTATCAAATAGCACATCTTTTTGTAAAGGAGCATCTAGTAGTTTAGCTTTCACATGATCAGGCAAGATTTGTTCCCTAAGCCAGGCATGTCTACGAATGACTGATCCTGTAACAGCAGCTCTACTTGAGGCCTCTAGGGCATCATAGCCACATTGTAAGGTGTGTTTACCCACTTGTTCTGCACTATGCATCATATCCTGCAACTCCTTCAAATCTGGTTGTTCAGGTTGTGACATTTTATTTCTTAATTGTGCTAACAGAAACTGCAGATATTTAAGCATATGGAACTGACAATTTAAGGCCCTCATGGCTAGGGTGGCCGAGGTATATACCTTTTTCCCCCACCTTTCTAAGGATCTTGACTCTCTTTCGGAAGGTAGTGGATTCTTAGCAGTAGAGGCCTTCATTCCCTTGGGGCCTTGAGAAATGGTTTCAGGGTCAGCATTATGGCTTTTGTAAAGAAATTGGTGAGAGTTAGGAACTCTGTAGTACCTATCAGGCTTGACTGGGGCAGGAGGCAGGGAATCCGGATTAAGGCAAGCCTCTGAATAAACATCATCAAGTATGTCCAAGACAGGAGGTATCGCTAGAGGTCTGTGTTGAGGTAACAAAAGAAATTCTCTAAGTCTCTTCTTGGAATCAGAAAAGTCTTGGCCTTCCCAATGGAAGTGTTCCCTCAAGGTGTGCAAGGTTTCCCCAAAAGAAAAATCCTCTGGCGGAGATACAGAAGGAATGGACTGCTCTGCATCAGAATCTTCAAAAGGGGAGTAAGAGTGTTCCTCTACATCAGAATGCTCTGAAAAAATGGAGCCCTGATCAGAAGAGGGAGAATCTTCCTCCACTCTGGGTCTCTTATCTGGAGGGGGTTGGGAACCCCTGAAAAGAGTAATTAAATCCTCAGCCATTTTTAGCATCTGCTTTTTAGGCATGGGGCCTGGAGATGGGCCCTGTGCAACAGGCCTCTTTGGATGCCTGGCTGATTTGGACTTAGTAAAGGCCTTAATGGAAAAGGAAGATGAGGGTCTAAAGACACCATGGGTGGAAGTGGACCTGTCCACATTAGGAGGCTCAACGCTCACAGTGGCTTCGGTGGTTGTAGTCTGGGTATGGGCCGAGGTACCTGCGGTCTCGGTTACAGAAGACACCGCCAAAGAAGTGTCGTCGGTAGTCAGGGACTGCATAGGCGTCTCGCTGAGAACCAGACCACGTGTAGCCCATTTTGGCGTGGTGTCGGTGGAGACCACGGACCTCGCATGTCGGTCCTTGTCCTTGTGTTTTTTGGACAAAATGGTAGTCGGAGTCTCCGACGACATTCTATAATCAAATGCTTTACCAAAAAAGTGTTGGGCGAACTCCGCCCGACGCTTAATAGTGCGTTTATTGAAAGTAGCGCAAAAGCGACAGCCCGAGACGTCGTGGTCTGGGCCTAAACAAGGTATGCAGAGGGAATGGAAATCCTTATGCGGTATTTGCTTCCCACAAGAAATACAATTGTTAACTTTTTCTGACATCGGTCTGAGGCAAGAAAAGTTTCCCCAACGGGGTACTTAGCTTTAAAGAAGACTTCAGTTTCCAATTTTTCGTAAATTCAGGAGCTGGCCGACCGGCACCTGCGAACTGCTTCTGCTTCGGGCACCGCGCGGCAAAAAAGACTGACAAAATGGCGTTGGCTGTGTCTTATATACCCCTGCCTCCCTGACGTCAGGAAAGAAAGCGACAACAACCGACGCCGGACCTAGACTTTGGAATTCGGCCGACCGAGGACCCGCCTGACGGCAGAAAACCCATCTGTGATTACTGCAGCTGTCTGCACGATGAACATCTACAAAGCTCAAGGTCTTCAGACAGCTCGAGGCCAAGTCCCTATTCCATGATGCACCTTGAGTTACCTCAGATCTTGTTTGCTGCCTCTAATAATACCATATGCCATTCTGTCACTTTTTTAGGTAAAAACCGTAGGAAGACAAAGCAACCATGATAAAACTAGAATCTCGGTCCTTGAAAAAACCTGGAGGGGGTAGGTGGGTGGGAAGTAAGAATGAAGGCGAGATGAACAACTCACATGGAATGTTGTGGTGAGTACATAACTTCTTTATGTGAAGTTGTTCTATCTCGCCGTTCATTCTTACAGATGGGTAGCGTCCCAAGCACCATCTTTCTCGGGTGGCTCACAGGAGTATGTTTCTCAGGACAGTAGAACCAAAGGAGGCCTTGTCCCTGGAGGCCCTATCGACTTTGTAATGAGTGATGAAAGTATGAGGCTTTAACCAAGTGGCTGCTGCACAAATATTGTCTATTGGCAGCCTAGCTGAAAATGCAGAAGATGTGGACACAGCTCTGTTAGAATGAGCCTTAATTTTGTGTTGTAGAGGTAAACTGGCAACTGAGTAAGTGAAAGTGATGCAATCAGATAACCATTTTGATAGGGTTGTGTTTGCCACCGGCATACCTTTTCTAGAATCTGAAAAGGAAACAAAAAGTTGTTCGGATCGTCTGAATTCTTTTCTATCTAGGTAAAATCTGAGCTGTCTGTGAACATCAAGTTTGTGCAGCATATACTCCAAATTGTTGGTGTGTTTAGGGAAAAACACGGGTAAATCTATAATTTGATTAAGGGCAGCTTCAGTACAAGAATGAAGGATTTGTTCACAGTGAAACTCTGTCAGCATGAAAAACCAAATACGGAGGTTTTATGGACAAGGCTTGTAGTTCTGACACTCTTCGACCAGACGTGATGGCTACTAAAAAGATAGTCTTCCAAGACAAAAATTTCAAATTGCATGAAGAAGCTGGCTCAAAAGGCGGGAGAATAATGCGTGAGAGCATAAAATTTTGGTTCCAAGGGGTATAAGGGGATTTTAACTGGTGGTCTAAGGTGGAAAGTACCTTTGAGAAAGGCTTTGGATAGCTTATGTGACATTATGTTAAATCCTTCAGTACCAAGATGAATATTAGAGATGGCAGCAAGCTGTACATGAAGTGTAGATGCCCTCGCTCCTTTGTTGAAAAGCATTGTCAAAAATTCTAATATAGAGGAAATACAGACTTGGTAAGGGTCAATGTTATTCTGAGAAGCCCATATGGAAAATCTCTTCCATTTGCTAAGGTACAACTTCCTAGTAGAGGATTTATGAGAAGATATTAAGATATGTTGCATTTCATTTGAGAGGTTATGGAACCTGCTGGGAATTAGAGCAGCCAAGCTGTCAATTTTAGGGACTGAAGGGAGGGATGAAGAGCTCCCGACGAATGCATCAGAAAGTCCGGAACTGGGTACAGAATCCCAAGGCTCTTCCAACAGATGAGGTCGAAGAAAGGGGAACCAAATCTGACGATGCCAATGAGAGGCTATTAGAATGAGGGTCCTTCCCAGGGCTTTGGCTTTCTATAATACTTTGGGTATTAGGGGAATTGGTGGGAATGCATAAATGAGACCCGGAGGCCAATCGTGTATGAGTGCATCCCTTGGGGAATTTCCCAGAGGGGGAATCAGGGAAAAGTAGCTTCTGCATTTTGTGTTCATGGGGGATGCAAAAAGATCAGAGCAAGGCTGGCCCCATTTGCGGAATATTCTTTCCGCTATTTCTTTTTTGAGGGACCACTCGTGAGGCAACAAAATTGCCCTACTCAGTTTGTCTGCAATCACATTGGATTTCCCTGGGATGTGCATTGCTATTAGAAAGTGCTGGGTGGATGTAGCCCACTGCCATACTCTTAGGGCCTCTCGACAAAGGGGATAGAACCTGGTTCCTCCTTAAGTACCAGACCACCAACATGTCCGTCTGAATCGCAATTGTCCCCAGAGGGAGAGAGTCCTTAAAGTACAGCAATGCCTAGAGTACTACTCTCATCTCCAGGACATTGATATGCAGATGTGTCTCTTGTTCAGTCCATGTGCCTTGGGCTGTTTTACCCTGAAAAAGCCCCCTCCGCCCGATCAGTGAAGTGTCTATGATCACCGTGGCCGATGGTGAGGGTAGGATAAAAGGAGGACCTATCGTTACTTGGAGAGAGGTCAACCGCCACCGAAGATCCTCTTTGCATTGTTTGTTAGAATAATGAGATGTGACACTGGGAGGTCTTGATAAGACCACTGCGTGAAAAGGAGTCATTGTAAAATCCGCATGTGCATATGACCCAACAGAATCGCTATTATTGCTGCTGCCATGATCCCCAACAACTTTAGCACTTCTGAGGCTGGCACTTTGTCTCTGGATATGACATTCTGAATTTGCCGACAAAGTACTGATATCCTTTCTGATGGAAGTTTTAAAGTGGTGGTGGTGGTGTCCAGTTCTGCTCTGATAAAAATGATATGTTGCGATGGCGACAAGGCAGATTTTTCTGAGAGTATGGTAATGCCCAGTTGATTGCAAAGAGTAAGTGTGGTGTCCCTGGCTTGCATTAGCTGATGGCGGTGTGGACCCAATCATCTAAGTATGGAAACACCTGGAATCCCAAACACCTCAGGTGAGCCGTGACCACTGCCATACATTTGGTGAACACTCTGGGGGCTGTAGTGAAACCAAAGTGCAGGGCTCAAAACTGGTAATGATTGGCTCCCAGCTGGAAGCGCAAATGATCCCTGGTTGGTCTGGCCATTTTTATGTGGTAGTACGCATCGGGTCTATATTAGAACATCGAAGTTTCAGAACTTTGAATGTTCTAATATCGACCACTATTCAGCGAACGATGAAAACATCGAACATACAGAACAGCAAATTTTTTCCTACGGAAAAAATTTGTTGTTCCAAAACACATACACACACAACACAAGCACACCAAACAAACAGCAATCCACACAAATACACCTAAAATCTTACATAAGACCCTACACTAAACTGTACATACACCACTATCTACCCACTTACCTTAACCCAAACCCTAACCCTGAAGTCTTTCACTATTGCATACACACCTCACCCGTGCCCTAACTCACCTACCCCACCCTAACCCACATGTCCACACATTTGCACACTTACCTGACCCGCTCCATAACCCTAACTCACCTAACCCGCCCTAACCCTTACGTCCACACAATTGCACACTTACCTGAACCCAACCCGTAACTTTCCACCACAGTGCTGAAAATAGTGAAGCGACAGGAACGGACAACCAAATTCTTTCCCTAGGAAAGAATTCGTTTTTCTGTCACTTCGCTATTTTCAGCTTTCGCTGAATAGGGGTCGATATTAGAACATTTGAAATTCTAAAACTCTGATGTTCTAATATAGACCCTACGCATCCTGGAGATCTATCGAGCACATCCAATTGTCCTTCCCTAAGAAGGGAAGTATCGACTGTAGCGTCACCATCTGGAACTTCTCCTTCTTGACAGATCTGTTTAGTCAGCTGAGGTCCAAAATGGGTCTCCAGTCCACTGTCTTTTTTTGGAACTAAAAAGAATCTTGAGTAAGTTCCAGAGCCTATCTGTTCTGCTGGGACTGGATGGATGACTCTTAGCAACGTTTGGACCTATACAGTTGCTTCTTTCCTGCAACTGCGTGGAACGTATGGGATTTTTGTTATCAATGGGGGGGGAGGCGAAGGGAAAAAAAATATCCTCTGGATACTGTGATTTGTACCCAGTTGTCGTTTGTTATTTTTAGCCAGTCATCTGGATACAAAGATAAGTGACCCCCAACTGCCTCCAGAGTAGGACAGTCGGGCCACCTTTCAGGAGCGCTGGTAGGGATTCCCAAAGAAAGTACAGTTGTGTACACTTACCATAAATGTAGACGTTCGAGTGTATTCACTGTTGCAGTCATCACATTTGGATTATCTGCCTGCAGGTAGCCCTCAGTCGGCCTGAATACCAGAGTCTTGGGATTTCTGCGTCGGATGCTGTCGCTTCGTCCATGATGTCAGGTCCTCAGGGGTACAAAACATGCAGCCGAAGCCATTACATCAGTTTTTCTTGCCCTAGATGTCAGGAGTCCCCAAAATAGGAAGCAATTACATAGTATGGAACACCCCCAGCAAAAAGCAAATACCACTGATATAAGATATGCCAAACAAAAAAGATAGCTAGAAGTAAAGAGAAGTCAGGGGGCTGGAGGGAGGGTAACCAGGACTGCAACAGTGAATACCCTCGAACATTCACAATTATGGTAAGTGTACACAACTGTACTATGTTCTTCATGTTTCACTGTTGCAGTCATCACATTTGGGTTGATTCCCAAAGCTGAGGATGGGTGGAGGTAGTTAAGAAGCATTACGGCTGGCAATCAGGCCATGTAAGACTGCTGTGGCAAATCCAGCTCTGCATTTAGAAAAGATAGGTAAGTGGTAATGCTTGGTGAAAATGTGTACAGAGCTCAAGGTTGCAGCTTCCAGGATGTCCCTGGTAGGGACTCCCCTGAGAAATACTGTAGAGGTTGATGTAGCCCTAGTGGAATGTGTTCTGATCCCCTATGGGGTAGGTTTCCCAAGGTGTTTGTAGCAGAAATGGATGCAGTGTGCTATCCATTTAGAAAAGGTTTGCTTTGAAATGGCCTTGCCCTCTGCCCCTGCAGCAAAGCTGACTAGCAGCTGGTCAGATTTTTTGAAAGGCTTAGTCCTGTCCAGATAGAACCTAAGCTGCCTGTGCACGTCCAGGGAGAGCAAGATCCTTTCCCCTTTATTCTGAAGATTAGGGAAAAAGTTGGCAAAAGAATGGATTAGTTTAAAGCCACACTAGATACTACACCTTGGGCATAAATGATGGGTTAGTCCTGAGGGAAACTCTGTCCGCATGGAAGATAATGAAGGGCTCCACGGCCATAAGGGCCTGCAATTCAGACACTCTTCTTCCTGAAGTGATGGCTAGAAGTAAAGCTATTTTCCAGGAGAAGAATTTTAACTCTGATGAAGCAGCAGGTTCAAAGGATGGAAGCGTGAGTTTTTCCAATACAAAGTTAAGGTCTCAAGCTGGAGTGAGAGCTCTCCTGGGGGGGGGTCTTAGATTTTTGGCTCCTCTCAGGTACAGTTTGACCAGAGGATAAGAGAAGAGGGATGGCTCTGTATTATAATGAGCTGAGATGGCAGAGGCATGAATCTTAATTGAAGAGAAGGACAGGCCTTTGTGGAGGATTTCTGTTAAGTAATCTAGTATATGAGATAAGCTGGGCACAGTTGTGTCCATTCCCTGAGACTGGCTCCAGGAACAGTATCTTTTCCACTTTTCCAAACAGGCTTTTCTAGTACTAGTCCTCCTAACCTCAAGAATGACATTCAGCACCTGCTTACTGAGGGATGCTGGTGATGAGTTCAGGGGATGAGCCAAGCTGCTAGGTTCAGGGTCTGTAGCTGAGGGTGCAAAATCTGGCCCTCCTGCTGGGACAGCAGGGAAGGGGTCTGAGGCAAGTGCAATGGTGGCACTACTGTCAGACTGTGCAAAAGATGGTACCAGTGCTGGCATGGCCAGTCTGGTGCAATCAGGATTGACCTTGGCTTGTCCTGTTTGATCTTTAGTAGAACCTTCGAGAGGAGGGGCAGAGGGGGAAATGCACAGATTGAGAGGCTTTCCCAGGTAAAGGACAGGGCATCCACTTTCCAAGCTTGGCTGTGGGGAGTTCTGGTGCAATATTTGCTCAATTGATAGTTCTGAGGGGAAGCAAAGAGGTCCACCTCTGGTGCCCCCCCACCTGTGCCTCAAAAGCTTGAATATTTTGGGTTCCAGTTTCCACTCATGTGGGTACATGAGATTTCTGCTTAAGCCATCTGCCATTGAATTTAGTTTGCCTGGCAGGAATTGAGCTTGCAAGTGCACTTGGTTGCTCAAGGCTGTGTTCCACAGAGCTATGGCTAATCAGCAGAGTGGGTAGGAATGGGTTCCCCCCTGCTTGTTTATGTACCACATAACTGTGGTGCTGTCTATCTTTACCAATAGTTGTCCTGGAAAAATAAGGCCTTTAAAGGCTGTCAGAGCATTCTGTACAGCTAACATTTATTTTTGATTGATATGCAGGTGCATTTGCTTTGGGCTCCATTTGCCTTGAATGCATTGTCCTGCCATGTGAGCCTCCCATGCATAGTCTGAAGTATCTGTTTTTAGGGTTTGGGCGGCAGGGAGTTGAGTGAAAGAGAGTCCCTTGTTGTGGTAGCTGGCCTCTGCCACCAAAGGAACTCTGTCCTTAGGCAAGGAATGATAGGAATCATTGTTTCCAGGTCCTGAGAATGTTGGCACCAGGGACTTTTTAAGTACCATTGAAGTTTCTTCATATGCAGTCTTGCATATGGAATTAGTAGAATGCAAGAGGCCATGAACCCTAGGGCTTGCAGTATTTTTCTTGCAGATAGCTGGGTTTTGGTGGACAGTAGATTGAAGTAGTTTGTCAAATAAATTTGTTTTTCTGGAGTGAGGAATGCCATCTGGGAAGTTGTTTTTAAGTTTGTTCCCAGGATTACAATCTGTTGGCTGGGTACCAGATGTGATTTCTTTTCGTTGATGATGTACCCCAGTGAAGTTAGAAGTCTCTCTACAAATGTCAGACGCTGGAGTGGCAATTCCTGACTGTCTGCCTGAATCGGGCAATCGTCCAAGTATGGGTAAATTTGAATTCTTCTCTGCCTGCAATATGCATTGGCTGCAGCTAGATATTTTGTGAATACCCTGGGTGCAGTAGATAAGCCAAAGGGAAGTGCAGAGAACTGATAGTGCATAGAGCCTGCTCTGAAAAGTACAGTTGTGTACACTTACCATAAATGCAGATGTTCAAGTATATTCACTGTTGCAGTCATCACATTTGGGTTATCTGCCTGCAGGTAGCCCTCAGCCAGCCTGAATACCAGAGTCTTCAAATTCCTGCGTCGGATGCTGTCTCTTCTTCCAGGACGTCAAGGGTTTAAAACATGCAGCCAACGCCATTACTTCAGTTTTTCTTGCCCCAGATGTCAGGTGCCCCCACAATGGGAAGAAATTATATGTTATGGTACACCTCCATCAAAAAAGCAAATACACCAGGAAAAACTTAAATATACCAAACAAGAAGGAAAGATAGAGCCAAGAGAAGTCAGGGGGCTGGAGGGAGGGTAACCATGACTGCAACAGTGAATACACTCGAACATCTACATTTATGGTAAGTGTACACAACTGTTCTATGTTCTTTGTGTTTCACTGCTGCAGTCATCACATTTGGGTTGATTCCCAAAGCTAAGGAAGGGAGGAGGAAGTTAAAGAGCATTAGGTCCAGCTATTAAGCCCTGCAAGACTGCAGTGGCAAAACCAGCTCTGGATTTAGAAAAAATAGGCATGTGGTAATACTCGGTGAAAGTATGTACAGAGCTCCAGGTAGCGGCTTCTAGGATGTCCCTGGTAGGGACTCCTCTGAGAAAGGCTGCAGAGGTAGATGCAGCCCTGGTGGAATGTGATCTTATCCCCTGTGGGGTAGGTTTTCCATGGTGCTTGTAGCGGAAATGAATGCAATGGGCTATCCATTTGGAATTTTTTCCTATGAAATGGCCTTCCCCTCTGTCCCTGCAGCGAAGCCAACTAGCAGCTGTTCATATTTTCTGAGAGGCTTAGTCCTGTCCAAATAAAATCTAAGTTGTCTGTGCAGTCCAGAGAGTGCAGTATTTGTTCCCCTTTGTTTTGTGGATTAGGGAAAAAGTAGGCAAATGAATGGACTGATTTAGGGCCACACTAGACACCACCTTGGGCATAAAGGAAGGATTAGTCCTGAGGGAAACCCTGTCTGCATGGAAGATAATGAAGAGTTCCACTGCCATGAGGGCCTGTAATTCAGACACTCTTCTTGCTGAAGTGATGGCTGGAAGGAAGGCAGTTTTCCAAGAAAGGAATTTCAACTCTGCTGTTGCAGCTGGCTGAAAGGGGGGGGGGTGAGCTTTTCCAATACAAAGTTAAGGTCCCAGGCTGGAGTGGGGGCTCTCCTGGGGGGGGGGAGGTCTTAAATTTCTGGCCCCTCTAAGGAATTGTTTTAGCAGGGGGTGAGAGAACAGTGTAATTTGCTGAAATGGCATGGGCATGAATTTTAAATGAAGAAAAGGATAGGCCCTGTGGAGCATTTCTGTAAAGTACTGAAGAATATGAGGTAAGCTGGGCACCGTTGTGCCCATCCCCTGGGTCTGGCTCCAGGAACAGTATCTTTTCCACTTTTCAGCATAGGATTTTCTAGTACTAGGCCTCCTTGCCTCCAGAATGACATCTAGCACCTGCTTACTGAGGATGCTACTGGAGAGCTCACAGAATTAGCCAAGCTGCAAGGTTCATGGTTTGAAGCTGAGGGTGCAGAATCTGGCCCGCCTGCTGGGACAGCAGGGAAGGGGTCTGAGGCAGGTGCCATGGTTCCAGCAGTGTCATACTGTGCAAGAGGGAGTACCAGTGCTGGCATGGCCAGTCTGGTGCAATAAGTATTGTCCTTGGCTTGTCCCATTTGATCTTTAGCAGAACCTTTGAGAGGAGAGGCAGAGGGGGAAAGGCATAAACCGAGAGGCTTTCCCCAGGTAAAGGACAGGGCATCCACTTTCCAAGCTTGACTGTGGGGAGACCTTGTGCAGAATTTTTCCAATTGGTAGTTCTGAGAGGAAGCAAACAGGTCTACCTCTGGAGTCCTCCATTTGTTCTTCAAGAGGTTAAATATTTTTGATATTAGTTTCCATTCGTGTGGGTTCATGAGATTTCTGCTTAAGTTGTCTACCAGTGAATTTAGCTTGCCTGGCAGGAATTGAGTTTGTAGGTGCACTTGGTAGCTCAAGGCTGTGTTCCACAGAGCCATGGCTAGTCTGCAGAGAGGGTACGTGTGGGTTCCCCCCTGCTTGTTTATGTACCACATAACTGTGGCGTTGTCTGTCTTTACCAATAGTTGTCCTGGAAGAATGCAGTCTTTGAAGGCTGCCAGGGAATTCTGCACAGCTAACATTGCTTTTTGACTGATATGCAGGTGCATCTGTCTCAGGTTCCATTTGCCCTGAATGCACTGCCCTGTCAAGTGAGCCTCCCATGCATAGTCTGATGCATCTGTTGTTAGGGTTTGGGCGGCAGGGGGTAGAGTGAAAGGTAGCAGGCCACTAAAGGAACTCTGTCTTTATACAAGGAATGATAGAAATCATTGATTCCAGGTCCTGAGAATGTTGACACCATAGGCTTTTTAGATATCATTGTAGTTTCCTCATATGCAGTCTTGCATATGGAATTAGCAGAATGCAAGAGGCCATAAACCCCAGGGATTGTAGAATTTTCCTTGCAGATAACTGGGGTTTTGTGGCCAATAGTTTGAAGTAGGTTGTCACATAAACTTGTTTCTCTGGAGTGAAGAAAGCCATCTGGGAAGTTGTGCTCAAGTTTGCTCCCAGGAATACAATCTGTTGGCAGGGTACTAGGTGAGATTTATTTTCGTTTATGGTGTACTCCAATGAGGTTAGAAGTTTCTTTACGAATGCCAGATGTTGTAATAGCAAGTCCTGGCTTTCTGCCTGAATCAGACAATCGTCCAAGTATGGGTATATCTGAATATTTCTCTGTCTGCAAAATGCAATGGCTGGAGCTAGACACTTTGTGAATACCCTGGGCACAGTAGATAAGCCAAAGAGAAGTGCAGAGAACTGATAGTGCATGGAGCCTGCCCTGAAGCATAGGTATTTCCTGCATGATTCCCTTATTGGAATGTGCAGGTAAGTTTCCTTTAAGTCTAAGGTTGCCAGCCCGGCATCTTAGCCTAGCATAGAAAGAAGCTGTTAAAGTGTTAGCATTTTGAATTTTGGAATTACCAGAAAGGTGTTTAGAATAGAGAGGTCCAGGATACGACACCAGGATCTGTCTTTTCTGGGTACCAGAAAAAAGTCTTGAATAAAAACCTTGTCCCCTTTGTTCTGCTGGGACAGGTTGAATAGCCCTGACACTTAGAAGAGAGAGAACCTACTGTTGGGCCTCCGCCCACTGATTTGGGGTAGTGTGTGGAGGTGGAATCTGTATCCTTGGAAAACTATGTTCAAAACCCATTTGTCCTGGGTAATGAGCTCCCAGATTTTTGCATGCAGGGCAAGCTTTTCTCCTAAGGGAGCAGGCAGTTGAGCAGGGCTTGGAAGGGTTAAGGTTAGGTCATTGTGCCATTTTTCCAAAGGGGGGTGGCTTACTGCTCCCTGCTTTGGAAGTGGGAGCCTCCCACTGCTTAGGTCTGTGCGCAGCCTGAAACTGTAACCTAGGTTTAGACTGAGAAGGCCTGGAAGAGACTGGAAAGGACCAATTCTCTGAAGGCCAATGCCTACTAAATCTGGGAGGCTGTACTTGTAGGAAATCTTTAACAGTTTGCATAGATTTAGCTTTTTCCTCCATCCTTTTGAGGACTTCTTCTGCTTTGTTGCCAAAAAATAGAAGTTATGTCCTTACCATAACGTTCCATGTGGAGTGTTCATCTCGCCTTTGTTCTTACACATGGGTTCGGAGCCGATCCTCGGCTCCGTGTCGGCCGCCTGCAAGCTCTGCATCGAGAAGAAGCTTGAGATCACCTAATACCCACAATCCCCCTCTGCCTTTACCTCAGATCTAGTTTGCAAGCAAACCAGCCATAGAGAGCACACACACATACCAAAACTTTACCTAATGATAGGATCATCTATATACATATATACATATATATATATATATATATATATACACAAGTGTATCATACAATACAACTAATGCAACTGCAGAAGGAGAATACTCCAGACCAGGCACCAAATCGAACGTTCTTCCTAAGGGCGGGAGGGTGGAGTGTAAAACAAAGGCGAGATGAACACTCCACATGGAACGTTATGGTAAGGACATAACTTCTATATGTGAGAGTGTTCAATCTCGCCTTTGTTCTTACACATGGGTAGCGTCCCTAGCACCATGATCCTGAGGAACTCACGGGAGAGCGTTCTTGAGCACGGTGGAACCAAAGGTTGCCCTATCCCTAGAAACCCTGTCCACTTTGTAATGAGAGATAAATGTATGTGGTTTAGCCCAAGTAGCAGCCGCACAAATCGTGTCTAATGGTAGCGAGCTGCGTGAGCTAAGGATGTAGACACTGATCTCGTAGAATGTCCTTTAGGTTTGACCGATAAGGTTTGATTAGAAGCCTCATAAACGTATGTGATACAATCAGTTAGCCATTTGGAAAGAGTTAGTTTCGTAACTGCTACACCCTTTCTGCTGTCAGCAAAGGCTACAAACAGTTGATCAGATTTCCTGTGATCTTTTGTTCTATCCAAATAAAATCTGAGTTGTCTATGGACATCCAATTTGTGCAACATATACTCTAATTTATTAGAGTTATTTTTGAAGAAGGTGGGTAATTCAATGGACTGATTAATATTATTAGTAGAACAAACTTTGGGGAGAAAGGATGGATTAGTGCTAAGGATACTCTGTCAGAGTGGAAAATTAAATAAGGGTGTTTAATAGAAAGAGCTTGAAGCTCAGACACTCGCCTAGTGGATGTAATGGCCACCAGGAATAGAGTTTTCCACGATAAAAATTTCAATGGGCAAATTGAGGCTGGTTCAAAGGGGGGCAACATCAATTTAGAAAGTAAGAGGTTCAAATTCCACGGTGATGTAGGAATTCTAACTGGTGGTCTGATATAAAAAGATCCTTTTAAAAAAGCTTTACAAAGTCTGTGAGCCATAATAGGCGCACCACATTCTTCCACATGAAAGTTAGAAATGGCAGCCAACTGCACTCTTAAAGTAGCAGGAGAAGCTCCTTCATGAAACAATTCTGTTAAAAACTCCAAGATCTTGTTCAACGGAGCTATAACAGGGTCCAAATGATGTGAATTAGCCCAGAAGACGAAACGTTTCCATTTACTGGTGTAGGTCTTTGTAGTGGAAGCTTTATGAGAAGCCACTAAAATATTCTGAACCGCCGGTGTAAGGGAATCAGACCTGGCTAGAAAGGGAAGCGGCTAGATGGAGTGATTCGAGAGATGGGTGAGGAACTCCTGACGAGTGAGTCAGTAGATCTGGCTCTGGGTCCAGCATCCAAGGTCCCCGAATGCGGTGATGCAATAGAAAGGGGAACCAAATCTGACGAGGCCAGAATGGGGCAATGAGGATTATCGTCCTCTGAAGGTTGTTGGCTTTCTGCAGAAACTTTGCAATCAGGGGAATAGGAGGAAAAGCATACAGGAGACCCGGGGGCCAATCGTGCACCAGCACGTCCCTGGGGACTTCCCCTGGAGGGGGTAATAGGGCAAAGTAGCTCCTGCATTTGGCGTTCATTGGAGATGCAAACAGATCGCAGGAAGGCTGGCCCCACTTGCGAAATATCATGTTCGCAATTGACTGTTTGAGGGACCACTCGTGAGGCAACAGTATTGCTCTGCTCAGCCTGTCGGCTATGACGTTGGATGACCCTGGGAAGTGCGTTGCGATCAGAAAGCGACCCGTGGACTCCGCCCATTGCCAAATTCTCATGGCCTCTCTGCATAGTTGATAAGACCTGGTTCCCCCTTGCTTGTTTATGTACCAGACTACGGACATGTTGTCTGTCTGAACTGCAATAGTCCCTAGAGGAAGAAGGGGAGCAAAGTGTTGCAACGCTAAAAACACTGCCCTCAACTCCAGAACATTGATGTGCAGATTGTACTCCAGATTGGTCCATTCGCCTTGGACTGTCTGTCCCTGAAAGATGCCCCCCCACCCTATCAGGGAAACGTCCGTGGTTATCGTTGCTGACGGTGTGGGTAGCACAAATGGTCTTCCGCTGGAAAGGTTGCAAGTCTGAAGCCACCAAGTTAGGTGTGATTTGCATGTGTTATCAGAATTTCGTGTGTCAGAGGTAGCTGTTGGAATGACCATTGTGCAAACAGCAGCCATTGTAGAACTCTCATGTGCAGTCTTCCCAATGGTATCGCAATGAGAGAAGCTGCCATGAGACCCAAGACCTTCAGAACCAGCTTTGCCGGGGATTTTTTGGACGACAGAAGGAGAGAAATGTTGTTTTGAAGTGCGACTATCCTTTCTGTAGGAAGCCTTAGAACCAAATGATGCGTATTTAATTCCGCTCCTATGAATAAGATATGCTGTGATGGCTGTAGTAAAGATTTTTCGAAATTTACGGAAATTCCGAGGTAGGGTGTAATCCCTGGCCTGTATCAGTTGACGCCTGGTGGTGGCAGACAGGAGCCAGTCGTCCAGATACGGAAACACCTGGAATCCTAGGCGCCTCAGATGAGACGCTACCACTGCCATGCATTTGGTGAAAACCCTGGGGGCTGAGGTCAGACCAAAGGGCAGGGCCCGAAACTGGTAGTGACTGGCTCCCAGCCGGAAGCGCAAGTGATCCCTGGACGCCCTGGCCATTTTGATGTGGTAGTATGCGTCCTTCAGATCTATTGAGCACATCCAGTCGTTCTTCTGTAGGAATGGAAGGATCGATTGAAGCGTGACCATTCGGAACTTTTCCTTCCTGACAAAGGTGTTGAGGTTGCTTAGGTCCAGAATCAGCCTCCAGTCCCCTGTCTTCTTTGGAACTAAAAAGAACCTTGAGTAAGTCCCGAATCCTATTTGGTCCGCTGGGACTGGTTGGATGACTCTTTTTTTCTAGCAGCTTTGAAATTTCTATAGCTGCTGGGTCTCGCAGATGGGGTGGTACATCTGGGAGTTTTTTCTTTGGAATGGGGGTGGATAGGAATGGTATTTTGTAACCTCTGGTAACAACGCTTTTTACCCAGTTGTCTGCAGTAATGTTTTGCCAGGCCTGAGGGTATAAAGCTAAGCGACCCCCGACTGCCTCTAGAGCAGGACAGTCGGGCCTCCTCTCAGGAGTGCTGGAAAGGTTTACCAGGGGGGGTATCCCTGTCACCTTGGTTTTGCGAACCCCCTCTGCCACCAGGGCGGCGTCTTCCACCTCTGCCCCCTCCTCTGCCTCTAGAGGGGGCATCACCCTGTGTGCCTGGGAAAGATCCTTGGGGTTTTCGAAACCACATTTTCCCACCACGTTGCCCTTTGGGGTACGGTCTGGAAGGTGGAAAACGGACTCCGACAGCAGACAGAGTCTTTCCCTCCTGTTCACACCGGTAAGGGTCTCCTTTACTTTAGGGCCAAAAGTGTGGCACCATCAAATGGGCGTTAGTAAAGGAAGACTTGAAGGCTTCCAGAACGAACATAAGCGCATCCAGGATTGCCTACGAAGAGCAATCGCTGAAGCCGCTGCCCTACTCGATCCTTCGCGTATGATATCAGCCTCATGGATGAGTTAACAATGGATGTAAGGGTATTTAGATGTGCAAACTTTCTCTGAGACCGCAGCATCTGTAGTACCCTGGAGAGTATCTCCCAACTCTTTGACTAGATCCTCTGTAAACGTGTAAAATGAGTCAAATAGTTCAGGGACCGCATAGAAAAAGCCGCTGAACTAAAAATGCGCTTCCGTGATCTGTCCATAGTCCTAGAATCTCTGTTAGCGGATGGACAGATGAGGAAGACTCCGACATCTCCTTTTTCGTGGCCGCTGCCACCACCATGGCGCCCACTGGAACTCCTTTAGTGAGGTAAGCCTTGTCTTGGGGTGCAGTGATGTACTTATTAGGCTTCCTAGGGACCGTTCCACTGTCAGGTGTCTCCACGCCTTCGAAAGCAATCAACTCCATTAACTCATCAAGGGCGGAGTGACCCAGGAGGAGGAAGGGAGAGCACCAAATGCCTTCAGCAAGACTGACTCATCCTCAGAAGGGGGGAGGGACTGCCAATCACCTCTCTGCTTCAGGATCTCCAAGATGTCAGAAAAGGAGACATCTTCTGAAGGTGACTTTGGGGACCCTTCTGACTCATCCAAGTCAGTATCGGATGTTAAAGATTCTTGTGGAGAATCTAAGTGTCTCCTCTTACACAATCTTTTCCTAGGGACCTCTTCGGGGAGCATCCAAGAAGCCTCCGAGGAAGAGGGGCACCTCCAGGGGTAGCTGAGACACCGGTGCTCGACGCTTGGATGTGGCCGTTGGTGCAGAGGAAGATAACGGTCCTTTATGGGGAGGAGAGGCTGCTTCTACTGATGTGGTTGTCTGGGTAGACAACACCTTCCTCATGAGATCGAAGGCCCCCGGATCCCGAGTCGAGGAATCTCCGGTTCAAGAAATGGGAAGAATCCCGAGACAGGCACCAAGGCATCGACCCGAGGACGGAGCCGAATCGATCCGCGCCGAGGCCCCGAGGGGAAGAGTCGGAACCGAAACGTCGGTTTGACTCTCGGACCCGGAACCAAGGACAGATCGTCGGCTCCGAGACTCTGGTACCGGATCCGACGGAGTCGAGGTGAAAGGAGCAGACCGAGAAAAGGACGGTTCTGGCCCAGAGGGCTCCACAATCAGTAGATCAACCTCTTCCGGCTCCAAAGACTGGACAGGTCTCGGAGGAGGAAGGGATGGAGATAATGGGAGGCCTTCAAGTTTCGACACCAACTGGATGGAAACCGAAATAAGCTTGGATAGGGCCGAATGTTCCAATAACTTCTGCACCACACGGTCCACATCGATATCGGAGAGCTTAGAAGAATGGGTCGAAGGAACCGAAGACGGAGCCGACCTCAATAGTGTCGAGGGAGGGAGCTCCATCACCGGTTCCAAGACTCGAGGCTCGAAACTGACAACAGTTGAACACTCGCCCAAGTCTGTGGAACCGGTGATCTAACTTTAGTCGAAGAGCTCGGAGCCGATGACTTGGGTTCCGACATCTTCGATTCCTTCGAGGACTTGGATGCCTGGTCAGAAGCATCCAGAGCCTCCTGAAAGGAAGGTTTTAATAAACCCCTGTCCATTAGTTTCCTGCGCCTATCTGTCATGACCCTCCCACTGAAAGAATGACAAATAGAGCAGTCTTCTTGCAGATGGAGAGGGCCAAGACAGTAGACACAGGAACTATGGTTGTCAGTTACTGACATTTTTTGCCCACATTGGCAACGCTTGAACCCTGATTTGGCCTTTTCAGACATGTCAAAGTAAGTAGAAAGATAGTCAAATCCAGAAAAAGCGTCAAGTCCGGTAAAATTGTCAAATCCAGTAGTGAAGTCAATCCGGTTGTCAAATCCAATAAGGGGTGGTAGGCCCCGAAGAGAACTCTGACTAAGTTTTATAACTTTAACGGAACCGAGATTCCCTTATACCTTACCACACTCACACAAACTATTATTAAACAGCTTATAACACTAAAGTACCAGAGAAAATACAAGAATAAAATTCTAAATCTTATCTGAGGTGCTCGAGCTCGACCCAGTGATGCGAACGCTGCAGCGGCAAACTAGATCTGAGGTAAAGGCAGAGGGGGATTGTGGGTATTAGGTGATCTCGAGCTTCTTCTCGATGCAGAGCTTGCAGGCGGCCGACACGGAGCCGAGGATCGGCTCCGAACCCATGTGTAAGAACAAAGGCGAGATTGAACACTCTCACATGGCGGTTTTGGATTAAGGGATCATCCAGTAATTTAGCTTTAACATGATCTGGCAAGTTTTGCTCCATAAGCCAAGCATGCCTTCTAAGTACAGACTCTGTGACAGCAGCCCTGCAAGATGCTTCTAAAGCATCAAAACCATATTGCAAAGTATGTTTACCAACTTGTTCTGCAGAATGCATTAAATCCTGTAATTCTTTGTGTTCCGCACAGTCAGGAATCAACATAATTTTCTGTTTAAGTAGTCCCATAATATGCTGCCGATACTTTAACATATGAAACTGGCAATTTAAAGCCCTAATGGCCAAAGTAGCAGAAGTGTATACCTTCTTACCCCATCTGTCTAAGGCTCTAAAATCTGTATCAGAAGGGGTAGGATTTTTGGCAGCAGCAGCCTTAATACCTTTTGGTCCTTGGGAAATGGCCTCTGGAGCCACAGTAGGATTCTTGTAGAGGAACTTGTGAGAGTCAGGTACTCTGTAATACCTGTCAGGTTTTCTGGGAGCTGGAGGTAAAGTGTCTGGGGAAAGGCTAGATTTCAAGAAAGCATAATCTACAATGTCCAGAACAGGAGGGATAGCTAAAGGCCTGTGTTGGGGAAGAAGTAGGAATTCCCTAAGCCTCTTTTTGGAGTCAGAGTAATCCTGGCTTTCCCAGCGGAAAAGCTCCCTAAGAGTGCGCAAGGTTTCACCGAAAGAAAAATCTTCTGGAGGGGAAGCAGAGGGAATGGAATCCTCTGCATCAGAATCCTCATAGGTAGATAAGGGCAAAATCCTGGTAATCAAAGGAGCAGAAATATCAGATTCCGGATCAGAAGAATCAGAAGGAAAATCAGTTCTAGGTCTCTTAGAGGGGGAAGGCTGGCTTCCCCTAATTAAGGTAATAAGGTCTTCAGCCATTCTAAGCATTTGTTTTTTAGGCATATGGGCCTGAGCCTGCGGTTTGGTCGTCGGTTTTCTAGGCGTGGTGCGAATTTTAGACCTGGATGAAGATGATGGCGTTGGTTTAAAATGCAAGTCTGTAGGCCTGAATACACACTCAGAAGCCGGTGCCTGCACAGTGGCTCCGGACCCATACAAGGTAGAGACATCCGCAGGTTCCATAGTCGAAGAAGCATCTCATGTTCTACCAGACTCCGAATGGGTCTCAGTAGAGGCCTGCGAATCTGAAGTAGCGGGTATCAGGGGCTGCAAAAGCACCTCACTGAGTACCGGTGGACTGGTGACTAGCTAAACGGGAGCGTCGTTGGCAGTTTTGGTCCTATGCGGTCTATGTCTTTATCCTTACGTTTTTTCGGAAGATCAGTAGTCGGATGGCTTAACGAAGCCATTTCGGAGGACTGGGACAGAGTACGAAAGTAATTTGCTGCAAAGATAGCCCGACAACGAATAGTTCGGGGGTTGAACAAGGCACAAAACCAACAGCAGGGGATGTCGTGGTCTGGGCCTAAACAGGGGATGCAGTATGAATGAAAATCTCTATGAGGTATTTGCTTTCCACAGGTAAGACAATTGTTAACTTTTACTGACATCAGTTGGAGCAAGAAAAAGGATCCCCAATGGGGTACTTATCTTTTTTGAAGACTTCGGGTCTGAAACTCGAAAATGAAAATTTCAGGAGTCAGCCGACCAGCACTTGCAAACTGCTTCTGCTTCGGCCACCGCACGGCAAGAAAGACTGATGTAATGGCGTCTGCTGCATGTTTTATACCCCTGACAACCTGACGTCATGGAAGAAGAGACCGCATCTGAAGCAGGAACCTGAAGACTCTTGTATTCAGGCCGGCTGAGGGCTACCTGCAGGCAGATAACCCAAATGTGATGACTGCAACAGTGAAACACGAAGAACATCGTAGGTACTTCCTGCAAGATTCCCTTACAGGGATGTGCAGATAAGCTTCTTTTAAGTCTAGGGTTGCTAGTCAGGAGTCATTGGTTAGCATAGGAAGCAGCTGTTGGAGAGTAAGCATTTTGAATTTTGGAACCACCAGAAAGGTGTTGAGAATAGACAGATCCAGGATAGGATGCCAAGAGTTTTCTTTTCTGGGTACCAGAAAAGTACAGTTTTGTACCTACCATAAATGTAGATGTTCGAGTGCTCATACAGCTGCAGTAATAACAGATGGGGTTATCCTGCTGTCAGGCGGGTCCTCGGTCGGCCGAATTCCAAAGTCTAGGTCCAGCGTCGGTTGTCGTCGTCCATGAAATGAGTAACAAAAGCGTATGCAGTGGGCTATCCATTTTGAAATTGCCTGTTTGGAAATAGCCTTTCCTTGAGCACCTGCAGCACAGGACACAAAGAGTTGCTCAGATTTCCTGAATGGCTTTGTCCTGTCCAAATAATAACAAAGTTGTCTGTGAATGTCCAAGGAATGTAGTAGTCTTTCCCCTTTGTTTTGTGGATTAGGATAAAAGGTAGGTAAGTGGATAGTCTGATTCAAAGCTACACTGGATACTACCTTTGGCATAAAGGTAGGGTTGGTTCGTAAGAAAACTCTGTCCTGATGGAAAATGATGAATGGTTGCACAGCCATGAGGGCCTGTAGCTCCGAAACCCTGCGAGCTGAGGTGATAGCCAAAAGAAAGGCTGTTTTCCATGACAAGTACTGTAACTCTGCTGAAGAAGCTGTCTCGAAGGGAGGAAGGGTCAGCTTTTCCAATACGAAGTTGAGGTCCCAAGCAGGGACTGGTAGTTTCCTTGGGGGTTTTATATTCTTTGCCCCTCTGAGGAACTGCCTTAAGAGAGGATGAGAGAATAAAGGAGGATCTATGTTGTATTGTGCAGAAATGGCTGAAGCGTGGATCTTGATGGAGGAGAAGGAAAGTCCATTCTTTAACATCTCAGCTAGGTACTGTAAAATTTGAGGTATATCTATTACCCAAGGATTCTGTCCCTTCTTTTGATTCCAGGCACAAAATCGTTTCCATTTGGCGGAGTAGGCCTTTCTAGTAGAAGGTCTTCTGGCCTCCAAGATGACATCCTGCACCTCCTTGGAGAGGAGAAACTGTTGGGAAATCAAGGAATTCTCCATGCAGCTAGATTTAGAGGTTTGAGATGGCTGTGAAGAGTTTTGTAGTTGTGCTGGGACAACAGAAGAGGGACTAGAGGTAGGATCCATGGTGGGGAATGTGTCAGGCTCTTCAGGAGCGCATACCAGTGTTGCCTTGGCCAGACTGGAGCAATGAGAATCATTTTCGGCCTCTCTGCTCTGGCTTTTAATAGAACTTTGGGCAGAAGAGGTGGGAAGGCATAGACTGCCAATGTTGCCCAATTGAAGGAAAATGCGTCCACTTTCCAGGCCTGTGGATGATAGGTCCTTGAACAAAATTTTTTCAACTGGCAATTTCTGTGGGTAGCAAAGAGATCTATGTCTGGCTGTCACCATGCCTGAGTTATCTTTGTGAAAATTTGAGGATGTAACTTCCATTCGTGTGGATCTGTCACATTTCTGCTTAGGTTGTCTGCCAGTGTGTTTTCCTTCCCTGGCAGGAATTGTGCCTGTAGTTGAATTTTCAACTCCAGTGCTGTGTTCCATGGGGTCATTGCTTGCCTGCACAGGGGGTATGAATGAGTTCCTCCCTGTTTGTTTATGTACCACATCACTGTGGTGTTGTCTGTCCTTATCAATAGCTGGCCTGGATGCAGTAGGTCTTTGAAGGTCATAATAGCCTTTTGCACGGCTAGCATTTCCTTTTGGTTGATGTGAAGGAGCTACACTTTTCGTGCCCATTTTCCCTGAATGCACTGATTTGTCATGTGTGCTCCCCATGCGTAGTCTGAGGCGTCTGTTGTGATGATTTGAGTTGCTTGAGGTACACAGAAAGGAAGACCTGTGTTTCTTTGGCAAGCTTGAGCCCACCACATAAATTCCTATTGAAGGCATGGAATGAGTGGTATAATTGCTTCCAAGCTGTGGCTGTGTTGAGACCATAAGTTTTTTAGGTACCATTGAAGTTTCCTCATATGCAGCTTTGCACATGGGATTAGTAGGATGCAAGATGCCATGAATCCCAGAGCCTGCAGGACTTTCCTTGCAGTTAGCCTGGTGTAAGTTGCCATTTTTCTGAATTATTGAGACAGTTGCCCTTGCTTGTCTGGCGTGAGGTAGGCCATCTGGGTGGTTGTATCCAAGTTGGCACCCAGGAAAATTATTTGTTGAGAGGGTATTAGTTTTGATTTCTTTTTGTTGACTGTGTATCCCAGGAAGTTCAATAGTTTTATTAAAAACGCCAGGTGCTGCAGTAGTATGTCCTTGCTGTCCGCTTGGATCAGGCAGTCGTCCAGATATGAGTAGATTTGTATCCCTTGTAGTCTGCAGAAGGTGATTACTGATGCCAGGCATTTCGTAAACACTCTGGGTGCAGTAGATAAGCCAAAGGGCAATGCAGAGAATTGGTAATGGGTTGAACCTGCAAGAAATCTGAGGTATCTTCTGCAATCTTGTCTGATAGGGACATGCAGGTATGCCTCCTTGAGGTCCAATGTTACCAGCCAAGACTCCTTGCCCCGCATGGGAAGAAGCTGCTGTAATGTGAGCATCTTGAATTTTGGCACCTGTAGATATGTGTTTAGGATGGATAGGTCTAAGATAGGTCTCCAATATTTGTCTTTCCTTGGTACCAGGAATAGTATGGAATAAAACCCTTGACCTTGTTCTTTTGCAGGTACCTCTTGAATTGCTTTCATGTCCATGAGAGCTGAAATTTGTTTTTGTGCCTCTGCCCTTTGATTTTGTGGCAGGTTTGGCATGCCTCTCATTTTTGGAAGGGTGTGAAAGTGGAACCTGTAGCCTCTGTCTATAATGTCCAGAATACATTTGTCTTTTGTAACAATATGCCAATTTTTTGAGAATAATGTTAGTTTTCTGCCCAAAGGTGCTGCCATTAAAGCTTTGCTTGGCAGGTGTAGGGGGAAGTCATTGTGTCTGTTTTCTAAAAGACTGTGATCTATCTTCTCCACCTCTTGGGGTTGGTGCTTGCCACTGTCTGGCTCTGAAAGATCCTTGAGGTTGCCCTCTACCCCTTGGATGCCTGTATCTGCCCCTTTGAGGTCTGTCCATGGCTGGAAAGGACCAATTTTTTGAAGGCCAGTTTCTGCTGAAACGTGGAGGCTGTACCTGCAGGAAATCTTTTACTGTTTGCATTGATTTCGCTTTTTCCTCCATTTTCTTTAGCACCTCCTCTGCTTTAACACCAAACAATACATCTTTTTGAAGAGGTGCATCTAATAATTTAGCTTTGACATGATCTGGTAAGGTTTGCTCTTTGAGCCAAGCATGCCTACGTATAACAGACCCCGTAACAGCAGCTCTACATGAGGCCTCTAAAGCATCAAAACCACACTGCAAGGTATGTTTACCCACTTGCTCTGCACCATGCAACAAATCCTGCAACTCTTTTAAATCTGGTTGTTCTGGTTGTGTCATTTTGCTTTTCAGCTGAGATATCAAAAACTGTTGATACTTTAACATATGGAACTGACAGTTTAATGCCCTCATGGTTAGAGTGGCCGAGGTGTACACCTTTTCCACCCACCTTTCTAAAGATCTGGAATCTCTCTCTGAAGGTAATGGGTTTTTAGCAGTAGAGGCCTTAATTCCCTTGGGACCCTGTGAAATAGTTTCTGGGTCAGCAGTATGGCTTTTATATAGGAACTGGTGAGAATCAGGAACCCGGTAATACCTGTCTGGTTTAACAGGAGCTGGAGGCAAAGAATCAGGATTAAGGCTGGTTTCTGTGTACACATCATCCAATATATCTAAAACAGGAGGGATAGCCAGGGGCCTATGCTAGGGGAGCAGAAGAAATTCCCTGAGCCTTTTCTTGGAATCTGAGTAATCTTGGCCTTCCCAGTGAAAGTGTTCCCTCAATGTATGCAGGGTTTCCCCAAAAGAGGAGTGGCGTCGGTATCTGTAGTAGGAATGGGGGCCGAGGAGCCAGCGACCTAGGGTACTGAAGACACCGGTAATGCATTGTCATCGGTACTCAGGGGCTGCGTAGGCGCCTCGCTGAGTACCGGAGAACCGGTAGTCGGCCTTAGCGTGGTATCAGTAGGTGGTGCGGACCTCGTATACCGATCCTTATCTTTGCGTTTTTTGCTCAAAACTGGAGTCCGAGTATCCGACAACATAATATAATTAAATTTTTTGCCAAAAAAGTGAAGGGCGAACTCCGCCTGACACTTAATAGTGCGTTTGTTGAATCTAGCACAAAAACGGCAGGCCGAGACATCGTGGTCTGGGCCTAAGCAAGGTATACAGTAAGAGTGGAAATCCTTATGCGGTATTTGCTTCCCACATGAAATGCAATTATTAACTTTGTCTGACATCGGTCTGAGGCAAGAAAAGTTTCCAACGGGTACTTAGCTTTCAAGAAGACTTCGGCTGAAATACTTTCGTAAATCTCAGGAGCTGGCCGACCGGCACTTGCGAACTGCTTCTGCTTCGGGCACCGTGCGGCAAGAAAGACTGAAGAAAATGGCGTCGGCTGCCACTTTTATACCCCTGCCGCACTGACGTCAGGGAGGAAGCGACGACAACCGACGCTGGACCTAGACTTTGGAATTCGCCCGACCGAGGACCCGCCTGACGGCAGGATAACCCCATCTGTTATGACTGCAGCTGTATGCACGATGAACATCAGTCTGGAATAAAAGCCTTGTCTCCTTTGTTCTGCTGGGACAGGTTGAATAGTCTTGATACTGAGAAGAGAAGGTACTTGCTTTTGGGCCTTTCCCCACTGGTTTGGGGGGAGGTCTGCCCATCCATTTGGGGTTGGGAGTGAGTGGAAGTGGAATCTGTATCCCTGGGAAACAATGTTTAAGACCCATCTATCCTGGGTAATGTACTCCCAGTTTTTGGCATGCAGGGCAAGTTTCCCTCCTAAAGGTGCAAGTACTTGGGCAAGGCTTGGAAGAGTTAATAAGTCATTGTGAGATTTTACCATAGGATGGTGGCTTACTACTCCCTGTTTTGGAGGTGAGAGCACTCCATTGCATAGATCTGTGCATACCCTGAGACTGTAGCCTTGGTGGTCTGCTGCCCCTGGGTTTGGACTGAAAAGGTTTGGGAGGGACTGGAAAAGACCAGTTTTTAGAAGGCCAATGGCTACTGAATCTAGGTGGCTGTACCTGTAAGAAATCTTTAACAGTTTGCATAGATTTAGCTTTTTCCTCCATCCTTTTGAGGACTACTACTGCTTTATTGCCAAATAGACATTCTTGGTTTAATGGTGCATCTAGTAATTTTGCTTTGACATGGTAAGCCAAGCATGCCTTCTAAGAACAGACCCAGTGACAGCAGTCCTGCCAGATGCTTCTAAGGCATCAAAATCACATTGCAAAGTATGTTTACCAACTTGGTTAGCAGAATGCATTAACTATTGTAAATCTTTATGTTCTGCACAATCAGGAATCAACATAATTTTCTGTTTACTTAGTTCCATAATATGTTGCTGACACTTTAACATATGAAATTGGCAATTTAAAACCCTGATGGCAAGAGTAGCAGAGGTGTATACCTTCTTACCCCATCTGTTTAAAGCCCTAGAATCCCTGTCCGAAGGGGTAGGATTTTTGGCCGTTATAGCCTTAATGCCTTTAGGTCCCTGCGAAATGGTTTCTGGATCCGCAGCAGGATTCTTAAAGAGGAATTTGTGGGAGTCAGGTACTCTATAGTACCTGTCAGGTTTCCTGGGAGCTGGAGGCAAAGTATCAGGGGTAAGGCTGGATTCCAAGAAGACATCATCTACAATTTCCAAAACAGGAGGGATAGCTAGAGGCCTGTGCTGAGGCAAGTTTAAAAATTCCCTGAGTCTCTTTTTGGACTGAAAGTAGTCCTGGCTCTCCCAGCGGAAATGATCTCTAAGGGTATGCAGGGTTTCACCAAAAGAAAAATCTTCTGGTGGGGAAGCAGAGGGAATGGAATCCTATGCATCAGAATCCTCATAGGTAGATAAGGGCATGTCCTGGTAATCGGAAGGGTCAGAGTTATCAGACTCCTGATCTGAAGAATCAGAAGGAAAATCAGTTCTTGGTCTTTTTGAGGGGGAAGGCTGACTTCCCCTAATTAAAGTAATAAGGTCTTCAGCCATTCTAAGCATTTGTTTTTGTGGCATGTGGGCCTGAGAATGCGCTTTGGTGGTCGGTTTCCTAGGCGTAGTGCAAACTCTAGGTCTGAGAAATTCAGTATTTTGGTTTGAAATGAAGTCGTCGATTTAATATGAAAACTGGAAGGCCAGAATACACCCTCAGAAGCTGGTGCCTGCACAGCAGCTCTGGACCCATCCAAGGTAGAGACATCCACAGGTTCTATAGTCGAAGAAGCATCTCGCGGCATACCGGACTCCAAATGGGTCTCAGTAGAGGCCTGCGAATCTGTAGAAGCAGGTATCAGGGGCTGTGAAAGTATGTCACTGAGTACCAGCGGACTGGCGACTAGCTTAACGGTAGCGTCATTGGCAGTTTTGGACCTATGCCATCTGTCTCTGTCTTTATCCTTACGTTTTTTTCGGAAGATCGGCAGTCGGATGGCTTATCAAAGCCATTTCGGAATACGGAGATCGACAGCGAAAGAATTTAGTGACAAAAATAGCCCGAAGAGAAATAGTTCGGGTGTTGAACAAGGCAAAAAACTGACAGCGAGGGATGTCATGGTCTGGGCCTAAACAGGTGACGTAGTAAGAATGAAAATCTCTGTGAGGTATTTGCTTTCCACAGGCAAGACAATTATTAATTTTTTCTGACATCGGTTAGAACAAGAAAAAAGGATCCCCAATGGGGTACTTATCCTTTAGAAGACTTCAGGTCTGAAACTCGAAAAACAAAAATTTCAGAAGGCAGCCGACCTGCACTTGTGAACTGCTTCTGCTTCGGGCACGGTACAGTAAGAAAGACTGATGTAATGATGTTGGCTGCATGTTTTATACCCCTGATGACCTGACGTCATGGAAGAAGTGACAGCATCTGATGCAGAAATCCCAGGACTCCGGTATTCCGGCTGACTGAGGGCTACCTGCAGGCAGATAAATCCAAATGTGCTGACTGAAACAATGAAACACAAAGAACATCTGGTCTCTGTCGCCCTGGTTTTGCGGACCCCCCCCCCCCGCTGCGAGGGTGGCCCCCCAACTTCCTCCAGAGTAGGAGCGCTGGTAGGGCTTCCCAAAGAACTGGTCTCTGTCACCCTGATTTTGCGGACCCCGTCTGCCACAAGGGAGGCGTCTCCCATTATTGCCCCCTCCTCTGCCCCTGCAGGGGGGTTCACCATGTGTGTCCAGAAAGGCTCATTGGGCTTTTCGGAACCACATCTTTCCTCACTTTTGACCCTTGGGGTAGGGTCTAGTAGGGGTGGAAAAATGGACTCCGACATTAGACAGAGTCTTTCCTTTCTGCTCACACCTGGTCAAAGTTTCCTTAACTTTGGGCCCAAAAAGAGACGAGCCATCAAAAGGGGTGTTGACAAAGGATGACTTAAAGGGCTCCACAAAGGAACATAAGCGCATCCAGGAGTGTCTCCTGAGAGCAATTCCTGTACCCGCTGCCCTATTCATTCCATCATCTGTATATGAGATCAGATGCATAGACGAGCTCACTATGGAATTAAGGGTAGCAAGCTGGGATGCAACCTTGTCTGAAGCTCCCTGAGCTACCGTACCCTGAAGAGCATCTCCAAGCTCTTTTAGGTGGTCTGTTTGCAGTCTTCTGAAATGTGTAAGGGAGTTCAGTGAATGCATGACAAAAGTCGCTGAACTATACATGCGCTTCCCATACCTATCCATGATCCTAGAGTCTCTGTTAGGAGGATGGATAGAGGAAGAAGTTTCTGACATCTCCTTTTTGGTGGCTGCTGCCACCACGGCATCAAAAGGTACTCCCTTAGTGAGAAAGGTTTTATCATGAGAGGCAGAAATAAATTTATTGGGCCTCCTAGGGACAGGCTCCATGGTGTCTGGAGACTTCCATGTCCTTTGTGAGACCAGCTCCATAAGCTCAGCGAAGGGCAAAGACACCCAAGAGATGGAGGGCTGAGACCCGAAAGCTTTCTGGAGGACCGACTCATCTTCAGCAGGGTTGGTGGGCTTCCAGCCACTCCTCTGCTTAAGGATTTCCAATACATCTGCAAATGAGATATCTTCAGTGGGGGGCTGTGGGGACCCTTCTGATTTATCTAAATCAGTGTCAGATGTGAGAGACTCCTGCAGGGAGTCTAGATGCTTCCTCTTGCAAATTTTCTTCCTGGGAACCTCATCAGTGGGAGCTTCTGGTGAGGTCTCGTAAGAGCAGGGACCACCCAGTGAGGCTTCCTGAGGCTCAGGGTCTCTATGCTACAAAGGGATCTGTGAGGCAGAAGTAGACACTGGTGCCTTTGGGGAAGAGGGAGTTGGTCCTGAAGTTGTGGATGTCCTGGCGGACATTACTCTCCTCATGGCCTCAAAAGCACCTCTGCTCCGGTGAGAAGGAACTGCTGGATCCGAAGAAACAGATGATTCTCTCGGAACTGAAACAGTGGGCTCCAATCCAGAGGTAGGAGCTGAACTCATCCGAGCGGAAGCCCTGAGAGGTAAAGTCGGAACCAACAGGTCGGTCTGACTATCCTCCCCAGACCCGACTGGCAAGTGTTGGCTCCTTGACTCCTCGATCGTCACTGAGGAAGTCTGAGTAATCAGAACCGATGGCACTGGAGCAGGAGTCAGTTCCGAAGGCTCCAAAATCATAAGGTCCAACTCCTCCAGCTCCGATGGACCAGTATGGCTCGGAGGAGGGAAAGAAGTAGATGGAGGAACAGTTTTCGGTTCCGAAACCACTTGGGTCGGAACCGATAAAAATTTTGCAAACGCCGGTGCCTGTAACAACTTCTGCACCACACGATCCACATCCAAATCAGATAGTCTTATCGAGGACCGAGATGAATCGATAGAGGGTGGTACCGACTGGAAGATTGGTGACTTCAATACTGCGGAAACTGGTTCCAGGACTGGGGATCGGCCATGGAAAAGATAAGACGCTCGGCTCCAAAGGCTGTGGAGCCAACGTCGAAGGTTTTTTTGATTTTGTCGAATCCGATGATGAAACCTTAGAGGACTTGGAAGATTTGGGAGACTGACAAGCTTTATCATGGTCGCCCAAAGCTTCTTGAAAGGATGATTTTAATAGCCCTCTGTCAATTAACTTTCTTTTCCTTTCATTAAATACACGGCTACTAAAGGAATGGCAGATGGAGCAACTCTCTTGCAAGTGCAAAGCACCCAAACAATAAACACAATTAACATGATCATCCGTCACAGACATCTTTTAGCCACACTTTGGACATTTTTTAAACCCAGACTTGGGTTGTTTCTCCTTATCCTGGTCACCCATGAAACAAACAGACACACACACAGACACACACACACACACACACACACACACACACACACACACACACACACACGTTCAACAACTTGAAACAACACTATAGAATTCAAATAGTAAGCAGCCCTTAAAAAAACAAATGGGCTCTATACAGTTAAATATGAACTAACTATAAATGTTTGCTACAACACACTTCTAAACTATTAAACCTATTCTAATATATATATATATATATATATATATATATATATATATATATATATATATATATATATAAAGGCACACCAAAGAAAGGAAAGGGAGATAATAAAGGCCTATATAAATGACGGCCAAAAGGACTATCAGGAGCTATCACAATTAAAGCTAACACAAGTTTAACAAGATAATAAAAGTTATAAAGTTGAAAAGAGAATTTTTTTCTAAAAAAAAAAATTATTATACTAGCCCGAGCTGTGAGGAAACCTCTGATCTGTTGCAGTGGCAAACTAGATCTGAGGTAACTCAAGGTGCATCATGGGATAGGAACTTGGCCTCGAGCTGTCTGAAGACTTCGAGCTTTGTAGTTGGCCGCCTCGGCTCCGAACCCATCTGTAAGAATGAACGGTGAGATAGAACAACTTCACATCTACAGATCTGAATAAATAATATTCAACAATTGTTTTGTCTGAACTAAGATTTAAACACACCACCTAACACTTTAGCAACTTTCAGTGAACACAGATCAAAGTAATTCAGTGAAAAAGTACCACTGAGACTGTTTTCAGAGGAAGACTGAAAAGTTGCTGACTCCCACTATTGCACTGTAAATAAATGTAGAAACAAGCCACCTCATCACTTACTAGGACAAGGTTGTATTAGTATTATGGGGACACAAACCGCACTGGCAGAACAGCATGGACAGACTGAAGGACACAACCATCCCAGTTCCCCATCATGGGCATTCTGAGGTATAATAAATAGTAAAAAAAAAAGAAAAAAACTCAAAGAATAAAATTGGAGATCAAGGTTTACTGTCAACTGGCTCATATGAATACCACAAAAACTGAGGAACAAATCAAGACCAGAATGCAAATTTAACAGTAACATACCTTTTCTTCTTTATCCACTTTTTTCTCCGTACAGATGACTATCAGCTGACCCCGGTGCCTCTGTTCATTTGCTTGGTCTTCTTGCTTCCCTCTCCTTTACTTCCCTAGACATTCCCTGATAATTATTGCGGCCAGCGAGGAACTAGAGACATCCCAGAACAGCATCATACTGCCTTAGGGTTTTCTACTTTTAGTCCTCAACCCTGTGCTTGCCCAACAAGCTTCAAAGGGTAGGATGTGCAGTGGGTGATCAGTGCAGAACTGCCCCTTACCTCTGCAAAGGGCTGGTGTCAGCAAGCTGCCCTGTCCATCCTCAGTAGCACTTAGCAGTCTCTAACAAGGGAAATTATACCCCACTGTGTACCCCAGACCTACTTTCTTTCCCTCTGCTCCCCCAGGATCCCGAAACCACTAACTGAAGCCACAGCTCCTGAGCTGTAAGCCTAGAATTTATCCTTCTATGCCACGGTGCTGGCTAAAAGCAACACATCTTTAATAAAATCCAAAATCTTCAACATTGAAAAAGTGGCCAACGTAAATAAAAACACTGAAAAAAACTGCAGGCACCTCAAATGGAGCTTGCTCAAGCAATATACTCTACAAAAACACCAAGATAAGTGTTTTTGTAGGGCATTTTGCTTGAAGAAACTCCATTAGAGGTACCTACAGTTTCAAAGTTCATTTTTTGTGTAGCTTTCATAAAACTCTCTCACAGTTAGTTTTGACTAAACCTTTCTGATGAGACTGTGAGGCAATACAAAGTAGCAGAAACTTAAATACCTTTTTTTTTAAAACAGAATACATGGCATTTCAATCACACTATGGTCCACCTTATAACATTTAAAGGAATACAGTCTTAAAAAATAAATTAAAATGAATACATACAATAAAATCATTTGTCTAAGGCTTTTAAGTTTAGAAGGCACCCAAAAGATCAATAATCATTCAGGCCTGGGAAGGAAAATACATTCCAATTTGAGTTGCCCTAATAGTTTTTGTACATTAGAGGTTGTATATTTACCCAGTGCCAGTGATGTATATCATTCTATATTGGAAAGACAGAAAGACAATTTAAACAGCATGTTTATGAACACCAAGCAAAACACTAATAATGCCTTAGCCAAACACACTGTAGACCATCCTGATCATTATATTCAGTATGTTACAGTTGAGCAAGGAAGGAAAAACACTAGGGGAGGACCATGGGCATTAGATTTAGAATTAAAAGAACTATTATGGCAACTCAAATTTTATTTTATTTTTTAAGACTGTATTCCTTTAAATTTTAAAAGATGGAGTATACTGTGATGATGTCACTAATGAATTAACCAATTAACTTAAACCTTGGATTAGTATAAATTATATTTGATTGTCTACATGATTTGTCTGAAGAAAGAACAGTTGTGTACACTTACCGTAAATGCAGATGTTCGAGTGTATTCACTGTTGCAGTCATTACATTTGGGGTAATCTGCTGGCAGGTTGCCCTCAGTCGGCCTGAATAACAAAGTCTTGGGTCCTGCATTGGTTGCTGTCTCCTCTTCCATGACGTCAGGTCGTCAGGGGTTTAAAACATGCAGCTGACGCCATTTTAATCAGTTTTTCTTGCCCCAGATGTCAGGTGCCCCCCAAATGGGGAGCAAAAATATATAAACAGTAAAAATATATAAATGCACCTTAGAAACATAAAACTTACCTTCAACTAAAATCAAATACACCACAAAGGCTTTTGATTATAGTGAAGGAAAGAAAAGGTATAGAATGGGGGATGGCGGGTGGGCAACCTAGACTGCAACAGTGAATACACTCGAACATCTACATTTAAGGTAAGTGTACACAACTGTACTATGTTCTTCGTGTTTCACTGTTGCAGTCATTACATTTGGGTAGAATCCCAAAGCTATGGATGGGAGGATGCAGCTAAACAGCATTAGGATCAGCTATAAGGCCCTGCAAGACTGGAGTGGCAAAGCCTGCCCTGGATTTAGAGAAGAGAGGTAAATGGTAATGCTTTGTGAACGTATGAACAGAGCTCCAAGTAGCAGCTTCTAGAATGTCTTTGGAAGGGACCCCTCTGAGAAAAGCTGCTGAAGCAGAGGCAGCCCTGGTGGAATGGGACTTGATCCCCTTTGGCACAGGTTGCCATGGTGCAAATAGCAGAAACTAATGCAGTGGCGTATCCATTTAGAAATAGTCTGCTTTGATATAGCCTTCCTCTCTGATCCTGCAGCAAATGCTACCCATAGTTGCTCAGACTTTCTTAGAGATTGTGTCCTGTCCAAGCAGAATCTTAGTTGTCTGTGTACATCCAGTGAATGCAGAATCTGCTCCCCCTTGTTCTGCGGATTTGGGAAAAAAGTTGGCAGGTGAATAGTTTGGTTAAGAGCCACACTGGATACCACCTTAGGCATAATGGAAGGATTGGTCCTGAGGGCCACCCTGTCCGGGTAAAATATAATGAAAGGCTCCACTGCCATGAGGGCCTGTAGTTCTGAAACCCTTCTAGCTGAAGTGATTGCCAAAAGGAAAGCTGTCTTGCAAGAAAGAAACTTTATATCCGCAGAAGCTGCTGGTTCAAAAGGAGGTAGGGTGAGTTTTTCCAGCACAAAATTGAGGTCCCATGTGGGAGTTGGCGCTCTCCTGGGAGGCCTTCAATTTTTCGCCCCTCTGAGATACTCTATTTTAGCAGTGGATGAGAAAACAGAGGAGGCTCTGTGTTGTAATGAGCCAAAATGGCAGAGACATGGATTTTTATTAAAGAAAAAGATAGGCCCTTGTCAAGCATCTCAGTTAAGTATTGTAAAATCTGAGAAATATTGGGCTTTGCTGTGTCTATTCCCTGTGCTTGGTTCCAATCACAGAATCTCTTCCATTTATCAGCATAAGATTTTCTAGTACTAGGCCTTCTGGCTTCCAAAATGACATCCATCACAGGTTTACTGAGAGATGTGGTTTGAATAATTAGTAGATTAGCCATGCTGCAAGATACAGAGTTTGGAGCAGAGTGTGCAGAATTTGACAGTTCTGCTGAGACAGAAGGCGATGTGTCTGAGGCAAGTACCACAGAGGAAGGTGTGTCATATTCCTTAGAAGCGGATACCAGTGTTGGTGAGGCCAGTCCGGAGCAATTAAAATAATTTTTGTTTTTTCCTATCTGACTTTTAGTAAGACCTTGGAGAGTAGCAGCAGAGGGAGAAAGGCACAGACTGATACGTTTTTCCAGTTGAAGGATACAGCATCCACTTTCCATGCTTTTTTGTGATGAGTTCTTGTGCAGAATTTGTCCAACTGATAGTTTTGGGGAGAGGCAAACAGATATATGTCTGGGCTTCCCCATTTCTGTGTTAACATGTTGAAGACTTGTGGATCCGGTTTCCATTCATGCAGGTCCATAAGATTTCTGCTTAGGTCATCTGCCAGAGTATTTTGCTTTCCTGGCAGGAATTGAGCTTGAAGATGTATTTGGTAAGTCAAGGCTGTGTTCCACAAGGCCATGGCTAGTCTGCAGAGGGGGTAGGAATGGGTAACCCCCTGCTTGTTTATGTACCACAGAACTGTGGTTTTGTCGGTCTTTATCAGTAGTTGTCTTGGATGAAGTAAGTCCTTGAAGGCTGTCAGAGCATTCTGAACAGCCAGCATTTCTTTCTGGTTGATATGCAGATGCATTTAGTTTGGGCTCCATTTGCCCTGAATGCATCTCCCTGCCAGATGGGCCCCCCCAAGCATAGTCTGATGCATCTGTAGTTAGGGTTTGGGTGGCAGGGGGTAGAGTGAATGACAGTCCCTTGTTTTGGTGACATGTCTCTGCCCACCAAAGAAACTCCTGTTGTAGGCAGGGAATGAGAGGGATCATTGTTTCCAGGCTGTGACAATGCTGACTCCATAAACTTTTTAGGTACCACTGACGTTTCCTCATGTGCAGTCTCGCATATGGAATTAGTAGAATGCAGGATGCCATGAACCCCAAAGAATTTGTCTTGCAGATAACTGGGTTTTTGTTGCAATTTGTTTGAAGTGTGTTGTCAATTGCAGTTGTTTGTCTGGCGTGAGGTAACTGAAAAAATGCCAGCACAAAACTCAGTATATATCAGCAACAAAACTACAGCAACACGAAGGTAAAACGTAAGTGTTTTAATACATATCGAACAATTCAATAATCCAGACCGGTTTCAGCCTAACATGGCTTTCCTCAGTGGAACAATAAAAGTACAAACAGGAAATGATGCACAAATGCAGGTTTAATGAAGAGTGCTGTAACTGAGTAGGATCCACGGCAGGTCTGGATTATTGAATTGTTCGATATGTATTAAAACACTTAAGTTTTACCTTAGTGTTGCTGTAGTTTTGTTGCTGATATATACTGAGTTTTGTGCTGGTATTTTTTCAGTTACTGATAGCTTGTTTTGCCTTGCACTTGGATCCTACTTGCAGGGCTTTTCTCTTTTTCCAGTCTGGCGTGAGGTAAGCCATCTGGGCAGTTGTATTCAAACTTGCACCCAGGAATGTAATTATTTGAGAGGGTACCAGGTGTGATTTCTTTTCGTTTATGGTGTACCCTAGGCATGCTAGGAGCCTTTTTACAAATGCCAGATGTTGAAGAAGAGTGTCCTTGTCCTCTGCCTGAATAACACAATCGTCCAGATAAGGATAAATTTGAATGTTTCTTTGTCTGCAAAATGGAATTACTTGTGCTAGGCACTTTGTAAAGACCATGGGCGCAGTATATAAGCCAAAGGGCAGTGCAGAGAATTGGCAATGCAAAAAGCCTGCTTTGAAGCGGAGATATCTTCTGCAAGATTCCCTTATTGGGATATGCAGGTAAGCCTCTTTTAAGTCTAGAGTTACTAACCAAGCATTCTTGCCTAGCATAGGCAGTAGTTGTTATAAAGTCAGCATTTTGAATTCTGGAATGTCCAGGAACGTGTTCAGAATCGATAAGTCCAGTATTGGACGCGATGAATTGTCTTTTCTGGGTACCAGGAAAAGTCTTGAATAAAATCCTTGGCCTTTTTCCTTTTCTGGTACCGGTTGAATAGCTCCCATATCCAAGAGGGACATGACTTGTTTCTGGGCCTCTGCCCACTGGTTTTGTGGCAGATCTGGCCATCCATTTGGAATTGGGAAAGTATGGAAATTAAATCTGTACCCCTGGGATACTATGTTTAACACCCACTTGTCCTGGGTAATTAACTGCCAATTTTGAGCATGAAGTGCTAGTTTCCCCCCCAAGGGGGCTGCCAAAAGATAAGTGCTTGGAGATGGTAGAGGAAAGTCATTGAGACTGATTACTGTAGGGTTGTGCTTTGTTACCTCCAGATTTGGAGGTGGAGGCACCCCATTGCTTTGACCTGTAGGATCCTTGTGACTGATATCTTGAGCCTTTTGAGCGCCTGGGTGCCCTGAGTGGCTCTGTTGGACACAGGAAAGGACCAATTTTAGTAGGCCAATGCCTACTGAACCTGGGTGGCTGCACTTGCAAAAAATCTTTTACAGTTTGCATAGATTTAGCTTTGTCTTCCATTTTCTTTAAAACCTCTTCTGCCTTATTACCAAACAGAGTATCATGCTGTTAAGGGGCATCCAACAATTTAGCTTTAACATGATCAGGCAGATTTTGCTCCTTGAGCCAGGCATGCCTTCTTATCACAGATCCAGTAACGGCGGCCCTACAAGAGGCCTCCAAGGAAACAAAACCACATTGCAAAGTATGCTTTCCAACCTGTTCTGCTGCATGCAATAAATCCTGTAACTCTTTATTTTCCACACAATCAGAAATCAACATCACTTTCCGTTTCAGTAAGCCCATAACATGCTGTTGATATTTAAGCATATGAAACTGGCAGTTTAAAGCCCTGGATGCCAAGGTTGCAGACATATACTCCTTCTTACCCCATCTATCCAGCGCCCTGGAATCTCTATGAGAAGGGGTAGGATTTTTGGCTGTAGAAGCCTTAACACCCTTGGGACCCTGATAAATAGTCTCAGAATCAACAGCAGGATTTCTGAAAAGAAATTTGTGGGAGTCAGAAACCCTGTAATATCTGTCTGGCTTTACTAGGAGCCGGAGGCAAGGAATCAGGAGCCACGCTTGATTCAGAGAATACATCATCCACAATGTCTAATACAGGAGGTATATGCTGAGGTAGAAGGAGGAAATCCCTAAGCCTCTGTTTTGATTCAGAAAAGTCCTGACTCTCCCAATGAAAATGTTCCCTTAAAGTATGCAAAGTCTCTCCAAAAGAGTAATCCTCAGGAGGAGATGCAGATGGGATGGATTCCTCTGCATCAGAATCCTCATAGGGTGGAATAGAAAATTCCTGATCAGAAGAGGAATCAGAAGAAATGGAAACCTGATCTGAAGATTCATAATAAGTGCCTTGCCTAGGCCTCTTAGCAGGGGGGGGGGTTGGGAATCCCTGATCAAGGTAATTAAATCCTCAGCCATTTTGATCACTTATTTTTTAGGCATAGGGGCCTGAGCACGTGGCTCATGTGTTGTTTTTTTAGACATAGAAGTTGTTTTTGACCTTGTTTTTGTTTATGACGTTGGTTTAATATAAAAATGGTGAGGCCTGAAAACACCCTCAGAAGCCAGTGCCTGCTCAGCGGCTCCAGACCCATTCAAGGGACAGACATCCACGGGTTCAATACTTTGCGAATCTCACAGCATACCGGACTCTGAATGGGTCTCAGTAGAGGCCTACAACTCAAAAGTAGTGGGGATCAGGGGCTGCGAAAACGCCTGAGTACCAGCGAACCGGCGACTGGCTTAGGAGAAGCTTCGCCGTCGGTTTTGGACCTCGACGATCTGTCTCTCTCTTTTTCCTTGCGTTTTTTGTGAACCCCAGTAGTCGGATTGCTAACCGACTACATTTCAGGGTAGTTAAATCTTGAACCAAAATATTTTGAAGCAAAAATATACCGACGCTTAATAGTTCGTTGGTTAAATTTAGCACAGAACTGACAGCAAGGCACGTTGTGGTCAGGGCCTAGGCAAGGAATACAGTACAAATGAAAATCCTTATGAGGTATTTGCTTCCCACAAGTAAAGCAATTATTAACTTTTACTGACATCGGTAAGGAGCAAGAAAAAGTTTCCCCAACGGGATACTTAGCTTTAGCTTGAAGAACTCTGTTCTGAAACTCGAAAACGAAACTTTCAGGAGTCGGCCAACCGGCACTTGCGAACTGCTTCAGCTTCGGGCACCGCTTGGCAAGAAAGACTGATTAAAATGGTGTCGGCTGCATGTTTTATAACCCTGACGACCTGACGTCATGGAAGAGGAAACAGCAACCGACGCAGGACCCAAGACTTTGTTATTCAGGCCGACTGAGGGCAACCTGCCAGCAGATTACCCCAAATGTAATGACTGCAACAGTGAAACATGAAAAACATATTCATGAGATTTGTCTAAACGAAAGCAATAATGTGGATTAAAATTTGTTTACTGGTTTGAGCTGTTTAGTCCTTTTTCATCTTATCTGGATTTATCCATCTTGGACTTTATGAAGGTGTCTGTGTACTGATCTACTTCTAAATTTCGAACTTTCAAAATGTCTATTTTCTTACGATCAGGACCATAAGATCAAAGTTTTGAAACTTCAAAATTTAAATAAAAAAAAAAATAGAAAAAAAAAATTTTTTTAACGTTTTTGCAGGGGGGCAAGTCCCCCCTGCTAAATAAAAATACCACCTCTGAGATTGCACTACAGTGAGGAAAATGGTAATCTCCATTTAAACTATTCAAAGTTTCAAAACTTGGATCTTATGATCTCGACTATAAAAAAAGTTGAGGTTTTGAAAGTTTGAAATTTAGAAGTAGACCCCTGTGTACACACACTAATAAATGTAAGTGTATATAGATATATAAAAATTCAGGAACTGTGCTGTTTTGTGACCTAGGGATTGTCATTGTTTTGGGTATTGATCTACAAAAGTTTTCAATGTTTTGAGGTTGAATAATTGCAAGTCGGTCAAATGATTATTCATTGTACACCCCATAAAGGCAGTCAACATCAAATGTTAATGGTATATCTGTACACTTTTAATTTCATCTATTAAAACAAGAGTCCTTTAAATAAGATGGCCTTTAGTCACAATACTTTTTTTGTTTTCCACAGGCATGATCACGGATTCAGTTTTAAACTCACCACTTGCAACTATCGATCTTGGGGTGAGCTCCTCTTAGATGTCTCTATTTTTGGCAAATGTAAAATATAGCTCACTTTCAGAGATTTAATACAGAAACACTCAGTCAGCCCTGCAATTCAAGTTATTTATTGGCCATCTGGGACCCAGTAACTTGTACGCAGTAATTTGGATATGAAAGCCCTGTCAGCATTTTCTGTTCATGATTTATTTGACTAAGCACTACTAAACCTCTTCCTCATAAGCTGTTTGATGTTTACTGTTTTGATACACAGTAAAAAGCATGCTGTGTTTTATTGCAATGCTCTCCTAATTTCTACCTCATGCAATTTATCAAAAGCAATCAGTTCTGCTACCAATGGGGGTAGTATGTGCTTGGTCTAATAAACATATTACTGGCATTAGAACATTATTGCTATTACTGACAGAGAAAATTAAATGTTTGAGTTAAGTATGTTAACTATTATAACTCTGAGTCATAGTTACCCCCTTAGAATGCACAACCAACCAACTTTTACTTAACAAAAAAAAAATTCTGACAAAAAAAGGACGCTAATCAAGTTAAATATGTTAAAATAATCAGTATTTGCAGATAATGCCCTTATTTGTGCGTTTTCCCACTGCAGTGAGATTGAGGATTACATTTAGGACGGAGGAGAGGACTCGAGTCGAGTCAACTCTTTAAAAGGCAGTGAAGGCACTGGGCTCAGGCTAGCAGGCGGCAACATAAATTATAACACGCTGGTTATAGCGGTCGAGCAGAATGCGGTATATGCAGTGCAGATTTGCGGTCTGCTCTGCAGATCATACTTTTATTACTCTGCTACTGCTCTGCTATCTTAATTTATTATGACAACTTGGCAATGGCAATTTTGGCAAGGCAAACTGGCAAAATTACAATTATATACTGAGTGACACAGCACAGGCACAGTTACAACAAGGGGTAAGTGAAGGAGAATGGGATGGGATTAATTTACAAATTACAACAACACTATGATAGGGCTCTCTGGACTCCGGATGAGTTGTCCGAGGCTCCGAGCAAGGTTGGGAAGGGGAGGATGGATGGGATGGCTAGTGCAACAAGTCTGACTGCCGTGCCGTGCGTAACATCCGTGAGTTGTAACTGCCAGGTGCCTGTGGGTTACACATTTACAAACATTACGTTATTGATTAATAACATTACACTGTCACTCTTCTTAACTTAAAAGTTTTACATCACAGCAGGTTGCAGACTTGCAGGCACAGAGTGCATGTGAGATGTGTTAATTCTTGAGTGACGAGACGAGCCCCACGTGCACTGCTGCTGATGCTAAAATGTAAATAAACAAGTCAAAGTAATTTACTACTTTGTTTACATTTTAGCAGCAGCAGACCGGCAGCAGTGCATGTGCTGACTATGCCCGTGTAGCATGTAAAGAGAGAGGGGCGGGTTGGCAAGTTGGGACAGACGAACCCAGAAGAAGTAACAACACAGAAGTTATAGAAGAACAGAGAAGCCTGGTCTGCCTTCGAGCATTTGATTGACTGCAAACACCAGTGACAGTCAAACAGCACCAGCATTATTGACATTTGAAGCAGGTGCGTGGGCCGGTGCAGCTCATAGGTTCATCGGTTCATATGTTCATACTAGGCTATCTGCCCTAGGGCATTTATAAGCCTAGCCAGAATGTGTTTGGCTTTCGCCACCCATTTTAAATGAATTTTTCTATGCCCTTTTTCGAGGTTCGTATACTCTGCCTCTGTCTAACAGTGACACAGAAGTGATACCCGGGGTAAACCTACAATCTCCCATCCACTCATCAAGATTCCTCTTGAAGAGAGTCAATGAGGGACTCTGCCTAACCTGGACTGGGATTTTATTCCAGAGTGAAGGGAGCCTCTGGGTTATGAATCTGTCCCTCCAGCATGTCCTATTTATTTCAGTGCTGAGGTTCAAGTCTCTCGAGCGCGTAGCTTGATGGGATTTGGATTTTCTGAGGTGCAGCATCTCCATTAATTCCGGGTTGGACATGGCTTTATACGTCAGGCACAGATCGCCTCTGAGCAGGCGGTATGCCACTGAGTAGAGCTGGAGTTTCTTTAACCGGGCAGCATATGGCATCTGTTTGAGCCCTTTGATCCTCTTGGTGAGGTACTTTTGGGGTCTTTCCAATTGCTGCAGGTGTCCGGTAAGGTACATCCCAAAAGGGGCATTGTACTCAATTATGGGCCTGATGAGGGATGAGTAAAGAGGCACGATGACCTCGCCTGATCAGGATGTGAATCCCTTCATGATTAGGTGGGTTATATAAAATGTTTTTCTAACCACTTTGGCCACGTGTTAGCTACAGCAGAGAGAATCAGAGAAGAGACCATGTTTTTTTTTTTTTTTTTTTTTTTTTTTTAATTAAAATAAGTGTTTTTTTTTTTTGTTTGTTCAGTGCTTAACATGCAATTACAACAGCATACTACTTGGCACTTTTGGCTTTTACTACTGAGCCTGACTCTGACTTGGTTCGGTAGTAATTGGTTGACTTGAGGAAAGTTGTTAGTGGCAGACTTGGCAGTGCCAGCAGGCAGGCAGTGCAGTGGCACTTGGCATGCTTCAATTGCTTGCCTTACATGCAAAAGTGCAGGGCACTGCCGGGGAAACCAAACAGTCGAACATTCTAGGAGCTGTGCGGTGGTCTGGGGTAAATTAATTATCCTGGATTCCTGGTGTTGGTCAGACCCAGTCCAAGTCAGAAAAGTACAGCTGTGTACCTACCATAAATGTAGTTGTTCGAGTGTATTCACTGTTGCAGTCATTACACTTGGGTTATCCTGCTGGCAGGCTACCCGCAGTCGGCCTGAATTCCAAAGTCCTGGTCCGGCGTCGGTTGCTGTCGCCTCTTCCCTGACGTCAGTGCGCCAGGGGTATAAAAGATGCAGCCGACGCCATTTTCTTCAGTTTTTCTTGCCCCAGATGTCAGGTGCCCCCAAAAGGGTAGGCTAAAATTCTGCTTATAAAAAAGCATGCACTAACATAAAAAATACCTTCATCTACAAGCAAATACACCACATAAGTTGTATAGAATAGAGAAGTACAGATAAGTCCCAGCAATGAAAGGGGGATGGTGGGAGGGTAACCGGGACTGCAACAGTGAATACACTCGAACATCTACATTTATGGTAGGTACACAACTGTACTATGTTCATCGTGTTTCACTGTTGCAGTCATTACACTTGGGTTGAATCCCAAAGCTGAGGTTGGGTGGCTGGGCCTAAATAGAATTAGAAGAGGCTATGAGGCCCTGCAGAACTGCAGTGGCAAAGTCTGCTCTGGATTTAGAGTAAAGAGGTAAGTGGTAGTGCTTTGTAAAAGTGTGCACTGAAGTCCAAGTTGCAGCCTCCAAAATATCCTTGGTTGGTACTCCTCTGAGGAAGGCTGCTGAAGTGGCTGCTGCTCTGGTTGAATGTGGCCTAATGCCCTTAGGCACTGATTTGCCATGTTGTGAATAGCAGAAACGAATGCAGTGGCCTATCCATTCTGAAATAGTCTGCTTTGAAATAGCTTTTCCTTGAGATCCTGCAGCATATGCCACTAAGAGCTGCTCAGTCTTTCTGAAAGCTTTAGTTTTGTCCAAGTAGAATCGTGGCTGTATGTCCAACGAATGCAGAAGTCTCTCCCCTTTATCCTGTGGATTTGGATAAAAGGTAGGCAAATGAATGGTTTGGTTAAGAGCGACACTACTTTAGGCATAAATGTTGGGTTTGTCCTTAGAGAAACCCTGCCCGGATGGAAAATAATAAAAGGTTCCACAGCCATTAATGCCTGTAACTCTGAGCAATAAATTCTTGCTAGGAGCAGAGCTGTTTTCCATGATAAGAATTTTATCTCAGCTGTACTGGCAGGCTCAAAAGGAGGCAGTGTGAGCTTTTCCAAGACAAAATTGAGGTCCCATGCAGGTATTGGTGCTCTCCTTGGAGGTCTTATGTTTTTGGCCCCTCTGAGATACTGCCTTAGCAGTGGATGTGAAAAAATTGGTGGATCCATATTGTAATGAGCTGAAATGGCAGAGGCATGGATCTTAATTGATGAGAAGGATAGGCCTTTGCCCTGCATCTCAGTAAGGTATTGTAAAATCTGAGGAATATTTGGAACAAGCATGTCAATTCCTTGTGCCTGGTTCCAAGCACAGAATCTCTTCCATTTTTCCGCATAACATTTTCTGGTGCTGGGCCTCCTGGCCTCCAAAACAACATCCATAACTGCTTTAGAGAGAGGTGTGCTCTGAGTGGTTATATTATCTGCCATGCAGCCAGATTTAGGGTTCTGAGTTGGCTGTGCAGGATCTGATTGTTTTGTTGGGTCAGTAAATGAGGAATTTGAGGTAATGTCCAGGCTGGGCCTTGAGACAAACTCTTTAGGATTGGATACCAGTGCTGGAGTGGCCAGTCTGGGACAATCAGAATCATTTTTGGCTTCTCTTGTCTGACCTTTAGGAGTACCTTGGGGAGGAGAGGTAGTGGAGGAAGGGCATATACTGTAAGGGTTTTCCAGCTGAATGATAGGGCATCCACTTTCCGTGCTTGTTTGTGATAAGTCCTTGTGCCTAATCTCCGTAGTCGGCAGTTGTGAGGGGAGGCAAACAGATCTATGTCTGGACATCCCCATTTCCTTGTTATCATGCTGAAGATTTGTGGATCTAGTTTCCACTCGTGGGGGTCCATGAGGTTTCTGCTTAGTTCATCTGCCAGAGTATTTGTCTTTCCTGGCAGGAATTGTGCTTGCAGATGTACTTGATAAGTCAATGCTGTGTTCCACATGGCTTGTCTGCAGAGGGGGTAGGAATGTGTGCCTCCTTGCTTGTTTATGTACCACATGACTGTAGTAATGTCTGTCTTTATCAGCAGTTGTCCTGGATGAAGTAGATCCTTGAAGGCTGTCAGGGCATGCTGTACAGCTAGCATCTCTTTTTGACTGATATGAAGACGCATTTGGCTTGCGGGCCATGTGCCCTGAATACATTTTCCTGCCATGTGGGCCCCCCAGGCATAATCTGATGCATCTGTTGTTAGTGTCTGCCTGGCTGTGGGTAAAGTGAAAGGTTGTCCCTTGTTGTGGTGACAGGCCTGTGCCCACCACTGAAACTCCTGTTGTAGGCAGGGAATGAGGGTAATTACTGTTTCCAGGCTGTGGCAATGCTGAGTCCAAACACTTTTTAGATACCATTGTAGCTTCCTCATATGCAGTCTTGCATATGGAATTAGCAGAATGCAGGATGCCATGAAGCCCAAAGCCTGCAGAATTTTTCTTGCAGATAACTGGGTCTTTGTTGCCATCTTTTTGAAGTAAGAAGTTAGTTGCCTTTGTTTGTCTGTCGTGAGATAAGCCATCTGGGCAGTTGTATTTAAGCTTGCACCCAGGAATATGACCTCTTGAGAGGGTACCAGTTTTGATTTCTTTTCTTTTACTGTGTACCCTAGGCAAATTAGTAGTCTTTTTACAAATGCCAGATGCTTCAGTAGAATGTCCTTGTTCTCTGCTTGAATAAGGCAGTCGTCCAAGTAGTGATATATCTGGATTCCTTTTTGTCTGCAAAATGCGATTACTGGTGTCAGGCATTTTGTGAAGGCCCTGGGCGCAGTAGATAAGTCAAAGGGCAGTGCAGAGAATTGGTAGTGCATTGAGCCAGCTATGAATCTGAGGTATCTTCTGCAATATTGTCTGATTGGGACATGCAGGTATGCCTCTTTGAGGTCCAAAGTTACAAGACAAGCCTTCTTGCCCAGCATGGGCAGACGCTGCTGCAGAGTCAACATTTTGAATTTTGGAACGTCCAGAAAAGTGTTTAGAATACACAGGTCCAGTATTCGTCTCCAGGCTTTGCCCTTTCTGGGTACCAAGAAAAGTCTTGAGTAAAATCCTTGTCCCTGCTCTTGCTGTGGTACTTGCTGAATAGCCCTCATGTCCATGAGAGATGAAACCTGCTTTTGTGCCTCTGCCCATTGATTGTGTGGCAGGTCTGGCATACCTTTCGTCTTTGGAAGGGTGTGAAAGTGGAACCTGTAGCCCTGAGACACTATATTCAAGACCCATTTGTCCCTGAGACACTATATTCAAGACCCATTTGTCCTGGGTGATCATATGCCAATTTTGTGAAAAAAGTGCTAGTTTTCCCCCTAAGGGTGCTGCCAAAACATAAGTCCTTGACATTGGCAGAGGAAAGTCATTGGGACCGTTTCCTATATGGCTGTGATTTGTCTTCTCCGCTTTTGGAGGTAGAAGCACCCCATTGTTTAGGCCTGTATGAGCCTTGGGGCTGGGATCTGCCGCTAGGACGCCTGTATCTGCCTCTTTGTGGCCTGTCTGACACTGGAAAGGACCAATTCTTAGAAGGCCAGTTCCTGCTAAATCTGGGTGGCTGTACCTGTAAGAAATCCTTAACTGTTTGCATAGATTTCGCTTTATCCTCTGTTTTCTTCAACACCTCTTCTGCCTTAACACCAAACAAAGTATTATGCTGTAATGGAGCATCCAATAATTTTGCTTTAACATGATCAGGCAGATTCTGTTCCTTTAACCAAGCATGTCTTCTAATGACAGAACCTGTAACAGCGGCCCTACAAGAGGCCTCCAGTGAATCAAAACCACATTGCAAAGTATGCTTTCCCACTTGTTCAGCTACATACAATAAATCCTGCATTTCCTTATTTTCAGGACATTCAGAATTTGTCAACATTTTCTGTTTTAACAGTGACATTAAGTTTTGCTGATATTTAAGCATATGAAACTGACAATTTAAAGCCCTTACAGCCAAGGTAGCAGTTTCCCCCATCTGTCCAGTGCCCTAGAGTCCTATCAGAGGGGACAGGGTTTTTTGCAGTGGAAGCCTTGACCCCTTTGGGACACTGAGATATAGTTTCAGGGTCAGCAGCAGGGTTTTTATATAGAAATTTATGAGAATCTGCAACCCTGTAGTATCTCTCTGGCTTAACAGGTGCAGGGGGTAGAGTCAGGAGACAGGCCGGACTCTGAAAATACATCATCTACAATGTCCAGAACAGGTGGAATAGCCAGAGGTCTGTGCTGAGGTAGTAAAAGAAAGTCTCTGAGCCTTTTCTTAGATTCTGAGTAATCTTGGCTCTCCTAGTGAAAATGCTTCCTCATGGTATGCAGGGTTTCCCCAAAAGAATAATCCTCAGGAGGAGAGGCTGAAGGAATAGATTCTTCAGCATCAGAATCCCCATGGGGAGAAAGAGAGTATTCCTGTTCAGAGGAGGAGTCAGAGGAAATGGAAACCTGATCAGAAGAGTCATATTCTGTGTCTTGCCTAGGCCTCTTATCTGGAGGGGGATGGGAACCCCTGATCAAAGTAATTAGGTCTTCGGCCATTTTAAGCATCTGTTTCTTAGGCATGGAAATCTGTCCAGGAGAATGCTGTACTTGTTTCTTTGTCTTTAAAGCTATTTTAGTCTTTGCCTTGGAAGCTGAGGTTGTCTTGACATATAACTGTGTAGGTCTGAAAACACCCTCAGAAGCAGATGCCTGCACAGCTGCTCCGGACCCATCTGAGGGAATAGTTTCCGAGTGTCCAATACCTTGAGTATCCAGAGGCCTAGTTGTCTCCACGTGGGAGTCGGTAGCGGCCTGTGGCTCTGAGGTAGCGGGCGTCAGGGGCTGCGAAAGCGCCTCACTGAGAACCGGCGACTGACCTAGCGGAGGCCTCGTTGTCGGTTTTGGACCTCGGATGCCTGTCCTTTTCCTTTTCCTTGCGCTTTTTACAAACTTCGGTTGTCGGCTGTTCCGATGACATTATATAATTAAATCTTCAGCCGAAGTAACGAAAGGCAAAATCGTACCGATGCTTAATAGTGCGTTGGTTAAATCTAGCACAAAACCGACAGCTAGCAACGTCGTGATAAGGGCCTAGGCAAGGAATACAGTAAGAATGAAAATCCTTATGAGGTATTTGCTTCCCACAAGAAATACAATTGTTAACTTTTTCTGACATCGGTCTGGAGCAAGAAAAAAGTTTCCCCAACGGGGTACTTAGCTTTAATGAAGACTTTGGATATGAAATTCGATTTCGAAAATCTCAGGAGGTGGCCTACCGGCACTTGCGAACTAGTTTTGCTTCGGGCACCGCGCGGCAAGAAAGACTGATGAAAATGGCGTCGGCTGCATCTTTTATACCCCTGGTGCACTGACGTCAGGGAAGAGGTGACAGCAACCGACGCCGGACCAGGACTTTGGAATTCAGGCCGACTGCGGGTAGCCTGCCAGCAGGATAACCCAAGTGTAATGACTGCAACAGTGAAACACAATGAACATCAGAGAAACATCATCATTCATCTTTCTTTCTTCATCACATCAAGATCAAGTCATCATGAAAAAGTTTATTTCTTCTGCTGCAGCTGCTGCTTCTTTCCCCGGCTCCTCCAGCACCAGCAGGTAAATAAAAACAAGATAATAAAGGAAATGTTGTTGTTGTTGTATGTATGTTTTTTTTTTTTTTTACTTAAGTAGTTTTCAGTCATAATAACTAAACTAACTCAGTGAAGTTAGTAGTCTGTCTTGTCTGATCTATGTTATACCTCTCAAGATTCAGGAACTGAGATTGAAGGTTGAATGCATGTATCTTCTGAAAGCTAGCTGTTGTTGTGTTGGAGAGACAGTGCAAAGTAAACTAAGTAAAGTAGAGGTGATGATGACACACATGGAGTGGGATGACTTGATGTGGGGGGGGGTACAGCTGCAGAGAGCAGCGCTGATGGGTATCTTAGGTAGGCACAATGGCATATATTACACCTTTGTATATGTCAAGTCAACCTTTCAGTGCAAGAAATATGCACAAAGCCAGAAAAAATGAGGGGACAAAGAAGGCCCAAAAATTGCAAAAGAAATTTAAATATTGCTCCTATAAACTTAGAAAGTTAGTAGAATAACGGGACTTGCATTATTATATGTATTTTCTGACGGATATATAAAGTCTGAAACTCCAATTTGTCATTGTTTAGTATTATTTAGTGACTTTCAATCTTCAGTGATTCTGCCAGAAAAACACAGATTTTATGAGGAACAGAGTCAGACCAAAAGTATGAATGAAAAATCTGGACATTCTGTGAAAATCTGTATAGTTGAGAGGTATGAAGGAGTCAGGACTGGAGTAGGGACTAGGGAGATGAATGGATATATTGTGTGGCTGACTGGCTGTGGTTGTAGATGTATTGTTTTTGTTTACAAACATGTAACCACTGGAAGTGGATATGAAGCTGCTGCCTAAAGAAAACAATTTTCATTGTTTCGTCTTTCGTATCATTATCTGACCAGACAATGTGCTATGTGCTACAGCTTAGAAGCTGAACTAAGACAGGAGCATAGTTTGGTTTTTGAATGCATGTTACAGGCTTTTCTGTGCTGCAAGCTGGATTATAAATTTTTTCTATTTGTTTACTTATTCATTTATTTGTGTATTTGTTTAGGTGTCTTCTACTTAGCTACAATATAAGACAATAAAACATGAATGAGTTATACAAGCCAGGCAATTACATTGCATACAATTCAAGGTAATAGTAATATCGGGGAAAAAAACATTTCACCTAAAAAGGAGCAGCAGATATAAACCAAACCAACTAGCCTATCCCACCTCATGAACCCATTTACTTTTATTTATTGCTTACTGTGCTTTTGTATTTGACCACAGACGTATTCATCATAGTCTTACAGACTCACACCTAATCACCTACGCATTTATTGCTTTGTATTCTGTGGCAGGTAGGTGTATTTGAAGCTTCATAATCAGGGAGATGGGAGACAGTCATAAGTAAAGAAATTATATTTTTAACAGATTTGCTCAACCATTAATTCTATGTTTTCTAATTGGAACTCCTTACTTAGTATTTAAGTGTTTGTGTTTAGATTTAAGATTAGATGTTAGATTTGCATTGAGAAAGCAACACTAAGCTAGAATGAGCAATTGAGCATGTTAATGTCAAAGCTGTTTTAAAAAGGTGCACAGTGCACTCTTTCTTATTCTGGAGTTTTTTGTGCATTTATTGCTGGTTGTTATGGTAATGTCATCGACAATGTGCTAAAGCTGTTTTTATTAGATTTTATTATGCCTACTCTACTGTAAGGGATATTTAAGATGCGACTTGCTTGAAGAAATCTTTCAAGTGCCTGTGCCTGACAATGAGCTTAAAGCATGAACAATACGTCTTGTTCATTTTTATTCATAGCGGGTGGGTGCTTACTTTATTTTATTTGCTTACTCATGTATTAATACCAGCCAGCAGGCAGTACATGTGTAGAACAGACTGTAGTCTCCTGAAACCATAAAACACAACTTGTTTACTGTGTTTAGAAAAAAATAGGATTTATAAATCAGCAGAACAACAAAGCAGGACAGTAAGTGTGTGCAGGTATGCAGTATGATATGCATTTGTCCTGCCACTGACATTTTTGTATGTAAATTGTAAATGTGATGTGATTATTACATAACTGTGGTAATATTAGTTATACATATGGAAAGTGTCAAATTGTACATCACATTTATTTTCTGCACACATGCTTTATGTAAACAAGCAGTTTGTTTGGCAAGAAACACTTGTGTCCTAATAAACAGAATATTGTGGATTCTTGTTTGTGGAGTGGACGAGTGCGTGGTGGTCCCTCTCCTCCTGGTCCATCGTGTGTTAGTAGTGTTACCGGTTCTGCTGTGTAAGGGTGTTTTGTAGCTGCTGTGAATAATTTTGATAGCATGCAATGTGAGATGTTACATGTAAGCCAGAAATGAGAACAAAAACCTGCTTCAGTAATTCATGGATGGATCCTATTCCTGTGGGATTTAAATATTCTTTTCACTGTTTTTATTATTTCACAGAAAACCTTTTATAATGACATTAAGGATTTTTTATACTCTAGTCTGTGCAGACCTAAATAACATTACTTGTGTAATTTTCTCTAAAGTAAAATGTTACAGACTTGGAAATCTGCTGTATTTATAAAAAATATATAATGCAGGTCAAGTATTAATCCCTGTCATGGAGGGCACCAGTACAGAATGTATTGAATTCCAGCACAGTTTACCTAATATATCCAAATTATCCAATGTAGTATGTTGTGTATGCTGGCTAATATTGCACCTCAGACCTGTCCTGTATTATGATACTGTGTGATGTCAGTTTGTGTGTCTATTTTTGCACTTTGAACCAGGCCAGCCCAGTGTAGGGCATTATATCCTGCAACAAGTACATAGTTAACAGTCCTAAGGTGCTGCGTGTCTTGTAAATGTACATTTCTTAATCTTGGCATATTGAGAGGGCTGCACTAAGTCAGTAAGCAAAGTAATGACAGCAAGGTGCTTTTAGTGTCAGTCAGACTCCATATGCTTTAGAATAATTGAAAATGTATTATAAGTCTGCAGAGCATGTTATTGCACCAACTTCATAAAGGCTGCAGGCAACAATTATTAAACTAAACTATATATCCTTGGCTTCTGGCCTCACACCAGACCCTTTTACATTTTTGGCTTTATCACACCACTGTTGTGCTAACAGATTGAGAGGTATGCTGTCTGCACTTGGTTTTGTTCTTGAAAGCAATTCACCAGCTGATGGCCTCTAATCTGTGGTTTGTGGTGGTGTTGTGCAATTACAGAGAGAGTTAGACTGTGCAGCCTAGCTGGAGAGTGGGGAATGATCTCAGGCCTGGGCCTTGTAAAAAGACCTGTGCTGTTCTGCTTCAATTAGTCTTGGCTGGCTCCCTCCTCCTGCACTCTGTTCCTTAAAACTGGACAAAGGTGTTAAATCACAACAGAGAACTTTGTGACAGGTTTACAGCCCAAATCCCATAAGTGATAGGCCTGGCAGGCCAGCATATGGGAGAAAACTGGGAAGAGGCTTTTTCACAGATGTGTTGAAGTTTGACAACACAAGCCTCTTAGCTTGGGAAGCATGTGATTACACACATTGTACATTTTGCTACAGATCTGAAAAGCAGCAGTTAAACATTCACTAGTTACTTTCTGTCTTCTATTTTGATAACTGGGTAAGGTAGGTTGTCCTGGATGTGTGCTGCAGCCTGCAGTCCATAATATGTATTCGGAAATGAATACACAAAAATCACATTTTCAGGTTAATTTTGGATTCTATGCACACTGTTGAATAACTGTGTTCTGATTTTTACAAAGTACATACATTAACACTATCATATGGGCCAGTTTCTGTAATGTGTACAGTCTGTACTGTAGACATTATATAGTTAAAGCAGAACAGATGGTGATGAATATGGTACATGTTGTGTTTGTATGTCCATGCTTCTGTGTAAGCCTAATTCAGGTTTCTGTGTTGTGTTTGTCTCTCACTCCCACCATGACATTTCACACCATGCCTATCAAGCATATACATACTGCTTGTCTTTCTCTGTTATAACACAAATACTTGCGAGAGATGCAGCTATTTAGCCAAACTGGAGGCTGAGCTCTCTCAACTCAGGACTGGCAAGACCAGACAGGAGGAGAAGGCAACTACACACACCACAAAACCAGCCTCACATAATGCTACCACTCCACTGAATCAAACACATAAACACACAAAGACATACTCGGAGGCTCTGAGTAAAAATTTACCTAAACAGCAGAGGCCTCCAAAGCAGACACCCAAACAACTGCTACCTCAAGACACCCCACAAGCAACACATAAACCACAAAAGCAGTGTGCAAAGCAGTCACAGCCCTTAAGGCCAAATACAACACCAAACATACTTGTCATAGGTGACTCCATAGTCAGACACACTGACGTCCCACTCACCAGGCTGAACAAGGAGAGGGTCACAGTAAGCTGCCTATCGGGCGCTAGAATCCGCCACATAACACAAGCACTCGGGTCACTCCATGGCAAGTACAAATATGACACAGTCATTGTCCATGCTGGTGTGAACGACCTGAGACGTACCTCCCTGGACTACATGAAAAGAGACATAGAGGAGCTCTCTGATTATGTAGCCCAGGCAGGTATGACCCTAACCCTGAGCAGTATCCTTCCTTCACCAAGAATGATGCCACAATATAGAGACAAGATGATCAGCTTTAACAATTGGCTTAATGTCTGGTGTCATTCAAAGGGGATCCAGTGTCTGTCTGCCTGGGATGACATGCTTGACAAGCCACGCTGCTTCGCAAGGGACGGCTTGCACCTGTCACCCCTGGGATTCGGATATTGGCTAAGGCTCTTGCCACCCCATAGTGCCTTTTTAGGCAAGGCTCAAATTCTAAACCTACCACCCTAGAAAACAAAAATGGGAAGAAACTGAGGGTAATGCTGCTCAATGCCAGAAGTCTAAATCTCAAAATGCACGCACTCGAGGCCCTTCTCAGTATGGAGAACATCGATGTCTGTGCTGTAACTGAAACCTGGTTCAAGGCTCCTGAGAGCACCCCGGCACTATTAGGTTTTACCTCATATCATGCGTTCCGGCCCCAAACCCGGACCACACCACAAAAGGAGGGGGTGTATCCATATTCATAAAGGATACTCACACCTCCAGGTTGGTGGCAACGCACGGCTCGGAAACCATCCAGGTGCAACTAACCATAGGCAAAACTGCTCTACAAATTGTAGCATGCTACAGGCCACCCTCTCAAACTCAGGAACCCCACACAGCCTTCCTGAAGACACTGGAGGGTATAAATGTATCTCCAAACACCATCATATTGGGTGACTTCAACTACCCGAATATAGACTGGGAACATTACTCAAGCCCTAACTTTCTAGCCCAACGGTTCCTGGAGTTCATAAATTCAAATGCCATGGAACAGCTAGTCACTGTTCCCACGAGAGGAGAAAATATACTAGATCTCATTGTCACAAACATGGGGACAAAATGCTCCACACCGGAAGTATATCCCTCATTGGTGAGATCTGATCATAAACTAATCTCACTGGAAATCCACATCCCGCCCCCACCCCAAGCAAAAGACCATAGTGAAGAACTTCTCTAAAGCAAACTTCACACTACTCAAGACTGGTGTGGTATCCTTCAAGGCCCCTGAGCCAGAGGAAACCACAACCCAAACTGCGGAAGCCCTTACAAATGCCTTCTATGAACACCTCCAGGACTGCATGGATCAGGCAATCCCAAATAAAACCAAGACTCTTTCCACAAAGGGCAAACGTCCAGTCTGGTGGACCCCAGCCATTAACAAACTTTACAATAAGAGGAGAAAGCTATTACATGATAGAACAAAATCCATAAAAGGGAAGTCACCCCTGATCATTATTAGTAAAAAAATACGAGCACTCATAAAATCAACTAAGGCCAATTTTGAGAGAAAAATTGCCATGGATTCAAAGGACAATCATAAGGCCTTTTTCAGCTATGTTAGGAACCTGGGTGGAAACTCCCAGATATGCTCAGAATTAGTCCAAAATGATACAAAAATCACTGAACCCACAGACATTGCCAACATACTGGCAGACAGGTTCAGTGCAAACTTCACCCCTCTCCCCTAAAGGAGAGATAACTATCCCAGCCGAGTGTAGCCTCCCGGACATCTCAAATGCGCAGGTGAAAGCTGCTCTCTCTAAAGCTAAAAACACAGCATCAATGGGACCGGATGGTGTCCCCGGCTGTGTGCTACACGAGCTAAATGAGGAATTAAACCCGCACATAAGGCAGCTGTTTAATCTCAGCCTTACCACAGGATACGTGCCCAAGGAGTGGCGTACGGCAACTGTGGTCCCACTCCACAAAGGCGGTGCCTCACGGACCCTGGTAATTACCGCCCATAAGCTTAACAAGTCTAGTCTGCAAAGCTATGGAGAGGATCATAATGGAGCTCATAAACAAAGATATAAGGGACTTGCAGACATTGGACCCGACCCAGTTTGGCTTTGTCAAGGGAAGATCATGCCTTTTGAACTTGGTTGACTTCTTGAAACAGTCACCAAGGCCATTGATGAGGGAAAGGCAGTCCATACAGCCTACCTTGACCTTGCAAAGGCTTTCACACAATACCCCACTCAGGTATTGTAGAAAAACTTACCAGCTTAAATGTAAACCCATATGTCACAAGATGGGTTGCAAACTGGCTTAAGGACAGAACCCACAGGGTTAGAGTTGCTGGCGCTGTGTCAGACTCCAAGCCGGTCACAAGTGGTGTCCCACAGGGCTCGGTCCTTGGCCCCTATTGTTTGGCATCTACTTCTCAGAAGTACAGGCCAACATGGGAGGACTTTGGCTGACAAAGTTTGCAGACGACTGCAAACTGGGCCATAGTGGAAAGTGCATCGGACACGGATATCCTTCAGAAGGGACTCACGGAAACAGATAGCTGGTGCCAGAGCCATGGCCTGAAGTTAAACGCCAAAAATGTATAGTCATACCCTTCGGGAAAAACAAGGTAACCCCAAGCTACCATATAGGTGGCAATCCACTAAGCACAGAAGAGGTTATCAGGGACCTGGGGACCCAGGTTGACAGTGGCCTTTCTTTTGACACTCACATTGCTAAAGTGGTTAGAAAGACCTTCTACATTGCCCACCTGATCATGAAGGATTCACATCCAGATCTAGTGAGGTCATTGTTCCCTGTACTCTTCACTTATCAGACCAATGATCGAGTACAATGCCCCATTCGGGATGTATCTCACCCGACATCTGCAGCAATTGGAGAGACCCCAAAAGTTCCTCACCAAAAGGATAAAGGGACTCCAAAATCTGTCATATGCTGCCAGATTGAAGAAACTCCAGCTCTATTCAGTCGCATACCGTCTGCTCAGAGGTGACATGTGCCTGACATACAAGGCCATGTCCAACCCGGAATTAATGGACATGCTCCACCTCAAAAATCCAAATCCACCAAAACCACTAGAGCAAGCGACTTAAACCTTAGCACGGATATAAATAGGACGTGCTGGAGGGATAGATTTATCACTCAGAGACTCCCTATGCTGTGGAATAAAATCCCGGTCCATGTGAGGCAGAGCACCTCGCTGACTCTGTTCAAGAGAAATCTAGACCTGTGGATGGGAGATCGTAGGTTTACCCCAGGAATCAACTCTGTGTCACTGCTGGACAGAGGCACAACAAACTAATGGGCACAGTATTTTTTCATATAAGGGGTGGCGTAAGCCACAATAATTTGGGCTAGGCTTATAAATGCCTTAGGGCAGATAGCCTAGTATAAACCTATGAACCTATGAAGAACATGTTGTTGTGTCTTTCGGCTTTTCCCGGTTAGGGGTCGCCACAGCGGAACTCCGGTCTGCTAATGATTGGCAGTTGATTTTTACGTGCCGAGTTGCCAGCCCTGATGCACAACCTTCAATGAAAGTACGCCCATTCACGCATGTCTCCACGCAGAAGACGCTCTAGCTGAGAATCGAACCGGACAGCGTCTTACTGTGAGGCAACAATGCTACCGCAGCACCACCACCGCAGATGAATTATAAAAAAAATCATGCATGCATATAAATGCTGTATTAGGGGTATGTGTGCAACTATGTACTTCATTGCTGTGCTTGTCTGATTGACTACTGACTAGCTGTGCTCGTCATAAACCCTCTCCCTGTCTATTTAATGAACTTATTTGATTGAAGAGTAGTCTCATAGCTCTCAATCTCTTAGTGCAAGAAATCTGGACAAAGCAAGCCTACAATTTTGGGGGGACAAAGGCTCAAAAATAGGGACAGACAGATTTTAAATATTGCTCTTATAAACGTAGAAAGTTGCTAGAATGACAGGTTTTGTATTAGCAAGCCATGCATTTTCTGAACGATATGAAGTCTGTAACTCAAATGGATGTCATTATTTAGTGACTTCAATCCTTAGTCATTTGCCAGAAAACCACACATTTTATGAGGATCCAAAACCAAGGAGCAAATATATGAGGCAAAAATCTGTACATTCTGTGAAAATCTGTACAGTTGAGAGGTACAGATGCCAAAAGCATCAGTTTTTAATGTAATCACTGTGACGGCCGTGCCAAGGCCCACCAATCAAGGAGCCTCAATCCTCACCACTAACACCAGGGATGGCGTCTCATGTAAGAGGAGAGGATAACAAAAGCACACAGTAAAGTACAATTTCCCTTAAGTGCACACAGAGATCACTGTCGGTCTGGAGCTGGTTGCTCCCTTGCTCCCCAGGTCCCCAGTAAGACTCCCCACTGGCACAGCTAAAGGGTCCAGATCTCAGCCTAGCTGGCAAGCTAACCTCCAGTACCCTCTCTGTCCCACCAGTGCTTCGTGTCCCAGGCAGCTGACACACCACACACACTTTGAGATAAGTATTTATACAACTTCACAGACACTCCTGGGAAAGGCTGACACAGATTCTCCAGCTGTGCCCCTTTATCCAGACTATACGGTAGTAATTAATGCCACCACCAGCTAATACTTATCAGCTACCCAAAGGCCCTTAAAAGGGTGTTCAATTATTACTGTGCAATATTATTATCCAACTGGTAATGTGACTAATCAGTCTAAGGCTTATTAGAGTGGCCTTGTACAATAAACTCTATAAATGTGCAATGTACTCTAGAGGTTACTTATCACTACACAAACCAGCCACAGGTAAAAGGTTTTAAAATATTTAATAATAAATAATTAAAAACACAAGACAATACTACTACACCACAGTGATATCTAAGAGTTCAGAGATCACACAGAAACTTAAAACAATACAGTAGGAAAGTTCTGATATAACAGAAAAACACTTAGTCTAACTTTCTTCTAAGTTCCTAGCTATTACTACAAGAAAACATACTTCTAAGATACTACGTACATAAAGAGAGCATAAGGCAGTGCTGAGAGTTGGATATCAAGATCAAAATGCTTAAAGTCTTTCTCTGAACAATAGTTTTTAAACTCACTAACAAACATCTTTGCTGGGCCCTCCCAGATTACATCATTTTGACACTTAGGTTTTCCCAGTATACACATTACATCATTTTGACACTTAGTCTGGAGTTCCCAGGCCAAAAGGCTACATTATTTAACAATCTAACACCTGCTCAAGAAACTACAACAATAAAAGACATTTCACATGTACACTCTAGTAATTATTCCTTAAGTTAAGACAATAGAAAGAATGTGTTCAGTTAGTCTCTTCGGCATCACTATCTTGATCAAAAGGGTATACAAGATATAATTTTAACTTCAAAAGAACATATGTGAAATGCTTGGCTTAGTTTTCCTTACAGCAAATGGCAATGTTGCTACAATCTTGAAGTTCAACATTTTACAGTGGTTTCTTTCATTTAAGAAACAAGCCTGTATTTTACATTTATATTTACAAATGATATAATTATGTATCAAATTCTATTTGACTAGGCTGGCAGCCTTTGCCCATCTTCCCCCAATCTTCACAATCACCATACCTCCAGTCCCAAAATAGCTGGCTCACTTAAACTGTTTCATGTTTGTTTGTCTTACACTGACTCTGTTGCTGCATGATAGCATGTTTGGATTTTACAGGACTACACAAAATACTTCTGATGCAGCTGCACCTGTAGCCTAACTTGGCTCAAGAAGGAAAAAGACCCCCAGAACTAGTGTGACCCCCATTAAGGAGTCCAAGGGTCAACTTGGAGAAGCAGAGATGGCTGAATATAAAAAAGGTAAGACTTGTTCTCAGTAATCCAAACCTTTAAATACCTCTCTTGTACATGGATGGGATGGGGTTTCTTTTTATCATGAACAGTTACCTTCTAATACTTATATTAAAAATATTCATCTACTCCCTCTCCTTTACTTATAAAACAGTAATAGTATTAATTGAGAATGTTTTCTTTTTTTACAATTGTTAAAATTGTATTACTAAGATTATTTAGTTACACAGCTATGTTTATTGACCTGTAATGTAAATAGTTTCTATTTCTTTAAATGGTTAATCTTACTTTAATATTTGTGCAGCTTTACTCCCCAGACGTCCGCTGAAAAAGGGCTATTCCAGCTCAGTCAGACAATCCTAGGCAATAAATGTAAAATAAATAAAAATATCTCTGTTAATAATATAATCTGGCTTAGTTTCAGCATAATTTCTATCATACTTAGAGGGGGGTTAAGTATTTTTTTCATTCATTTCACTAATAGGTCAGGTGACTCAGGTCCAGGAAAAAAGAATGTCTTCATTTCAAGCTGTACCAGTAGCAGTACCAACCACAAGCAGTGCAAGTGAGGAGGACCCAGTAATCATCACCCATGCAGGGCAATCAGAAGCGGAGATGCCTAAAATGGAAAAGGTATTGGGTGTTCTCTCAGTCATATATTTCTTTACTAGTAGTAGTAAAATTTGTAAGATAATCAGTGTCTTCATGCTTAGTTACAGCAGGTTTTTGTGTTTATTAAACAGGTCATGTTGATAAAAAAAAATAAGACTTGTCTTCATTTCAAGCAGCTTGGAAGATGTCATTTGATTGGCTAAGTGAGAGCAAGGTTGGGCAAGGGTATGCATTCTGTAAAGTGTGTCACTGCAACATTAGTATTGGCCATGGAGGACGCAATGATCTGCACAGGCACATGGAAACAGAGAAGCACAAGACAAATGCAAAGCAGGCATCTGGAAGGAAAGTGACAGACATATTTGCCACCCAAGCCCGACAAGCAAGTATAGCTCAGAAAAGTACAGTTTTGTACCTACCATAAATGTAGATGTTCGAGTGTTCACCCTGCTGCAGTCATCACACTTGGGTTATCCTGTCGTCAGGCGGTCCCACAGTCGGCCGGATTTCCAAAGTCTTGGTCCGACATCGGTTGCTGTCGCCTCATCCCTGACGTCAGTGCACCAGGGGTACATATATTGCAACCGATGCCATTTTCTTCAGTTTTTCTTGCCCCAGAAGTCAGGTGCCCTCAAAAAGGTGATCCAAATTAGTACCAAATGGTGTGAACGCTGTACAAGCACAAAATCCCTTCAGCTATAAGCAAATACATCAGTAAGGCATAGCAGAGATTTAGCCAGTAGATCAGAGGGGTTGGAGGGAGGGTAACCTGGACTGCAGCAGGGTGAACACTCGAACATCTACATTTATGGTAGGTACAAAACTGTACTATGTTCATCGTGTTACCCTGCTGCAGTCATCACACTTGGGTTGAGTCCCAAAGCTAAGGTAGGGTGGAGGTATCATAGAGGGTTAGTGGAGGCAATGAGGCCCTGCAGAACTGCAGTGGCGAAGCCCGCCCTGGACTTAGAATAAAGAGGTAAGTGATAGTGTTTGGTGAAGGTGTGTACAGAACTCCAAGTTGCAGCTTCTAAACTTTCCTTGGTAGGAACCCCCCTGAGAAAGGCTGTAGAGGTAGCTGTTGCCCTGGTAGAGTGGGATCTAATGGTAGGAGGAAAGTACAGTTTTGTACCTACCATAAATGTAGATGTTCGAGTGCTAATACAGCTGCAGTAATCACAGATGGGTTCTCTGCCGTCAGGCGGTCCCTCGGTCGGCCGAATTCCAAAGTCTAGGTCCGGCGTCGGTTGTAATCGCTTTCTCTCCTGACGTCAGTGAGGCCGGAGTATATAAGACACAGCCGACGCCATGTTCTTCAGTCTTTCTTGCCCCAGATGTCAGGTGCCCCTAGAAGGAAGGCAATATATAAATTATGTATATATATATATATATATATATATATATATATATATATATATACATACAAGCAATGCAATATAATCCAAAATCAGTAGTTGTAAGCAAATAAACCATAGAAGGATAACCCAGTCAGGTTGTATGAAGAGGTTGTTAGGCCCCAAGCCTTTACCAAGTGGGGAAGGAGGGAGGGAAACCTGTACTGCAGCTATATTAGCACTCAAACATCTACATTTATGGTAGGTACAAAACTGTACTATGTTCATCGTGCATACAGCTGCAGTAATCACAGATGGGTAGAGTCCCAAAGCTACGCACAGGGTGGTAGGTACTAGGAGGAACTGGGTTGAGCCAGAATGCCCTGCAACACAGCAGTGGCAAAGCCTGCTCTAGTTCTGGAATATAAAGGCAGGTGGTAGTGTTTTGTGAAGGTATGTACAGAACTCCAAGTGGCTACCTCCAAAATGTCTTTGGTAGGAACTCCTCTGAGGAAGGCTGTAGAGGTAGCAGTGGCCCTGGTGGAGTGTGATCTGATACCTGTAGGAACAGATTTCCCATGATAGGAATAACAAAACCGTATGCAGTGGCCTATCCACTTTGAAATAGTCTGCTTGGAGACTGGCTTCCCTTGAGCCTCTACAGCATAGGACACAAAGAGTTGTTCTGATTTCCTGAAGGACTTTGTTCTGTCCAAATCGTAACGTAGCTGCCTATGGATGTCTAAAGAATGTAGCAGCCTTTCCCCTTTGTTTTGAGGATTGGGGTAAAAGGTAGGAAGGTGTATGGCTTGATTTAAAGCTACCCTGGATACCACTTTAGGCATAAATGATGGGTTGGTACGAAGGGAAACCCTGTCCTGATGGAAAATGAGAAAAGGCTGCACCGCCATGAGGGCCTGTAGTTCCGAAACTCTACGAGCTGAAGTGATAGCCAGAAGGAAGGCTGTTTTCCAGGACAAATATTGCAAATCTGTTGAGGCAGCTGGTTCAAAAGGAGGCAATGTTAATTTTTCTAGTATGTAATTAAGATCCCAGGATGGTATTGGTTGTTTCCTTGGTGGTCTTATATTCTTAGTCCCTCTGAGGAACTATCGTAAGAGTGGGTGAGAAAATAAAGGAGGATCTGTGTTGAATTCTGCAGAAATGGCTGAGGCATGGATTTTTATGGAAGAGAATGAAAGTCCACTGTTCAGCAGCTCAGCTAGATACTGTAATACCTGAGGCAAGTTCAGTTTTCTAGGGTCCTGGCCTCTTTTCTCATTCCAAGAGCAAAACCGCTTCCATTTTGCGGAGTAAGCTTTTCTAGTAGATGGCCTTCTGGCTTCCAAAATGACATCCTGCACCTCCTTGGAGAGTAGGGTCTGTTGTGGTGTTAAAGAATTTTCCATGCAGCGAGATTGAGTGTTTTCAGCTGACTGTGAAGAGTTTTGTAGCTGTGCTGAGTCAGCAGAAGAGGCATTAGAGGCAGGGACCAGGGAGGAGTATGTGTTAGGCTCCTCAGGAGTGGATACCAGTGTTGCCTTGGCCAATCTGGAACAATCAGTATCATCTTCGGTCTGTCTGCTCTTGCTTTCAAAAGCACCTTGGGCAGAAGAGGCAGAGGTGGGAATGCGTAAACTGTCCATGCTGTCCAACTGAATGAAAGGGCGTCCACTCTCCAGGCCTTTGGATGAAAGGTCCTCGAACAAAACTTTTCCAATTGATGATTCCTGTGGGAGGCAAAAAGATCTATGTCTGGCCTCCCCCACGCTTGGATTAATTCTGTAAATACCTGAGGATGTAACTTCCATTCGTGTGGATCTGTCATATTTCTGCTTAGATTGTCTGCCAGTGTGTTTTCCAATCCTGGCAAGTACTGTGCTTGAAGTTCGATTTGCCATTCCAGAGCCAAGTTCCAAAGAGTCATGGCTAGTCTGCACAAGGGGTATGAATGTGTTCCTCCTTGTTTGTTTATGTACCACATTACTGTGGTGTTGTCTGTTCTTATCAGTAATTGTCCTGGATGCAGGAAGTCCTTGAAAGCTGTAATTGCATTTATTACTGCTAGCATTTCTTTTTGATTGATGTGAAGGTGCTTTTCCTTTTGGGACCATTTGCCCTGAATGCACCTGCCCGTCATGTGCGCCCCCCAGGCGTAATCTGAGGCGTCTGTTGTGATGACTTGCTTTGCTTGAGGCTTGCAGAATGGGAGGCCTGTGTTTGCTTGACATGCTTGGGCCCACCATAGAAATTCCTTTGCAAACATGGAATTATTGGTATTATTGTTTCCAAACTGTGACTGTGTTGAGACCATAGGTTTTTTAGGTACCATTGAAGTTTCCTCATATGCAGCTTTGCACATGGGATTAAAAGAATGCAAGATGCCATGAAGCCCAGAGCCTGCAGGATTTTCCTTGCAGTAAGCCTGGTACTTTTTGCTAGTATTTTGAAGTACTGAGATAGTTGCCCCTGTTTTTCTGGCGTAAGGTAGGCCATCTGGGTGTTTGTGTCCAAGTTGGCACCCATGAAGGTTATTTTCTGAGATGGTGTTAGCCTTGATTTCTCTTTGTTGATTGTGTATCCCAGAGAAAGCAGTAACCGTGTAACATATGCCAGATGTTCCAGAAGTATGTGCTTGCTGTTCGCTTGGATCAGGCAGTCGTCCAGATAAGGGTAAATTTGTATCCCTTGAAGTCTGCAGTAGGCAATCACTGATGCCAGGCACTTTGTGAATACTCTGGGTGCAGTAGATAAGCCAAAGGGCAATGCAGAGAATTGATCGTGGATTGAACCTGCAAGAAATCTGAGGTATCTTCTGCAGCTTTGTCTGATTGGGACATGCAGGTATGCCTCCTTGAGGTCCAATGTTACCAGCCAAAACTCCTTGCCCAGCATGGGAAGAAGCTGCTGTAATGTGAGCATCTTGAATTTTGGTACGAGTAGAAATGTGTTTAGGATGGATAAGTCCAAAATGGGTCTCCAGTCAGTTCCTTTCCTTGGTACCAGAAATAGTCTTGAATAAAAACCTTGACCTTGTTCGTGAGTAGGTACCTCTTGAATAGCTCTCATGCTTATGAGCTTTGAAATTTGCAGTTGTGCCTCTGCCCTTTGATTTTGTGGCATGTTTGGCATGCCTCTCATTTTCGGAAGAGTGTGAAATTGAAATTTGTAACCTCTGTTTATAATGTCCAGGATCCATTTGTCTGTTGTGACAATATGCCAATTGTTTGCAAATAATGCTAGCTTTCCTCCCAAAGGTGCTGCCAGCTGAGACATGCTTGGCATGGAAATGAGGGAGTCATTGGGTTTGTTTCCTGTATTGTTGTGCACTGTCTTCACCACCTCTTGGTGCTGGAGTTTGCCATTGTCGGCCTCTATATGAGCCTTGTGATTGCCCTCTGCCCCTTGTGCGTCTGTATCTACCTCTTTGGGGCTTGTCAGTGGCTGGAAAGGACCAGTTTTTTGAAGGCCAATTTCTGCTAAAACGTGGTGGTTGGACCTGTAAAAAAGCTTTGACAGTTTGCATAGATTTGGCTTTTTCTTCCATTTTCCGTAGTATCTCCTCAGCATTAGTACCAAACAACACATCCTTTTGTAAAGGAGCATCTAGAAGTTTAGCTTTCACATGATCAGGCAAATTTTGTTCCCTAAGCCAGGCATGTCTGAGAATGACTGATCCTGTAGCAGCCGCTCTACTTGAGGCCTCTAGGGCATCATAACCACATTGTAAGGTGTGTTTACCCACTTGCTCTGCACTATGCATCATATCCTGTAACTCCTTCAAATCTGGTTGTTCAGGTTGAGACATTTTATTCCTTAATTGTGATAACAGGAACTGTTGATATTTAAGCATATGAAACTGACAATTTAAGGCCCTCATGGCTAGGGTGGCCGAGGTATATACCTTTTTTCCCCACCTTTCTAAAGATCTTGACTCTCTCTCTGCAGGAAGTGGATTCTTAGCAATGGAGGCCTTCAATCCCTTGGGGCCTTGTGAAATGGTTTCAGGGTCAGCATTATGGCTTTTGAAGAGAAATTGGTGAGAGTTAGGTACTCTGTAGTACCTATCAGGTTTGACTGGTGCAGGAGGCAGAGAATCCGGGTTAAGGCAAGCCTCCGAATAAACATCATCAAGTATGTCCAAAACAGGGGGTATCGCCAGAGGTCTGTGTTGAGGTAACAAAAGAAATTCCCTAAGCCTTTTCTTGGAATCTGAAAAGTCTTGGCCTTCCCAATGGAAGTGTTCTCTCAAAGTGTGCAAGGTTTCCCCAAAGGAAAAATCCTCAGGAGGAGATACAGAAGGAATGGACTGCTCTGCATCCGAATCCTCAAAAGGGGAGTAAGAGTGTTCCTCTACATCAGAATGTTCTGATAAAATTGATCCCTGGTCAGAAGAGGGAGAATCTTCCTCCACTCTGGGTCTCTTGTCTGGAGGGGGTTGAGAACCCCTGATAAGAGTTATTAAATCCTCAGCCATTTTAAGCATCTGTTTTTTAGGCATGGGACCTGGAGATGGGCCCTGTGCAACAGGCCTCTTGGGATGCCTGGCTGCTTTGGATTTAGTAAAGGCCTTAATAGAAAAAGAAGATGAGGGTCTAAAGACACCATGGTTGGAAGTGGACCTGTCCACATTAGTAGGCTCAACAGTAGCAAAGACTTCGGTGGTTGTAGTCTGGGAAAGGGCCGAGGTCCCAGCGGTCTCGGGTACAGAGGACACCGCCAAAGGAGTGTCGTCGGTAGTCAGGGACTGCAAAGGCGTCTCGCTGAGAACCGGACCACGTGTAGCCTGTTTTGGCGTGGTGTCGGCGGGGACCGCGGGCCTCGCGTGTCAGTCCTTGTCCTTTCGGTTTTTGGACAAAACGGTAGTCGGAGTGTCCGACAACATTTTATAATCAAAGGCTTTACCAAAATAGTGTTGGGCGAACTCCGCCCGACGCTTAATAGTATGTTTATTGAAGGTAGCGCAAAAGCGACAGCCCGAGACGTCGTGGTCTGGGCCTAAACAAGGTATGCAGAGTGAATGGAAATCCTTATGCGGTATTTGCTTCCCACAAGAAATACAATTATTAACTTTTTCTGACATCGGTCTGAGGCAAGAAAAGTTTCCCCAACGGGGTACTTAGCTTTAATGAAGACTTCGGTTTCCAATATTTCTGTAATTCAGGAGCTGGCCGACCGGCACTTGCGAACTGCTTCTGCTTCGGGCACCGCGCGGCAAAAAAGACTGAAGAACATGGCGTCTGCTGTGTCTTATATACTCCGGCCTCACTGACGTCAGGAGAGAAAGCGACTACAACCGACACCGGACCTAGACTTTGGAATTTGGCCGACCGAGGGACCGCCTGACGGCAGAGAAAGTACAGTTTTGTACCTACCATAAATGTAGATGTCCGAACTGGATAGCATCTGCAGTCATAACAAGTGGGGTTGTCCTGTCGTCAGGCAGCCCTGCAGTCAGCCGGATTCCAAAGTCCGGGTCCGGCTTCGGCTGATGTCGCACTTCACCCGACGTCATCTCTGTTGGTCTTCGGGTATATAAGCATCAGCCGACGCCATTTTCCTCAGTGTTTCTTGCCCCAGATGCCAGTAGCCCTCTTGCAGGCTAAAATTTGGATAGATGCCAATGTTTCCAAATAGATAGGGGTAAACACAATCATAAGCATATATGTACATATATACAAACAAATACACCATAAAAGACTCCCCCCCAACAGCTAGCTATTAGGAGGGTAAACACCCTAGGAGTACCACAGAGGGGAAGGAGGGAGGGTAATCCTGACTGCAGATGCTATCCAGTTTCGACATCTACATTTATGGTAGGTACAAAACTGTACTATGTCCTTCATGGATGCATCTGCAGTCATAACAAGTGGGTAGAATACCATAGCCAACTAGGGGAGGAGGATAAAAGTAGATTATGGTGTGTTTAGGATCCCTTGCAGTACAGCAGTGGCAAACCCTGCTCGGGATCTGGAATATAGAGGCAAATTATAATGCTTGGCAAATGTATGCACGGAGGTCCAAGTAGCCGCCTCAATAATGTCTTTGGTTGCCACTCCTCGTAAGAAGGCTGTGGTAGTGGCTGTTGCCCTTGTAGAATGAGGTCTTATGTTTTGTGGAATTGGTTTTCCATGGAAGGAGTAACAGTATCGTATGCAATTTCCTATCCATTTGGAGATTGTCTGTTTGGAAATAGCTTTTCCTTCCCTTCCTGTTGCATAGGCTACAAAAGTTGGTCAGTCTTTCTGCTATTTTTGTTCTGTCCAAGTAGTAGCGTAGCTGTCTATGTACATCCAAGGTATGCAGTATTCTTTCCCTCTGTTTTGTGGGTTGGGAAAGAAGGTAGGTAGGTGGATTGCCTGGTTTAAAGACACTCTGGATACCACCTTGGGCATAAATGTAGGATTAGTCCTCATGGACACTCTATCTTGGTGGAAGATTAGGAAGGGTTGCACTGCCATTAAGGCCTGAAGTTCTGAAACCCTCCTTGCTGAAGTAATTGCTAGCAGGAAAGCAGTTTTCCATGACAGGTGTTGTAGGTCTGCTGTTGCTGCTGGTTCAAAGGGTGATAGTGTCAACTTTTCTAGCACAAAGTTTAAATCCCAAGCTGGTAATGGTGGTTTCCTTGGAGGTTTTACATTCTTGATTCCTCTGAGGAACTGCCTGAGCAAAGGTGCGAAAAACAGGTGGATCAAAGCTGTATTCTGCTGAAATAGCTGATGCATGTATCTTGATGGAGGAGTAGGACAGGCCTGAATGAAGAAGTTCGCCAGATACTCCAGAATGTTAGGCATATCTATGTTTGACACCTCTTTTCCTCTTTCCGTACTCCAAATGACAAACCTTTTCCATTTTCCAGCATAGTTCCTTCTTGTTGAAGGTCTGCGCGCTTCAAGAATAATGTCTTTAACTCTTTGTGAAAGTTCTGGATTAGCTGCTGCTATGTGATGTTCCATGCAGTCAGTTGCAGCGTTTTAGGTTTGGATGTATGATGCTGTAGTTGTTCTGAGTTAACATCAAAGGCATCAGGGGTATTGGCCACATATTGTTCCGAGACATGCTCTTCAGTAGTGGGTACCAGTGTTGTCTTGGCCAGTTTGGAGCTATCAGGATTATCTTTGGACGTTCTTCCTTGATTTTTAGTAGTACCTTGTGTATCAAAGGAAGAGGTGGGAATGCATATGCTGTCAGGCCTTTCCAGTTGATGGAGAGTGAGTCCACTTTCCATGCTAGTGGGTGGAATGTCCTTGTGCAGAATTTTTTGAGCTGGTGATTGAGAGGTGATGCGAATAGGTCTATCTGTGGCATTCCCCATTTCTTTGAGATGGTCTTGAAGATGTCCGGGTGCAGCTTCCATTCGTGGGCATCCGAAGTGGTTCTGCTTAATATGTCTGCTAGAGTATTGTCTTTCCCGGTACAAATATTGCCTGTAACTGAATGTTGTAGCTGAGTGCCAGGGTCCACAGCTCCAAGGTCATTCTGCATAGGGGGTATGAATGAGTGCCTCCCTGTTTGTTGATGTACCACATGACTGTGGTGTTGTCTGTCCTTATCATCAACTGGCCCTCTTTGAGAAATGGTTTGAACTTTTGGATTGCCAGTTTTACTGCCAGCATTTCTTTTAGATTGATGTGCAGGTGAAGTTGATCCTGTGTCCACAATCCTTGCACGCATTTGTCCAGCATGTGGGCCCCCATCCTAGGTCTGAAGCGTCTGTTGTGATGGTCTGGCTTGGTTGACATCTGCGAAAGGGTAGGCCTGGGTTTGACTGGCATGCCTGAGCCCACCATAGGAACTCCTGTTTTAAGCATGGAATTAGTGGGATTTCTGTTTCTAGACTGTGTCTGTGTTGGGACCATAAATTCTTTAGGTACCACTGTAGTTTCCTCATATGTAGTCTGGCAAATGGGACCAAGATTATGCATGATGCCATGAAGCCCAAGGCCTGCAGAACTTTTCTTGCTGTTAACTTGTTCAGTTTTGTTAGTGCCAAGAAGTAAAGAGGAAGTTCTTTTGTTTTCTGTAGTCAGGAATGCCATTTGCTGTACTGTGTCCAATTCAGCCCAAGAATGTCCTTGTTTGGGATGGTATCAGCCTTGACTTTTGTAAATTGACTGTGTATCCCAGTCCTTGTAGCAAGTAAATGACCCTTTGTAAATCCTTTGTCAGCTTGCTTTTGTTGTCCCCTTGTAGCAGGCAGTCGTCCAGGTATGGGTAAATTTGAATTCCCTGTAGTCTGCAATGGGCGATTACTGATGCCAGGCATTTTGTGAATACTCTGGGCAGTAGATAAGCCAAAGGGCAATGCTGAGAATTGATAGTGCTCTGATCCTGCAAGAAATCTGAGGTATCTTCTGCAGATTGGTCGAATGGGGACGTGCAGGTATGCCTCCTTGAGATCTAGAGTTACCAGCCAAGACTCCTTGCCCAGCATGGGAAGAAGTTGCTGTAGGGTCAGCATTTTGAATTTTGGGACAATGATGTATGTATTTAAGGTGGACAGGTCGAGAATTGGTCTCCAACTTTTTCCTTTCTTGGAACTAGGAATAGTCTGGAATAGAACCCCTTTCCTTGTTCTGCTGTTGGCACTCTTTCCACAGCTCTCATGTTTGCTAACTCCATTATCTGGCGTAGAGCCTCTGTTTTTGATTTGGAGGTAGATTTGGCATTCCTCTTTTGACTGGTAAAGTGTGGAAGTGAAACCGGTAACCTTGATCTATGGTTTGTAAAATCCACTTGTCTTTTGTTATGTAGTGCCAGTTCTTTGAAAATAAGGTTAACTTTCCGCCTAGAGGAGCTGCTATTTGTTCCCTGGTAGGCGGATTTATGATTAAGTCACTGTGGTTGTGCTGATGTAGTGGCAGTGGCTGTGTCTGTGCCTCTGTTGTTACCTTGCCACTGTCGTCCTCTGTAGGCACCTCCTCTGGATTGGTTTCTGCCTCTGGGACGTCTATTCCTGCCCTTTGAAATTTTGTGGAGTCAGGAAAGGACCAATTTTGGCAGGCCAGTTCCTGCTAAACCTTGGGGTTGTACCTGCAAGAAATCTTTAACAGTTTGAACAGATTTTGCCTTCTCTTCCATTTTCTTCATAACCTGCTGGGCAGGTGTACCAAACAAACTTGTCTTGTCCATAGGAGCATCTAGCAACTTAGCTTTAACATGATCCGGTAAAACTTGTTCCTTTAGCCATGCATGCCTTCTTATCACTGTGCCTGTCATGGCTGATCTAAATGAAGCCTCCAGTGCATCATAGCCACATTTTAAGGAATGGTTGCTAACCTGTTGTATGTTATTTACCATCTCTAATACATATTTCTTATCAAGAGATTCATCTGTGGTTAGTTTTTAGTTAACTGATCGAGCATAAACTCTTGGTATTGTATCATGTGAAACTGACAGTTTAAAGCTCTAGCTGAGAGAGTAGCTGAAGTGTAGACCTTTTACCCCATCTGTCTAATGACCTTGCTTCCCTTTCAGAAGGAATAGGATTTTAGCTATGGTCGCGGCTACTGCCTTGGGACCCTGGGATATAGTTTCTGGGTCTGCAAGTGGGGCCTTGTAAAGGTGGTGATGAGTATCTGGCACCCTGTAAAATCTGTCTGGTTTGGCAGGGGCTGGGGGTAAAGAATCTGGAGCGGAGCAAACATCATTGAAAGCATCATCCACCACAGAGAGAACAGGAGGTATAGCTAAGGGCCTGTGCTGTGGGAGGTGCAGAAAGGTCCTAAGTCTTTTCTGGAGTCTGAAAAATCCTGTTGCTGCCATTGGAACTGTTCTCGCATGGCATGCAAGGTTTCCCCAAAGGAGAATTCTTCTGGTGGGGAAGCAGCTGGAATGGATTCTTCAGCATCAGAATCTTCAAAATTGGAGAAGGGAGCCTCTGGCTGGTCAGTTATGTCTGATTCATCAGCAGAATCATCAGAAGACACTGTCTCAGGGGCTCTGCCCTAGGTCTCTTCTCTGGGGGCTGAGAGGCCCTGTCTGGGTGAGATTGAGATCCCCTAATTAAAGAAATTAAATCTTCTGCCAAAGAAAGCATTTGAGAGCTAGAAGAGGGCCTGGATGTGGGGGGTTTAACAGGCACTGTTTTAGTAGTTTTGGCTGCTTTAGCCCTGGCGAAGGCCTTAATGGACATGGCTGCTGGAGGCCTAGCAGCACCACGTGCTGGGGTAGAGACATCCAAGGGGATGGTGTCTGATAAGTCAACCACCGTAGTGGGTAAAAGTTCTGAGGTCGATTCAAGAGTTGTAGCAGGGGCCTCAGTTGTAAGAATAGGTTCAGCTGTACTTTGATCAGTTTTCTTGGTTTCGGCCGAAACAGAGACACTCGCGGTTTGCTTTACCGTGGTTTCGGCCGAAACCGCGGACCGCGAGTGTCGGTCTTTATCTTTGCGTTTTTGGTAGATTGGGTAGTCGGAGGAACCGACGGCATAATGTACGCAAAATCAGAACCGAAAAACTGTTCTGCAAACTCCGACCGACGCCTAAGCGTTCGTCGGTTGAAAGAGGCACAGGCCGAACAGGCTGCTACGTCGTGGGCTGGGCCTAAACAAGGCAGACAGTAAGAGTGGAAATCTTTATGAGGTATTTGTTTCCCACAGGTTAAACAATTGTTAACTTTTTCTGACATCGGCTGAGGCAAGAAAGAGTCCCCAACGGGGTACTTAGCTTTAGAAGTCTTCGAAGTAGCATTCGGTAGAAGTAATCTCTGGATCCGACCGACCGGCACTTGCGAACAGCTTCTGCTTCGGGCGCCACGCGGCAAGAAAGACTGAGGAAAATGGCGTCGGCTGATGCTTATATACCCAAAGACCAACAGAGATGACGTCGGGTGAAGTGTGACATCAGCCGAAGCCGGACCCGGACTTTGGAATCCGGCCGACTGCAGGGCTGCCTGACGACAGGACAACCCCACTTGTTATGACTGCAGATGCATCCATGAAGGACATCCCATCTGTGATTACTGCAGCTGTATGCACGATGAACATCTGGTTTCCCATGATAGGTATAACAGAACTGTATGCAATGGCCTATCCATTTAGAAATGGTTTGCTTGGATATGGCCCTCCCTTGAGAAGCTGTAGCATAGGATACAAAGAGCTGGTCAGTTTTTCTGAAAGCCTTAGTTTTATCCAAGTAGTAACGAAGCTGCCTGTGAATGTCCAAGGAATGCAGGAGTCTCTCACCTTTGTTCTGTGGATTGGGGAAGAAAGTGGGTAGGTGGATGGTTTGATTTAAAGCTACACTGGAAACCACCTTAGGCATGAAGGAAGGATTAGTTCGTAGAGAAACTCTGTCTTGATGAAAAATGAGGAAAGGTTCCACTGCCATAAGTGCCTGTAATTCTGAGACTCTCCTAGCAGAAGTTATTGCCAGGAGCAGGGCAGTCTTCCAAGATAGGAACTGAAGGTCTGCAGAGAAAGCCGGTTCAAAGGGAGGTAGCGTTAGTTTTTCCAGAACAAAGTTGAGGTCCCATGTTGGTGTAGGAGCTCTTCTAGGTGGTCTAATATTTTTTGCCCCTCTGAGGAACTGCCTTAGAAGAGGATTTGAAAATAAAGGTGGATTTGTGTCGTAGTGAGCTGAAATAGCAGAAGCATGGATTTTAATTGAGGAGAAGGAAAGTCCTTTGTGCAACATCTCAGCTAAATACTGCAAAATGTGAGGCATATGAGGCTGAGTTGTGTCTTGGCCTTTAGCTTGGTTCCAAGCAGAAAACCTTTTCCATTTGTCCGAGTAAGCCTTCCTGGTGCTTGGTCTCCTGGCTTCCAGAATAACATCCAGTACTGCTTGTGAAAGAGGGGCTGGTTGGATGCTTAATCGATTTGCCATGCAGCCAGGTTTAAGGTTTTGAGCTGGCTGTGTAGAATCTGTTTGTTTTGCTGTGTGAGCAAATGAGGTATTTGAGGCAATACCCATGGTGGGATGTAAGCCATATTCTTCAATAGCGGGTACCAGTGCTGGCGTGGCCAGTCTGGGGCTATGAGAATCAGTCGAGGTTTCTCCTTTTTGACCTTCAAAAGAACCTTTGTGAGAAGAGGTAATGGAGGAAAGGCATATGCTGTCAGGTTTTTCCAACTGAAGGAGAGAGCGTCCACTTTCCAAGCTTGATGGTGGAATGTCCTTGTACAAAATTTTGTCAGTTGGTAGTTTTGAGGACTGGCAAACAGGTCTATATTTGGAAGGCCCCATTTTGAGTTATCATTGTAAATATTTGTGGGTCTAGTTTCCACTCGTGGGGATCTTTGATGTTTCTGCTTAGGTCGTCTGCCAATGTGTTTTTCTGTCCTGGCAGGAATTGAGCTTGTAACTGGACTTGGTAGGCCAGAGCTGTGTTCCATAAGATTATTGCTTGCCTGCAAAGAGGGTAGGAATGTGTGCCCCCTTGTTTGTTTATGTACCACATTAGTGTGGTGTTGTCCATCTTTATTGCAAGTTGTCCTGGCTGTAGTAGATCCTTGAAGGCTGTCAGAGCTTTCTGTACAGCTAGCATCTCTTTTTGATTTATGTGCAGTTTTCTTTGTTCTGCAGTCCATAGGCCTTGAATGCATTGCCCTGCCATGTGTGCCCCCAGGCATAGTCTGAAGCATCTGTTGTGATAGTTTGCCTGGTTGGGGGCAAGGTGAAAGGCTGACCCTTGTTGAGGTGACATGCCTGTGCCCACCATAGAAATTCCTGTTGAAGGCAGGGAATGAGAGATATCACTGTGTCCAAGCTGTGGCTGTGTTGAGACCATACGCTTTTTAGGTACCACTGTAATTTCCTCATATGCAGTTTTGCAAATGGTATTATCAGAATGCAAGATGCCATGAAGCCCAAAGCCTGCAGAATTTTTCTTGCAGTTAATTGGGTCTTTGTTGCCTTTGTCTTGAAATATTGCGTCAGTTGTAGTTGTTTTTCTGGTGTAAGATAAGCCTTCTGTGCCGTTGTGTCCAAGCTGGCACCCAGGAATGTCATTTTTTGTGAGGGTACTAGTTTTGACTTATTTTCGTTTACTGTGTACCCCAGACAATTTAGTAGATGCTTCACAAAAGCCAGATGGTGTAAGAGAATGTCTTTTCTTTCTGCTTGGATGAGGCAGTCGTCCAGGTATGGATATATTTGAATTCCTCTGTCTGCAGTATGCAATTACTGGTGCCAGGCATTTTGTGAAAACTCTGGGCGCAGTAGATAAGCCAAAGGGCAGTGCAGAGAATTGATAATGGGTTGAACCTGCAATGAAATGGAGGTATCTTCTGCAATTCTGTCTGATAGGGACATGCAGGTAATGCCTCCTTGAGGTCCAACGTTACCAGCCATGCTTCCTTGCCCAACATGGGAAGTAGCTGCTGTAGTGTTAGCATCTTGAATTTGGGAACTTGTATGTAAGTGTTTAGAATTGAAAGGTCCAGAATTGGTCTCCAAGCATTGTCCTTTCTGGGTACTAGAAAGAGCCTTGAGTAAAATCCTTGGCCTTGCTCTTGAGTTGGTACCTGTTGAATGGCTCTCATGGCCATGAGAGCTGTAATTTGTTTTTGAGCCTCTGCCCTTTGATTTTGTGGCAGGTTTGGCATTCCTCTTTTTATTGGCAAGGTGTGAAAGTGGAATCTGTATCCTCATAAAATTATGTCTAAGACCCATTTGTCCTTTGTGACCATCTGCCAGTTGTCTGCAAATAATGCTAGTTTTCCCCCCAAGGGGGCTGACAAAAGAGCTTTGTTTGACCAGCTGAGGTGCAAGTCATTGAGTTTGCCTTCTGGTGGGTTGAGACCTGTCTTCTCCTCCCTTCTGAGTTGGAGTGCCCCATTGGCGAGGTTTATACTGGGCTTGTGGTTGTCCTCTGCCCCTTGGGCGCCTGTATTTACCACTCTGAGGTCTGTCAGTGCCTGGAAAGGACCAATTTTTTGTTGGCCAGTTTCTGCTGAAGCGAGGGGGTTGTACTTGTAGGAAATGTTTGACTGTCTGCATTGATTTCGCCTTATCTTCCATTTTCTTTAAAACTTCTTCTGCTTTAACTCCAAAAAGAACATCCTGCTGTAAGGGAGCATCTAGTAGTTTTGCTTTAACATGACCAGGCAGACTTTGTTTCTTTAACCAGGCATGCCTACGTATAACTGATCCAGTGACAGCTGCTATGCAGGAGGCCTCTAAAGAATCAAACCCACATTGTAAGGTATGTTTGCCCACCTGCTCGGTGGCGTGCAACAAATCCTGTACTTCTTTCTATTCAGATTGCTGAGGGAGGGAGGTTATCTTTTGTTTAAACCGAGAGATCAGAAATTGCTGATACTTAAGCATATGAAATTGACAATTTAGTGCTCTCATAGCTAAAGTGGCTGAGGTGTAAACCTTTTTCCCCCACCTGTCTAGTGCTCTTGAATCCCTTTCAGAAGGTACTGGATTTTTAGCCATGGAAGCCTTAGCCCCCTTGGGACCCTGGGAGATAGTCTCTGGGTCAGCTACTGGGCGTTTGTAAAGGAATTTGTGGGAATCAGGTACTCTGTAGTATCTGTCAGGCTTGGCCGGAACAGGAGGTAGAGAGTCTGGGTTGAAACTGGATTCTAAACAGACATCATCCACAATGTCCAAAACAGGAGGGATGGCTAGAGTTCTGTGTTGGGGGAGTAAAAGAAACTCTCTGAGCCTTTTCTTGGAATCAGAGTAATCCTGACCTTCCCAGTGAAAATGTTCCCTCATAGTGTGTAAAGTTTCCCTAAAAGAGTAGTCTTCAGGAGGGGAAGCTGAGGGAATAGAGTCCTCAGCATCAGAATCTTCATAAGGAGAGAAGGAATAGTCTTGGTCCTCAGAGGAATCCGAAGAAATAGACAGTTGCTCAGAGGAATCAGAATCTTCCTCTTGTCTAGACCTTTTGTCAGGAGGAGGCTGAGAACCCCTGATAAGAGAAATCAAATCTTCAGCCATTTTGAGCATCTGTTTCTTAGGCATAGGGCCTTGAACAGAAGACTGAAGTGTAGTCTTTTTTGATTTAGAAGGAGTCTTCGACTTAGAAAACGTTTTGACTGTAAGAGTCGTCGGTCTGAAAACGCCTTCAGAAACCGATGGCGTTTCAGAAGCACCGACGTCCTTGGAAGGTAAATCGTCGGAAGGGCCTGAAGTAAAAGGCTGTGTCGGCCTAGTACATTCCATCAAAATATCCGTAGCGGTCTCGGGTTCCAGAACTGCGGTAGTCAGGGGCTGCGTCGGAGCCTCACTGATAACAGGAGAACCGGAGACCGGATCAACCGAGGCCTCGGAATCGGGCTTAGGCCTGGGCTGTCGGTCCTTGTCCCTGCGCTTTTTGTGCATGCCGGTAGTCGGTAGCTCCGACGGCATGTTATAGTTAAATTTTCTACCAAAATAGTGCTGTGTGAAATCAAATCGTCTTTTAATAGTACGCTTATTAAATCTAGCACAAAAACGACAAGAAGTGACGTCGTGATCAGGGCCTAGGCAAGGTATGCAATAAGAATGAAAATCCTTATGAGGTATTTGCTTCCCACAAGAAATACAATTGTTAACTTTTTCTGACATCGGTCTGAGGCAAGAAAAGTTTCCCCAATGGGGTACTTAGCTTTATAGAAGACTTCGGTCTGAAATTCGCATTCGACAATCTCAGGAGTCGGCCGACCGGCACTTGCGAACTGCTTCTGCTTCGGGCACTGCGCGGCAAGAAAGACTGAAGAAAATGGCGTCGGCTGCAATATATGTACCCCTGGCGCACTGACGTCAGGGATGAGGCGACAGCAACCGACGTCGGACCAAGACTTTGAAAATCCGGCCAACTGCGGGACCGCCTGATGACAGGATAACCCAAGTGTGATGACTGCAGCAGGGTAACACGATGAACATGCAATATGCGCTGAAGTGGATTTTATTTTCACACTTGCAGAGCACAACCTGCCCTTTAGTGCTGCAGACCATCTGCTGAAATACATGAAAAAACACTACGGTGATCATGAAGTGTTGAAGAAGTTGAGCTGTGGGGCGACTAAGTCTGCATGCATTACACGTGATGTCTTGAGTCCAAAATATCAGGAAGATGCAGCAGCAGTTTGTCGGAAGAAGCCTTACTGCATTTAATTAGATCAGAGCACTGATATGGGGGATAATAAACTCCTTGTGATTCTGGCTGGATTTTTTACCAGGCAAAGTGTAGAAATGTTGTTCAGTTCTTAGACATGCCTGACTGTGTGGTAGGTACAGGTGAAGCGATATACAACTGCCTTATGGAAACTCTTCACAGATTCAGTATTCCAGTAAATAATATGGCTGCATACTTGTCAGATAATGGCAGTCATGGTTGGTAAATACAATTCCGTACTGCCACTATTAAAGACTGTCAGTCCTGATCTCTTCAGTATAGGTTGCCTGTGCCGTATAGCAGACCTTTGCATCAAATCAGGTTTGAAAGTAATGAAATCACATGTAGAAGAGTTAATATCAGACATTTATAATCACTTTTCACATAGCGCACAGAGGCAACAGAAGCTAAATGAATTTGCATTATTTGTTGACACTGAGCCACTTGTACATATCCGGCATACCCCGACTCGTTGGCTGAGTCTTCATAAAGTTATAAAGCGAATATTGGACTTGTGGCCTGCACTTTTATCATACTTCCAATCGTATGAGCCCCGGTCACACAGAATAGACCTCATAACAGAATGGCTGAATAGTCATGAGGTAAACTGGTATTCCTTTTCCTGAAGTATGCTACGGAGTCTCTCCTTAAGTTCAATGTGCAATTGCAGGCCAGAAGCAGTCAACTTTTAACTCTGTACATTGATATCACACTCTGTACATTGATATCACACATCTTCTACAGGTGTATGCAACCAGGTTTTTGAAGCCACATGCTGCTGTACAATTTCTAGATAATACCAGTACCACCAGTAATTGTTTTTTTGAGGATGATAAAAAGAAGTTATGTACTTACCATAATGTTCCATGTTTGTAGTCCATCTCGCCTACATTTTTGCTGGATGGGGTTCGGAGCCGATATTTGGCTCCGACTCGGCCGATACTAAAGCTTGAGAGCTTTTACTGGCTCGAGGCTAACCCCTATCCCATGGTGCCTCATGGCAATTCCCCAGATCTTGTTTGCAAGAAATCAATAAGTACCTAACAGGTATGAATTACCAGAAACTGTACACATACAGATAAAAATGTATGCAATATAATCCATGCCAGGTGGACAACAATTATAACCAGGTCAGACAGCACCAGTATAGTCCACCAGATCCTCCAGAAACAGGAAGGGGGTAGGAGGGAGGGACGCAAGAATGCAGGCGAGATGGACTACAAACATGGAACGTTATGGTAAGTACATAACTTCTTTACGTTATGTAGTCCTATCTCGCAGTAATTCTTGCTGGATGGGACAGCTCCCTAGCACCTTTATCCCGAGTGGCTCAAGTGAAGAGACTCTTCAGAACAGTAGACCCAAAGGATGACCTGTCCCGGGAGGCCAAATCCAATTTGTAATTAGTGACAAAAGTATGTGGTCTTGCCCAAGTAGCTGCTGCACAAATAGTATCAAGTGGGAGCCTAGATCTAAAGGCACATGAAGTAGATACTGCCCTAGTAGAATGGCCTTTTACTTTGTTAGGTAATTGTTTGCCAGCAGTTTGATAAGCAAAGGAAATGCAATCTGAAAGCCATTTTGAAAGAGTAACCTTGCAAACAGGCAACCCTTATTCTTCTTAGAATAGGAAACAAATAATTGATCTGATTTTCTGAATTCTTTAGTCCTGTGCAAGTAAAATATGAGAATTCTATGAACATCTAATTGGTGTAGTCTATACTCAGAATTATTAGATTGATTTGGAAAAACACTGGTAGCTCAATAGTGGTGTCCAGATTATGTCTGAGCATACATTGGGAAGAAAGGAGGGGTCTGTCCTGAGTTAGACTCTATCCTTGTGGAAAATAATGTAAGGAGATCGAATAGTAAGAGCTTGCGGTTCTGAGACTCTCTCTCCTAGCAGATGTTATGGCTACTAAGAATAGTGTCTTCCAAGATAACAAGTTTAGATCTGATAAAGAAGAGGGCTCAAAGGGTGCAGACATTAATGATGTGAGAACTAAGTTTACGTCCCAGGGTTCTAATGGCTGTTTGATTGGAGGCCTGAGAAGGAGAACTCCCTTCAAAAAAGTTTTGCACAAAGAGTGTGACATGACTGGATTTCCCATGAAGCCAAAATGGAAATTAGAAATGGTAGCTAACTGAACTCTGACTGTAGCGGCTGCATCTCCTTCATGAAAAATTGATGCAAGGAAGGATAAAATAGATTCTATAGGAGCTATATAGGGATCTAAGCCTTGGTTTGTAGCCCAAATAGAAAACCTTTTCCATTTGCTGGAGTATAACTTCTGAGTGGAAGGCTTATGGCATGAGATCAGAATGTGTTTGACAGAAGGAGATAGGGGGATGCACCTGGCTATTCGTGGAACTGGAGCAGCCATGCTGTCAATTTGAGGGTGTGGATGGTAGGATGGAACTGTCCCGATTGATGAATCAGGAGGTCTGGAGATGGTTCCAGAATCCACGGTTCCTCCAAAAGGTAGGGCCACAGGAAGGGAAACCATACTTGTCGAGGCCAGTAAGGATCAATGAGGATCAGGGTACTCCCTCAACTGTTCTGCTTTCTGTATTACCTTTGGGATGAGAGGAAAAGGTGGGAAGGAGGGCCAATTGTGGACTAGAGCATCCCTGGGTGACATCCCTGGATGAGGAATGAGGGGAAAGTAGCTGCTGCATTTGGTGTTCAGGTGAGTGGTGAATAGGTCGCAGCAAGGCTGGCCCCATCTGAGAAAGATCTCTTTCGCAACTTCTGCATTCAGGGACCACACGTGAGGCATCAGAATTGCCCGGCTGAGTTTGTCTGCTATCACATTGGATTTCCCCTGGAATGTGCGTTGCTACCAGAAAACACTGAGTGTCCATCACCCATTTCCAAACTCTTAAGGTCTCTCGGCAAAGCAGTTAAGATTTGGTTCACCCTTGCTTGTTTATGTACCACACGACAGACATGTTGTCTGACTGGATCGCAATTGTCCCGGTGGGAAGGGAGCTGTGAAGTGCTTGCAACGCATATAGCACCGCTCTCTTCTCCATAACTTTGATGTGCAAGTGGTTCTCATGGTTCTGCCAAGTACCTTGGACTGTCATTCCCAGATAATGCCCTCCCACCCTATCTGGGAAGCATCCATGGTCAAAACTGCTCTCTCTTGGAGAGGACCAAGTAGATGACCTAGGAGAAGTTGTTCTGTGTGCATCCACCATGTCAGATCCTTCTTGCAGGTGTTTGTTATAAAAATCTGATGAGATAATGGGAGGTCTTGCATCGACCATTGGGCAAATAGCAGCCACTGAAGTATTCTCATGTGTAGATGGGCTAGAGGAATTAAAAGGATGGCGGAAGCCATAGTCCCTAGGACATGAAGGACTACCCTGGCCTGAACTTTTTGCTTGTTTAGCAAGGATCTGACTTGACTGCTTAGAGACTCTACTCTTTCTGGTGTTAAGTCTTGCTGACATGGTGGTTGTGTCTATTTCAGAGCCTAAGAATACAATGTGCCGCAAAGGAGATAAGGCTGATTTTTTTAGGTTGACTGTGATGCCTAAACTGACGCACAAGGATAGAGTCTCGTTCTGATGAGTTGATGCTTGGTGGTAGCAGTGAGGAGCCAGTCGTCTAGGTACGGAAACACCTGGAATCCTTGACATCTCAGGTGAGCTGTTAGCACTGCCATGCATTTGGTGAACACTCTGGGGACTGTAGTGAGACCAAAGGGCAGTGTTCGGAACTGAAAATGACTGGCTCCCAGCCGGAAGCGTAAGTGTCTCCTGGAGCACCTGTCCATTTTGATGTGGTAGTACCCATCCTGAAGATCTATCAAGCACATCCAACTGTCTTTCCCGATAAAAGGGAATATCGACTGCAGAGTGATCATTCAGAACTTCGACTTCTTTACGGACTTGTTGAGTCTGCTGAGATCTAGAATTGATCTCCAGTCCCCTGTCTTTTTTGGAACTAAAACGAATAGAGAGTAAGTTCCGGATCCTATTTGCTCTGTGGGGACTTCTTGGATGACTCTTTTTTTGCAGCAATGAGAAGACCTCTGATGTTGCACGGTCTAGTTGAATGGGTGGCACATCTGGTAGAGGCCGGTTTGTTGGGTGTTTGGAAACAAAGGGAATCAGATAACCTCTGAATATTATGGTGTGTACCAAACGATCTTGCAAGATGTTTAGCCAGGCGCTTGGGTACAGTGATTGATGACCCCCAACTGCCTCCAGAGATGGACAGTCGGGCAACCCCTCAGGGGCGATGGAAAAGACGATCAGAGAAGGTTTCTCTATCTCCCTGATGTTGCGGACCTCCTCTGCCATGAGGGCGGTGTCTTCTGTCATATCCTCCCCCTCTGCCTCTAGGGGAGGGTTGACCTTGTGCCTGAGGGAAACCTTTTTGGGATTTATGGAACCACATTTTCCCTCCTGTATTACCCTTGGGATAGGGTCTAGACGGGAGGGAGAAACGGACTACGACAGCAGACAAGGTTTTCCCTTCCTGCTCGCACCTGGTCAAAGTCTCTTTCACCTGGGGTCCAAAAAGAGATGAACCATCAAAGGGGACGTTAGTGAAGGAAGACTTAAAGGATTCTGTGAAATTACAAAAATGCATCCACAAATGCCTCCTGAGGGATATTCCTGATGTGGCTGCCCTATTTGCTCCGTCTGCTGCATACAATATCAGTCTCATGGAGGAGTTAGCTATCGACATAAGGGTGGAGAGCTGTGCAGAAACCTTGTCCATAGAACCTGGAGCTACTGAACCCTGGAGGGTATCTCCCAACGCCTTCAGAAGATCCCTCTGAAGACGAGTAAAATGGGTAAGGTAATTCAGCGATCTTAAGAGTAAATGCTACTGAAGAGAAGGTATGCTTTTCATACCTATCCATCGTCCTTGACTCCTTGTTAGGAGGATGGACATTAGAAGATGTTACAGCTAACTCCTCCTTGGTGGCCGCTGCTACCATCATAGCATCAATGAGAACTACTTTGGTAAGAAAGGTCTTATCTTCAGACGCTGTCATGAATTTATTTGGCCTCCTCGGGATGGGGTCCACCGAGTCTAGGGAGATCCACGCTTTCCGCTATATGACCCCTAAGAGTTGGTCATAAGGTGGTGTCACCCAGGAGTTGGAAGGTCGGGAACCAAAGGCCTCAAGATACACTGATTCATCCTCAGTAGGGTTAGAGGTCTTCCAGTCACCCCTCTAAGGATTTATAGGATGTCAGAAAAGGAGACATCCTCAGAGGGAGATCTAGGGGATCCTTCTGATTCCTCTAAATCAGTGTCAGAAGTGACAGACTCAGGTGAGTCAACATGCTTCCTCTTACACAGTCTCTTCCGAGGGAGCTCTCCAGTGGGATAATCTGGAGATGTCTCGGAAGAGGGGGCACCTCCAATGGGGGCTACTTGAGTCTCTGGTTCCCTACACTGCGGGGGTGGCAGGGGGGAATAAGTTGCTGCCTGCTGCTGGTGGGACACAGGTTCCAAAGGTATGGCTTTTGTAGAAGATAAAGCCTTCTCTATAGTGAGGAGGCAGATGGTTGGATCGGAGCAAGAGGGAATTGCTCCAAAGCAGATGTGGGAGCCTAGCTGAGTTGAGCCAAGGCACCGAGAGGGAGGGTCGGTTCCAAAGAAAACCCAGGGTGACTGTCCCCCCTCAGAGTCAACTCAAGAGCATCAGCTTCCAGAACCCTTGACTCTAGACTGGGCCACTGAGGACAGAGTAATCGGTTCCTTGGAAGCAGGGAGGATCCCCGGAATCGACGGATCCAAGACTGAAGAACCTGAAGTGATGGGCTGCGAGAGCAAAGCAGTCGGAAGAGGAGCAGTGGCCTGTAAAAGGGTCGGCTCCGAAGCCTTTGGGTCCGGAGGGGCCAATTTCTTTGCCAGAGCTGGATCTGAAAGCAACTTCTTCACCACCCGCTTGATGTCCTCATCTGACATTGTCCTGGAGGATCTGGTTGAGACAGAAGGAGATCTCCTTCTCTCCAAAATAGGAGATCTCAAAGTAGGTGACAGAGGATCAATATCAGGTAAATGTCTCTGTAACAAAGGTTGCCTTGACACCGAGGAGACCAACAGTACCGATGTGGAAGAAGCTGAATCGGAGCCAGAACTCCTTGGCTCCGACGCTTTAGTCTTTTTCGACAGCTCCAAAGCTGGGGCCGAAGATTTTTGTTTTGAAGACGTAGGAGCTGCCTGATCTAGTTCATGCTGTTCCTGGAAGAAAGCGGTCATAGGACCCCTATCAATTAGTTTTCGTTTCCTCTCATTCATGACCCTGGTGCTAAACACATGGCAAAAGGTACAGGGCTTTTGCAAATGAGCTTCACCTAAACAGTACATGCAACTGGTGTGACTTGTCTGTCAAAGACATTTTTTGTGAGCATCTATCACACTTTTTAAACCCCGAAGGGCAATGGTCCTTATGCTCTCTAGACATTCTGACAGAAACTATAGTCTAGCAAGAGAAGGCAACAACAATAACTAACTACTAACTACTAGCTAACAATACGATTGAGAAAGATAGAAAAGTTATATAAATCCTTTTTTTTTTTAAACACACACTGAGGGAGGAAAGGCCCTCTACCTTAAATGGGCACTACAGCCCTCTAACTTAAACGGGCCGTACAATCCTAAGGGGAAAAATAGGGGTCAGAAACTCTCAAAAGAGTCACACAAAGAGATTAACAGTAGAAAGGCTGTGATAGAATAATAAAGGATGAGAAAAGGACTAGATTTAATAAATAAAACTGCTACTTAGCCAATGAGCCAGTAAGACACAACCTCAAAGCTTTCGTGGCAAACGAGATCTGGGGAAATGCCATGAGGCACCATGGGATAGGGGTTAGCCTCGAGCCAGTAAAAGTTCTCGAGCTTTAGTATCGGCCGAGTCGGAGCAGAATATTGGCTCTGAACCCCATCCAGCAAGAATTACAGTGAGATAAGACTACATAACATTAATATTTTGCAGCAGCAACACCTTCATGTTGGATCTGATGTTGAAAAATATCTGCTTGACAATAGTGATGACATATGTACTGTAAGTGAGTACACCTTCTATAAAACAAGTAAAAGCAATTTATGTTGCAGTCCTCTTGAAAATGAAAAAAAAACATCTGCCTGTTGGTGATGCCGTACTGCAAAATATTGCCAGTGTACTGGACCCTTCTTTGAAAATTAGATCTTGACACTGAAGTTATAATAAACACTGCAACTCGTGTAGGACTTTGCAAGTCTTGGGAACAGCTTATAAGACTGAGCTTGGCATATACCAAACTGTTAACATCAAGCTGCCATAGCAACAGCACAGCCAGGAATCTGAAACAGATAAATATTTCCTCAGGTACTGGTCAACAGTCCTACAAAGTCCTGAAGCAGAACGGATACCTCTCTTTAAGCAACTCATTTTAACGCTGCTTTGTTTGACACATTCGAACAGTGAACTTGAGCAAGCATTCAGCATGGTGAGAAAAGTTAAAAGAGCTGAGGCAGTCATTACATGCTAAAACACTTAACTCAATGCTAGCAATCAAAATGAATGAGGACAGTGACTGTTTTTCTGGGAAAGTCCCACCACACATTCTACAAGGAGCAAAAAGGGCAACTCTGGCGTACAACAGAGAACATGCCCTCCAGGCCAATGGCCAGGCAGCACAACCAGACCCAGAAGGGCCACAGTCAGACACCATAAGTGCAGAAGGTGAAGAAGAGCAAGAGGAAGTAATCCGTGATCTACTGTGAGACTGTGTGAGCCACTGTCTCACAGATCATGGATACCTCCTCTTGCTCTGTGACTTGACTTGAGTATTTTAAAAAGAAACTGGTTGGTTATTTATTTTGAATTGGTTGCTATTTTTATTTCATTTTAAGTGTGTGGTTATTTATTATTAATTTGGTTGCTATTTTTATTTCATTTTAAGTCTGTGCCTGTGGGGTTAGTTATTTTGAATTTGTTGCTTGCTGCTATTTTTATTTCATTTTAAGTCTGTGTGTGTGAGCTAGCCTGTGACTGAGATAACTTTGCATTTACTTAGTTAACAGGTAAAAATTTAATTTGTCATTTTGTATTTAAGTTTTATTTTATACAAGTTAATCTTACTCATTTCATTTTGATTTATTTAAATTTTACAGACCACCACCACTACTACTTGTTAGAATTTGTTTGTTTTATAAGTACGTAGTAGCAGTAACTAAGTAGACTAGTTAGTTAGTAGTTCAAGACAGTAAATTTTATTTTTATTTATATAAAGAGAACTTTTAGGTTTTAGTTTTATACAAGTTGAAATGTCATTGTTCAGTGTTATTTTTCTAAAAGAATATTGTATTTTAGTTTTGCAAATTTGCACAAGTTCAAATATTAATATAAATAATCCACTATTGTTCTTATTTTGTGTTTCATAATCATATTTTGGTTGTCTGTTCTTCAGTTTGCATTTAAAAGTTGGTATCCCACAATTCCATTGGAGTGGGTAGGGGCTACATAATTATGCATGCAAATTTTATGTTAATTGTCATACATATTTGTACCTATTTTTCATGGGCTTTGTCCAGATTTTTGATGTTTCCAGGTTGAGAGGTATGGACACCCCCACATAAATTAAATATACCAAATCCAACATTGCACTACAGTGGAAAAAAGTTAATTTCCTAACCTCAGGTTAGGAAATTAACTTTTTTCCACTGTAGTGCGATCTTGGATTTGGTATATTTAATTTATGGGGGGGTGCAGGGGGGCTACTCCCCTGCAGAAACGTAGTAGAAAGTGTGTTTGTTAGCTAGGTGTTGTTATAGGTGGAGAGGATGTTATGTACATATGCATTGTAGTTTTCAATGTCATGAAGTACACTTTCAATGTTCTGAGTTTTCAATGTTTTGGGATTTAGATGTTTTGGTCTCAATGTTATTAAATTCAACGTTATGAAATTTCAATGTTATGAAGCAGACCCACACACACACACACACACGCACACACACACACAGACACACACACACACACACACACACACACACACACCCACACACGCATGCATGCATGCATGCACACACACACACACACACACACACACACACACACACACACACACACACACACACACATGACATACGTATGTGATTTTGTGTGTGTGTGTGTATGTATGTATGATATACCTATACATGTAACTTTTTTTATCAAAGGTTTTGATTTGGATATTTTCTTTATACATGACCAGTTTTATGTATAACATTTTTAATGGGAAATATGCATTCTTCAAATTTTTTATAGTATAAAATAAAAATGAAAGTACAAAACAATCTAATGCACTAGATGGTGCACTTACAACAACATATATTAAATACACAGGCAGCAAAACTAAATCAGCTGGTGAAATGAGTCTGAAAGCAAAGCATAGTCAACTGTTCAGACAGATGGGCAGACATCTTAAAAACTGACCTGGTTTCAAATGCATTCGTAGTCGACACATCCCCAAATGCTAAATACTAACCAAGACAGCAGAGAAAGTACAGTTGTGTGCACTTACCATAAATGTAGATGTTCGAGTGTATTCACTGTTGCAGTCATTACATTTGGGTTATCTGCTTGCAGGTAGCCCTCAGTCAGCCTGATTATCCAAGTCTTGGGTCCTGCATCGGTTGCTGTCTCATCTTCTGTGACGTCAGGTAGTCAGGGGTATAAAGCATGCAGCTGACACTATTACATCAGTTTTTCTTGCCCCAGATGTCAGGTGCCCCCATAATGGGAAGCAATTATATACAAGGTTACACCTCCAACAAAAAGCAAATACACCAGAAAGCTTTAAGTATAGTAAACAAGAAGAGAAATAAAGTCAATAGAAGTGAGGTAGTGTAACCAGGATTGCAACAGTGAATAAACTCGAACATCTACATTTATGGTAAGTGTACACAACTGTACTATGTTCTTCATGTTTCACTGTTGCAGTCATTACATTTGGGTAAATTCCCAAAGCTAAGGAAGGGAGGAGGCAATTAGAGACCATTAGGACCAGCTATTAGGTTCTGCAAGACTGCAGTGGCAAAACCAGCTCTGGATTTAGAAAAAAATTGGCAAGTGGTAATGCTTGGTGAAGGTATGAGCAGAACTCCAGGTAGCAGCTACTAGAATGTCCCTGGTAGGGACACCTCTGAGAAAGGCTGTAGAAGTAGATGCAGCCCTGGTGAAATGGGGTCTTATCCCCTGTGGGGTAGGTTTTTCATGGTGCTTATAGCAGAAATGAATGCAATGGCCTATCCACTTAGAAATGGTTTGCTTTGAAATGGCCTTCCCCTTTGCCCCTGCAGCAAATGCAACCAGCAGCTGTTCAGATTTCCTGAGAGGCTTAGTCCTGTCCAAGTAAAATCTATGTTGTCTGTGCACGTCCAAAGAGTGTAGTATTCATTCCCCTTTGTTCTGTGGATTAGAAAAGAAGCTTGGCAAATGAATGGACTGATTAATGGCCACACTAGATACCACCTTGGCATAAAGGAAGGATTGGTCCTGAGGGACACCCTGTCTGCATGAAAAATGATGAAAGGTTCCACTGCCATGAGGGCCTGTAATTCAGATACCCTTCTAGCTGAAGGGATGGCTAGGAGGAAGGCTGTTTTCCAAGAAAGGAATTTCAACTCTGCAGTTGCAGCTGGCTCAAAGAGAGGTAGAGTGAGCTTTTCCAATACAAAGTTAAGGTCCCAGGCTGAAGTAGGGGCTCTGCTGGGTGGTCTTAAGTTTTTGGCCCCTCTGAGAAATTGCTTCAGCAGAGGATGAGAGAAGAGGGATGGCTCCGTACAATAATGTGCTGAAATAGCAGAGGCATGAATTTTAATGGAAGAAAAGGAAAGACCCTTGTGAAGCATCTCAGTTAAATAATGAAGAATATGAGGTAAATTGGGCACTGTTGTGCCCACCCCCTGAGTTTGGCTCAAGGAACAGAACCTTTTCCACTTTTCAGCATAGGATTCTCTAGTACTAGGCCTCTAGAATGACATCCATCACTTGCTTACTGAGGGATGGTAATGGAGAGCTCAGGTAATTAGCCAGGCTGCAAGGTTCAGGGTTTGAAGCTGGGGTGCAGAAACTGGCCTTCCTGCTGGGACAATGAGTACTGTCCTTGGTTTGTCCTATTTGATCTTTAGTAGAACTGTGGAGAGGAGAGGCAGAGGGGGAAAGGCATCAACTTTTCAAGCTTGTCTGTGGGAAGTCCTTGTGCAGAATTTGTCCAACTGGTAGTTCTGAGGGGAGGCAAACAGGTTTATCTCTGGGCTCCCCCATTTGTTTCTCAAAATGTTGAATATCTTTGGTTCCAGTTTCCACTCTTGTGGGTCCATGAGATTTCTGCTTAGGTCGTCTGCCAGTGTATTTAACTTGCCTGGCAGGAATTGAGCTTGTAGGTGCACTTGGTAGCTCAAGGCTGTGTTCCACAGAGCCATGGCTAGTCTGCAGAGAGGGTATGAGTGGGTTCCCCCCTGCTTGTTTATGTACCACATGACAGTGGTGTTGTCCGTCCTTATCAATAATTGCCCTGGAAGAATGTGGTCCTTGAAGGCTATCAGAGCATTCTGTACAGCTAACATTTCTTTGTGATTGATATGCAGGTGCATTTGACTCAGGTTCCATTTGCCCTGAATGCACTTCCCTGCCAAGTGAGCCCCTCATGCATAGTCTGATGCGTCCGTTGTTACGGTTTGGGCAGCAGGGGGTAGAGTGAATGGCAGTCCCTTGTTGTGATGGCAGGCCTCTGCCCACCAAAGGAACTCTGTTCTTATACAAGGAATGATAGGAATCATTGATTCTAGGTCCTGAGAATGTTGACACCATAGGCTTTTTAGATACCACTGTAGTTTCCTCATATGCAGGCTTGCATATGGAATTAGTAGAATGCAAGAGGCCATAAACCACAGGGCTTGCAGTATTGTTCTTGCAGATATCTGGGTCTTTATGGCCAGTAGTTTGACATAGGCTGTCAAATAAACTTGTTTCTCTGGCGTGAGGTAGGCCATCTGGGAAGTTGTATTCAAGCTTGGTCTCAGGAATACAATTTGTTGGCAGGGTACTAGGTGTGATTTCTTTTTGTTTATGGTGTATCCCAGTGAAGTTAGTAGTTTCTTTACAAATGCCAGATGATTTAATAGTATGCTCTGGCTTTCTGCCTGAATTAGACAATTGTCCAGGTATGGGTATATTTGAATACTTCTTTACCTGAAGAATGCAATGACTGGAGCTAGGCACTTTGTGAATACCATGGGTGCAGAAGATAAGCCAAAGGGCAGTGCAGAGAACTGATAGTGCATGTAGCCTGCTCTGAAGCGTAGGTATTTTCTGAAAGATTCCCTTACTGGGATGTGCAGGTAAGCTTCCTTTAAATCCAATGCTGCCAACCAGGCATTTTTGCCTAGCATGGAAAGCAGCTGATGAAGAGTTAGCATTTTGAATTTTGGGATTACCAAAAAAGTGTTTAGGATACACAGGTCCAGGAAAAGTCTTTAGTAAAAACCTTGCCCCATTCCTCTTCTGGGACAGGTTGAATAGCCCTGATATTTAAGAGAGAGAGAACCTGCTTTTCAGCCTCTGCCCACTGATTTGGGGGTAGGTCTGGCCAACCATTTGGGGTTGGTAAGGAGTGGAAGTGGAATCTGTATCCTTGGGAAACTATATTTAAAACCCATTTGTCTTGGGTAACGAGTTCCCAGTTTTTTGCATGCAGGACGATCTTTCCCCCTAAAGGAACAGTCAGTTGAGCAGGGCATGGAAGGTTTAAGGTTAAGAAATTGTGACAGTTTACCATAGAGGGTGTCTTACTACTTCCAGCTTTGGAAGTGGGAGCCCCCCACTGCTTAAGCCTGTGAGTATTTTGAGACTGAAGCCTGAGTGATCTGCTGGTCCTGGGTTTGGACTGAGAAGGCCTGGAAGAGACAGGAAAGGACCATTTCTTAGAAGGCCAGTGTCTACTAAATCTGGGAGGCTGTACTTGCAGGAAATCTTTAACAGTTTGCATATATTTAGCTTTTTCCTCCATCTTTTTAAGTACTTCTTCTGCTTTGTTGCCAAACAGGCAGTCTTGGTTTAAGGGAAGCATCCAGTAATTTAGCTTTAACATGATCTGGAAAAGTTTGCTCCTTAAGCCAAGCATGCCTTCTAAGTACAGACCCAGTGACAGCAGCCCTGCAAGATGCCTCTAATGAATCAAAACCACATTGCAAAGTATGTTTACCAGCTTTTCAGCTGAATGCATTAAATCCTGTAATTCTTTATTTTCAGCACAGTCAGGAATCAACATCACTTTCTGTTTAAGTAATCCAACAATATGCTGCTGATACTTTAACATACGAAACTGGCAGTTTAAGGCCCTAATTGCCAAAGTAGCACAAGTGTATACCTTCTTACCCCATCTGTCCAGGGCCCTGGAATCTCTTATCAGAGGGGGTAGGTTTTTGGCAGTAGTAGCCTTAATGCCTTTGGGTCCCTGTGAAATTGTCTCTGGACCCGCAGTAGGATTCTTAAAGAGGAACTTGTAAGAGTCAGGGACTCTAATATCTATCAGGTTTCCTGGGAGCCAAAGGTAAAGTGTCTGGGGCCAGGTTAGCTTCCAAGAAGGCATCATCTACAATGTCCAGTAAAGAAGGGATAGCTAAAGGCCTGTGTTGAGGTAGGAGTAAGAATTCCCTAAGCCTCTTTTTGGAGTTAGAGTAATCCTGGCTTTCCCAGCGGAAATGCTCCCTAAGAGTATGCAAAGTTTTACCAAAAGAGAAATCCTCTGGAGAGGAAGCAGAGGGAATGGAGTCCTCTACATCAGAATCCTCACAGGTAGATAACGGCAAATCTTGGTCATCAGAAGAAACAGAAATTTTAGAATCGTGATCATAAGAATTAGAAGGAAAATCAGTTGTAGGTCTCTTAGAGGGAGAAGGGTGGCTTCCCCTGATTAGAGTAATAAGGTCTTCAGCCATTCTTATCATTTGTTTTTTAGGCATAGGGGCCTGACCATGCGGTCTGGGCATCGGTTTTCTAGGCGTGGATCGAGTTTTAGGCCTTGAAGAAGAAGATGGCGTCAGTTTAATATGCAAGTCAGTAGGCCTGAATACACCCTCAGAAGCCGGTGCCTGCACAGCGGCTCCGGACCCATCCAAGGTAGAGACATCCGCAGGGTCCATAGTCGAAGAAGCATCTCGCGGCGTACCGGACTCCGAATGGGTCTCAGTACAGGCCTGCGAATCTGAAGTAGAGGGTATCAGGGCCTGTGAAAGTGCCTCACTGAGTACTGGCGAAATGGCGACTAGCTTAACGGAAGCATCGTCGGCAGCTTTGGACCTATGCAGTCTGTCTCTGTCTTTATCTTTGCGTTTTTTTGGAATGTCGGTAGTTGGGTGGCTTACCGAAGCCATTTCTGGATAATTGAACAAAGTACTAAAATAGTTAGATGCAAAAATGAACCGACGAGTAGTTCAAAGATTGAATAAGGCACAAAACTGACAGCGGGGGACGTTGTGGTCTGGGCCTAAGCAAGGAATGCAGTACGAATGAAAATCTTTATGAGGTATTTGCTTTCCACAAGTAATACAATTGTTAACTTTTACTGACATCGGTTTACAGCAAGAAAAAGGATCCCCAACGGGGTACTTAGCTTAGTTGAAGACTTCGGATCTGAAACTCGAAAACAAAAATTTCAGGAGTCGGCCGACCGGCACTTGCGAACTGCTTCTGCTTCGGGCACTGCACGGTAAGAAAGACTGATGCAAAGGCATCGGCTGCATGCTTTATACCCCTGACTACCTGACGTCACGGAAGATAAGACAGCAACCGACACAGGACCCAAGACTTTGATAATCAGGCCGGCTGAGGGCTACCTGCAAGCAGATAACCCAAATGTAATGACTGCAACAGTGAAACATGAAGAACATCGCCAAAATGAGAGACAAATGTCAAAAGCTATTTTTTTCACTTTTTAACTTTTGCCTCCAATGCCTGATGGCCATCAAGTCCCTTTTGATCAGAAATATACTGTCAAAAGAGGGAATCATCCAGGCAGCCATAAGGTTGCTCTATGGTCTTACAGTCATTCCAATAATGACAGATTTTTTTCATTTATTTGGCATAATTGTCTCCACTGGTGGTGAAGTGAGCAACTACAAAATAACAAGGGTCATCTATAGCTCTCTTACTTCATAAATACAAGCTCTCCCACACATGCCAACAGGAGCTACCATTACCTACCTGAGCAGCCACATCTACATCTTGTTGAAAATGATTAACTGCTTGACACCTCTCTGCCCTTCAGCCAAGGCTCTGTCATCAAAGTCGAGTCATGAGTCTGGCAGTGACTACTATCCTTTCCCCCTCAGGATGGGCATGTCCATCCTGCTTCCTTGTACTGTGAAACACCCAGACACTAATCGAACATGCATGACCTGGCTTTACCACCCTACTGATGCAGGTTCCAAGCACTTGTTTGATTATCATACAAATTTCCATCTCTACTCAAGGATTATAACCAACTCAGTGCTAAATTCTCTCAAACATCTTTGAGCAAATTATCACAAACTTTTAATATTTTAAACAAAATTTGTGTTATTTCTTTTAAACCTACCTGATACTTGGAATTTTAACCTTAACATATAGCACAGACCACTAGCATGAAATCATCTGAATAAAGTCCGAAGTTTTAGGTGGTAAAACTGAGGATAACAAACCTGACTTTAGATTTCCTGCAACCTTGTACAGAGATTCAACAGAATGGGTAAGTTTAGTGGACTGAAACAGATTGGTCAAGGAAAGGTAGGACTACTGAAACAGCAAACAATATGTCAGTTACGATCACAATGACAGCTTTTTTTGAAGAACTGCAACACTGCATAAAGTGATACACTGCAAAAGACAAACTGCTGTGCTAATTTTGGGGAAGTAACACAGGCTGGAGTGACAAAGCTGAAGAGGGTAGGACCGAAACAAGCAATGCATATACATTGTTTTCTTGCATCAAACTGCTTTACACATACAACACTTAAGACCGATAATGAAGTAACAATGTATGTCAGCACCAACAATGATCACCCTGTAAATTGCATATATCAGTTTTATGGAAAAGTGCTGTGAGACAAAAATACAAGGCACCAATTTTCTTCCTCTTTGAGTAATACATTGGGTTATTTTGCTGCCAGCTATACAAAAAACAATTAGAATGAGGACTGGTATGAGGGACATCAGTTCAACATCTAATCAGAATGGATGGCACCATCCCACTAACTCAGCAGCCCTGTTATGCTGCACCTAGATACCAAGGTTCAAGTGTAACCTCAAGCTTGACCTGCAACAAACCTCTCCAAGCCTTAGGCTTAGACAGAGAATTGTGCTATTAACTGTACCATACTCCCATACCATCCACTTGGAATTAGACATAACTGCGCTGGCAGCATTTAAGTGTGTGTGTGTACCTCTCTCTCTATATATATATATATATATATATATATATATATATATATATATATATATATATATATATATATATATATATATATATATATATATACCCACTGCATGAAACTTTGAAAACTATCACTGCCAGATCAAAGAAGCAACCTAACAAGGCTTAAAGTATGATGCCTAAATTCCAATTATCTCTAGTTCATGCAAACATCTCTTAATAAGCGAATAGTGCATGCATACTACACCACCTGATTGTAGTTTCAAAGGCAGGTCTAAATTCCTCACTTCTTATCAATTCTGGAAAGAAGTCACTGAAACTAATGCATTTGAATAATCAGCTGCAAAGTAACTTATTTTCAAATACAGCTGAAATATCATACATTAATGCCTGAATCAAACATAAATAGACATTAACCAAAAAGCTAAGTTACTGCAGAAAACTTCTAAATTCCTGACTGAAATCACAGATTTGCATCAACAAAATTAATTCAGTACCACACCCAGTAGCAGAATCATAGAAAAAACACAGCTGATGTCAGTGCTCGACAGAAAGGGTTTCCTTTTGGACATGAGATAATTATGCCGTGGGACCTTTGATGTTGAAGTCTTTGTTGTTCTTGGCTAGAAGCATGCATCTTTTTTCTCGTTTCCCACCCTGTCATACAAGATTATCTTCTTAAGGAAGTACAGCCTTGTAATGTTAACTCTGGCTATAAAACAGATGGTCAGAAACTCCCAAGACTTCTCTATCCTTTCACATATCAGCCTCTTTCCTCATAAAGAATTAGCAGTTCACACTCTATTGCAAAAACGTGTTTCAAATATAGGTCAACACTTCCTTTTCAAAAAAAAAAAAGGAGCGAGAACAAATATCCTGCATATGTTTTCTTAGTGTGCTGCAGAGTAATACAAATGATGCTGTTCCTTAAGGAAAGACGCCTTACAGCAGCTCTTAAAGTTAAACAGTTGCTGGAGCATTCACACTTTCTAACATTAGGTAATTTAATATGATAACACATAGACTCCTACGATTTAAACCAGTAGTTCATCATGAAAGCATACAATATCACTAAGTTTAAAGCATCAAGAGGAAATTTCCAAAAGATGTAAAATGGCAAAGAAAGTCAAGTGGCTCATCCCATTCACTCATTAAATACCTGACTGTGTCAAGTATCAAAGTGCTTTGTTTAACTCCAGTCTCTATCCATACCATCTTCCCACATATTCTAATTATATTTCACCTAGGAAACCACTGAAATAGTATAGTTTTCAAAATCTAGATGAAACGTCAAGTGCTGTGTGGCAATTTGTTTTACTACAGAAACACACCGTTCAATACCCCATCATGGGAATATTATCCTCAACTACAACTTTATGTGCAATTTATATATTACCAACAGTTTAAAAAATGACAATGACGTTTTTTCACTGGTCTAAGAATGGTCAGTCTCTTACATGATGAATATATGCAATGGCAAAAGACATGCAGGTAAGGACTAGATTTTACAAATACATCACAAATGGATAAGTATACTCACTTTAAGAACAGACATTCAAACAGGATAAAAAATGCATGTGGGATATTACTATAGGTAGATGTCTGTTCTCTGTCTCGCTCTTTTTAGAAGAGACCAATATGGGTGTGCAAGACTGCAGACTTGAGTCATAAAGGTTAGAGGGAACCTTACAATATTCTTCTTTGGAGCCTCAGAACAGAAGCAAGTAATGTAACTACACTATTTGCTCATCTTATATTGTAGGAGTTGCATAAATATATGAATTACTAAGAAAGGTTCCCTTAGTGCCCCAAAATAGGAGGATAATCCAAAGAATGCTTAGCAGGCAAGCCAAAGCAAATCCTGCATTACCTTCTGAAAGGGCAACCAGGATGTAATGTATAATGTATAAACAACAGCCTGCTAAATGCCTTTCCAAAGAAGGCTATAGTGATTACCTGATAACCTGGAAGAGTGGACACTAACCTCCACCGAGACTTATTACATTTGTCAAAAAAGAAAACAACTTAATTATCTAACCATTCGGAAAGGGCCAATTCAGTGACTGGATGACTCTGTTTCAAAAAAACACTTGAAAGATGTTTAACAGGAGCATTACAATGAGAAACTAGATGAGGGAGTACAGAAATATACATATACAGGGTAACTAAATGTACCTTTACAAAAGAGAAGGACAGACAAACAAACGTTAAATAAGGAAGAACTGTATATAATTTCAGGATTTAAACTTTGTAATGGGTCTTTGCCAATAACAAAGCCATATTTTGAAAACACTGAAGAGAACTGCCTTGCATCAAGCAGTTACCAATATGAAAAAACAAGAACAGTCACCAATCTAAAGTGAGCAAACACAGCAGCAAAAAACCTGATGAACACCTCTGGCAGAGCAGAAAACCAAATAACAATAAAGTAAAATCATATGGGAAGCCCCACAGATTAAATAAATAAATTAGTAAACTGTGTACAGTAAGGTCTGTGGGGATTCTTTTTTTAACAAGGCACTTGTCTTTTAATTTCCTTTCCTGTGTGACTGCAAACAGTTGTCCTTTCTCAGGATAACTGTCTGAAGCCCTGATGTGTACAGAAGGTGAAAAAGCATTGTGGCTTTAATTTTACTCAGAAGACCCCTTGTTCATGTCATTGATGGGCAGGGCTATGTTTTAATATATAGCTATGCTCCCTGTCGGTGAGTGGGCTTTCAATCTGTGCACTGTGGAGTCATAACACAAAATAAGGCACTTGAGTTTTGGCTTTCATTTTCTTCCCATTCCTAAGTAGCTCCAGATGGTTGTCCTTTTCAGGATGGAAGTCCCGAGTCCTGGTGCCTACAAGACTGGAACAGTACTGTGCCTTCTACTAAAGACAGCCACACCTCATATCATTGGTGCACCCTGGCCTTCTCTAGCTACACTACATACTAGTGGCAGTAAATACAGTAAGATGCACTAAATGAGCAGATGCACAACTACACAGACTTGTTTGCAATTTACACTTATTTTAAGAATTCTGAAGTACTGACTGATCAGTACACATTGTAAATGCTCTTCAAAAATCTTTGCTAGAGTAATGCACAGATGATAAGACTTCTACTTCAAAAAATGCACGGTCAGTTTATTTTATTAGTTTTGGTCTTTATCAGTTATCACAAGTATGGCTTTTCTAATAGCATTTCTACTCCAGCTAAGTATATTTGAGCATTTTTAAGCCTGGACAAGTTAACTAGTATGTTACTTTACCCAGAACTTGCAGTTTCATGTTAACTATGTTATCTTATTTCTGTTTGTTTACATTGCTTAGATTTTTTTTACCATGACCAATCCCGTAACTGAAATTAATGTTTCTGGAACTGTATGCTTCTACTGTTTCTATGGCTCTTAATTTTAGCAATTTTAAGATTTTGAAATACTTTTATCAATTTAAAGATTTTGACATAATGTTTTCTCTGCCTAGGGTCAGCTATTTATCAGTAGTGCTGTGTGTACATTTTAAGTTTTTCAATATATATTTTTCTTAATTGTTGCTGAGTATCTATCAAGCTGTGTGTGTAAACACACACACACACACACACACATATAAATATATATATATACACAGATATATATATATATGGATCCAGGATGTTTGATCAAATGATCAAACGACCAAATCCATTAAGTGTGAGCATACTTAACGCGAAAGTGCTTTTCACTGAAGAAGCACTTTCGCGTAAGTATGCCTGTTGCCGAGGCCGTACTATGGTGCGGATAAGGGAACTTCCCTTTTCCCCACTGTAGTGTGGTCTTGGAGGGAGAATATTAAAGTAGGGGGGTGTGGGGGGCATAGGCCCCCACAAGGGGGGTGCAGGGGCCACCCTGCAAAAACATAAATGTAGTGTTTTTTTTTTATTGACACGCTTTAACGAAAGTGCTTTTTCGGTTAAAGCGGTTACGTTAAAGTGTGTTTGGTGGTTATGGATTCGGAAGTTTGATCATTCGAGCAAACATCCTAGATCCAATATATATATATATATAGAGAGAGAGAGAGAGAGGGGTGGTAGGGGTGTGTAGACACAGGTTTTTTTTGCTCTCCCTTTCCCCAAAGCACAAATCTACTGGATCTGCCCTAATCTCCCCAAGGCTAAACCCATCCCATGTTTGAGGCAGCTGATGGCAGTGAAGAATCTGGGGCAGCACACAGCAGCTAGGGATTTTTTTTTTTTTACCTATTTCTCCCTCTTTTGTACCTCTTCTCCTGTCCCCAGGGGTTAGCATGCAAAGGGTCCTGCAGTATCTCAACTATGTCTCCCTGTACACCTCAGTCTGAGCTCTGCTCCCTTACAGTGTAATACCCACTGAAAGTCCCGGGCCTCCACCAGGTACTAAATGTAATGGTGCATCCAACCCACCTATGCAATCAAGCATCTGCAAATCAAATCCAGGTCAAAGTCAGGGATTTATCAATGTATGGCTCTGGTTCAGATTAGTTGGTGTATATATGTATAACTGTTTTAAAAATATAGAGCTTGCAAGCTCCTGGTGAGGATTTCTTGCTTATCTCTTAATAGATGCCAAGTAATCATTTAGCAATCTAAGACTCCTGAATTAGATTTTTCTGGTGTAGACTGGTTTAATATTCTTTATTAACCAGAAATTAATATCATGTGTCTATCCTTATATATATGTTTTATATAATTTTATACATACTTTCTTGGGACTCTTTCTTTCTTTCTTCTTTTTCCGACTTATGATTGGGTTACTAAGGTAATGATTTGGTACTAAGAGTTTTCTGAACACATTATTTTTGCAGTATGGCTTGTAGTGATCTTTTTACAGTACAAGTCAGACAGCCTATTGTAACATTGTAACTTTTGCACAGATGACCTGTTGGCCAGAGGTGTTCATGGCAGCATTTCCTTAGTCACAAATTTATGAACACTTCAGAAATAATTCCATGATCATCTACATGTAATGAATTTACAGGTCTCACAAAATGGCTTTATGGCATAAAGTTCACAAAAAAAATGAAGAGATGTTTCTGTTCAAGTTGACAGATTTTACAGGACTCTTGTATGACAAAAATCAGTTAGAGGACAAAGGACCAGCCTTAGGTAGCCTGGCACTCTAGGTGGAAAGGCTAACTTATCTCCCCCATCCCAACCCCAGCTACATAATCTTCATTTTTTTCTGCAGTTATTCATTCATGCCACTGAACCTTTTCCAGACTCTGATAACTGTGGGAGGAAATAAATGCATTATGCAGAGAGTCTGAGGTTGCAGGACCCCCAGACATCATGGGGGTTCTAGATGCTCTGAGGCACGTTTTAGGGTTTTTTGAACAACCTTTGCCATCAAGTGACTGCCTGAAGAAAAACTAAGGCCAGAGGAAGGAATTTTTTCTTATCTTTCCGCTATCTTTTTTTTTCTGGCTCCTTTCAGTACATCCTAACTGACCAAGAATACACTGTAATAACTACAGTGAAATTACTGCATTACGCCGGGTGGGGGTCGTGGCCCCCCAGAAGCCATGAGGTTCTAGATGCACTGAGGCACTTTTAAGAGTTTTTTTAAATAATATTTGTCATCCAATGATTGCCTTAAGAAAAAATATGATCAAAGGAAGAAATGTAATCTTATCCTTCAACTTTGTTGTTTTTCTGCTCCTTTCAGCATATCTTAACCGACTAAGAAAACATTGTTGCAAACATTAAAAAAAATGTATTAAATTATCATTTAAGAACACTGACAAAACTACATTAACAAAAAAGAAAACAAATCGTATTAGCATTTTTTCCATTTACAGACATTATACATCACATCTTTTTTTTTCTTTCTTTGTAAAATCATCAGTCCAACATTAAACAAATTGCGGAATTCCTGCCCTCCCTTAAACCTCACTTCTCTTCTTCAACATTATTCTATTCTGCATGTATTGTTCCCACAATTTCCATTAATTTTTATGCAATTTGCTCCTTCCCTTTTCGACAAATCTCTCTTCCAGTTCTTTTACGACTTTTATAATATTCAATACTTCAAAAATACAGTTGGTTTAGACTTTGATTTCTTTTTCTAGTCACTGCTTTTCTGGAACCCAAATAGACAAACTTAGTAAGACCTTCAACATCCCACCTCCAACATTTGTCTATCTATCTGAGGAAAAATTTTTTGAAATCTGCTTGGGGTATAAAAATGCCTGTGCAAACACTTCCAAGCAAACATCTTAAACCTTCTAGACTTTGTTGGATACTTGTGAGCCAAACATATGACCTCCCCTTGCTCTCTCGTAAATTGCTTTTCCAGGCTCATTTCCCAATCTTTTCAATCATCATCTGATTGATTCTTATATTTATCATGCAATATTTTATATGACCTACTAATTATCCCTTTTTTAACAACAGCTTCTGTTCTAGAGTCAACTAAAAACTCCATCAGAGAGATCTTTCACCTAAGATTCCATTATCCATTTCTCTTTGTGTATACTGTGATATCAAACCCTGGTAGGGAAGGCAGTCTCTAGTCTGCACTCCAAATGTCTTCATGGTCTCATTCCACACTATTACTCTTTCTTCTCTAGTTATTTGCTCCCAATACCTTGGTTCCTTTGACAGTTTTCCCAAGTAAAATTCTAGCCCACCTTGCCTATTTTCTGTACCACTAATTTCATATCTCCAAAATAAATACATTAATAAAAACTTGAAACTGTTTCAAAATGCTCCACAACACTGGAAAGTTCTTTTCTGGAATTATCAGGTAGAAAAATAATACAATCTGCAAATTAAGCCAACTTTTCTTGATTACCATACCAGCTATATCCTTGCATTTCTGAATCCCTTATTTTCTTTGCCAATGGCTCTAAACATAAAGGAAATAATAATGGTGAATGAGGACACTTCTGCCTGGTTCCTCTATGCTTATCCAAAAGGAACACTCCCACTTCTGATCCTTCATATATTTATTTATTTTACATTTGTTGACCGGGATAGTCCGACTGAACACATGTCCATTTTCAGTGGAGACCAGGGGAGAAAAGTTCCACACAGCAACACAACAGAAGTGAATATAGTACAAACATATATTACATAGACTGACAGAGCAAGCAATTTATGACAATTCATCTGTAATATAGGGTACTTACATTCATGTATATTAAAGCATCCATTGAGATGTCTTACAAAGAGTATAGAGATGGTGCTAGTCAGAAGTAGAGCAAGGATATAGCCAGTGTGATTTTAAATATTTTTAAGACTTTTCTTGAACAGGGGTTCATAGGTTGGTACTAGGCTATCGGCCCTAGGGGCTATACAAGCCTAGCCATAACAATTCCCTGGATATATCTTCCCACAATATTTACTTCCCTGGACACCTGTCTAGCAGGGCGACTGACGTGATCCCTGGGGTAAATTTCCTATCCCCGATCCAATAGTCAAGGTTCCTTTTGAAAAGTGCCAATGAGGCACGCTGCTTGACATGTATGAGCAGTCTATTCTAGAGTATGGGGGGTCTCTGGGTCAGGAACCTGTCCCTCCAGCATGTTTTGTTCATTGTGATGACAAGGTTTAAATCCCTGGAGCATGTGTCTCTAAGGGATTGGGATTTCTTAGTGCATCATGTCCAACAGCTCTGGGTTTGACATAGCCTTGTATGTTAAGCAGAGATCGCCTCTGAGTAGACGATATGCGACAGAGTATAGCTGGAGTTTTTTTAGATGGTCAGCATAGGGCATCTGCTTTAGGCCTGTGATTCTTTTAGTGAGGTATTTCTGCAGCCTTTCCAGCTGTTGCAGATGTCTTGTGAGGTACATACCAAACGGGGCGTTGTACTCTATAATGGGTCTAATGAGGGATGAGTACAGTGAGACAATGACCTCCTTTTTTCTGGATGAAAAGCCCTTAGTGATGAGGTGTGCCACATAGAATGATTTCTTGATTGTTGTGGCGATGTGGTTATCGAAGATGAGACCACTGTCCACCTGTGTCCCTAAGTCTCTCATCACACTTTCAGTGTTTAGTGTACTGCCACCTATGTGATAATTCATGGGTACATGTTTTTTCCCAAAGGGGATAACTATACATTTCTTGGCATTAAGCTTGAGCCCATGGCTCTGGCACCAAGCATCTGTTTCTGTAAGACCCTTTTGTAGAATATCCACATCATTTGAGGATTCAGTAATGGCTCCCAGTTTGCAGTCACCTACAAACTTTATTAGCCAGAGTCCCTTAGTGTTGTCCTGTACTTCAGAGAAGTAGATGCCAAACAAGAGCGATCCCAGGACTGAACCCTGAGGTACTCCACTTGTCACTTTTCTGGAGCTGGATTTGGAGTTGGCTACTTTTACAGTCTGGGTTCTGTCAGTAAGCCAGTTGGCAACCCATCAAGTGACATAGGGATTTATGCCCAGCTTAGTAAGTTTATCTATGATTCCAGAGTGGGGGATGGTGTTGAAGGCCTTGGAGAGGTCCAGATAGGCTGTGTGGACCGCCTTATCCTCGGCCACAGCTCTGGAGACTGATTCGAAGAAGTCAATCAGGTTCAGGAGACAAGATCGGCCCTTCACAAACCCAAACTGGGTGGGGTCCAGTGTTTGAAGGTCGCCAATGTCTTGGTTTATAAGTTCCATGACAATGCATTCTATGCCCTTGCAGATCAGGCTCGTCAGACTGATGGGGCGGTAGTTCCCAGGATCTAAGATGGATCCCCCTTGTGGAGTGGTATAACTGTAGCTGTGCTCCACTCAGTGGGCACGAAGCCTGAGGTGGGACTATGATTAAACATGACACTTAGGTGAGGTGCCAGTTCACTTTGTAGTTCATGTAGTACACAGCCCAGGATGTTATCTGGTCCCATGGATGCTGTATTCTTAGCTTTGGAGAGTGCGGTTTCTACCTGTGTGGCCGTGATTACCAGAATTTGGCAATCTTTTGGTACTGAGATGGGCCCTTTAGGGGGTGAGAGTGGGGTGAAGTTGGCACTAAATTGATCTGCCAGGATATTGGCAATATCCTTGGGATCAGTATATTTAAGGCCATTCTGTTGCAGCTCAGAGCAGATCTGAGCATTGCCATTTAGATTCTTGACATAACTATAGAATGCCTTGTGGTTGTCTTTGGAATCTTTGGCAATTTTATTTTTGTAACTAGCTTTGGAGGATTTTATGAGGGATCTCAGCTTCTTACTGAGGCTGGTAAGGGAGTTTTTTGCATCCCGGGATTTTCCTCTTTTCTGCAACAGTTTTGGATTCTTGGGTAATGTGGGCAGGAAGCAAGTTCCAAGTTTTTTTTGGCAAACAGAGCATACCCTGCCAACTTGTTGGATTTGAATGTTAGTACCAGAAGTCTATTAGATGAGTGTAGAGGCCTATGGGTATAATGGGGGCAGATAATGTTTTTAAGTGCAGGTGCATTATCTGGTTGGTTGAGGACATTATGTGCTACTATGAGCTGGTTGAACTGCAGTAGAGTAGGCAGTTCAAGCCAACCTAAAGTATTTAGATTATGACCGTAGTGTGTCCTATATGCCATGCCAGTAGCAAACCTAGCAATGTGGTTGTAACAGCAAGATAATTTATTTAGGTCAGTTTTGTTCAGGTTTATGAATAGAGGGGAGGCATAAAGAAGGGTAGAGAGTAAATGGGATCGGGCAATGGCAGTTCTAGCAAGAGGCATAAGGAAAGGTTTCATTTTATAGAGGGAGCCAAGTTTTGTATTAATGGTTTGGATGGTCTGATTGATATGAATATCAAATTTGAGGTTATTGTCTATAATAACTACCAGGAGCTTGGTGTGGACTTCAAGAGAGATAATGGTGCCATTTTTAGAGTTTATGGTAAAGAATGGAGGAGAGGACCTGTGGGTGGGGGAGAAAAGAAGCAGCTTACTTTTGTTAGGATTTAAGAGCAGTAGTTGATTAGTGAGCCAATTTTCAACTGTGTTGAAGGTGTTTTGGGTTAGTGTCATTAGTTCAGACAGAGAGGAGGCTGAACAGATCAAAGCGGAATCATCTGCATATTGAATGCAGGTGGCATTTGGGATGATGGAGTGGAGATCATTAATAAAGATGGAGAACAGAAGGGGACCTAATATAGAGCCTTAGGGGACTCCTAGGGTGATCGGTAGCTGGGAGGATAGCTTATCGTGCCATAGGACTGCCTGTTGTTTACCAGAGAGGTAGGACTGAAACCACTGTAGAGAGTGGGAATCTAAGGAGATGGCCTTCAGGGTATGGAGGACTAGTTGATGGTTAACCATATCGAAGGCCTTGGATAGATCAAGAAAGAGTGCTGAGGAAAGTTTGTGATTACTATGACTGTGGTTAATGATGTGGGAGAACAAGAGGAGAGCTGAGGTGGTACTGTGGTATGGCCTGAAGCCACGTTGAGAGTCAGCCAACAATTTGTTCTGAATAAGGTGGGACATAAGTTGTTTATGTACACATTTCTCCATAATTTTAGTGAGTGGCGACAGAATGGCTATTGGAAGTTTGACAGTTCTTTGGAGCTACCTCCTTTATGGAGAGGTATAATATGGGATATTTTCCAGACTGAGGGGATGGTACCTTTAGAAATAGTTCTGTTGATCAAGATAGAGACAGGGTGTGCTATGGCGTCAGCAGCTTTTTGCAAATACTCTGCAGGGAGGAGGTCAGGGGCTAGGGTGGTAGGTTTTAGTTTCTTAATTAGGGCTTGGATTAGGGGAGTAGGAACAGGTTGAAAACTAAAGCATGGTTGAGTACTGGATATGACAGCACTTAGACTAGAGCTGGTGGGAGTGAGTTGGTTGGCTAAAACTTGATAGTTTCCGTGAAGAAGCTAATGACGGTATTAGCAATGTCCTCTGGAGGTTTGAGACTGGCAACTGAAGGAGGTGGGGTGGGGTTTGGCCTGGGTGAAGAAAGTACAGTTGTGCACACCTACCATAAATGTAGATATTGAGTGTACTCACTGTTGCAGTCATCACACTTGGGTTATCTGCCTGCAGATAGCCCTCAGTCAGCCCGAATACCAGAGTCTTGGGATTTCTGCGTCGGATGCTATCACCTCTTCTATGACGTCAGGTCGTCAGAGGTATAAAACATGCAGCCGATGCCATTACATCAGATTTTCTTGCCCCAAATGTCAGGAGCCCCTAAAATAGGAAGCGGTTACATGGTGTGGAACACCTCCAGCAGAAAGTAAATACCCCTGCTGTAAAATATCGCCAAAAAACAGATAGGTAGAAAGTATAGAAAGGACCAGGGGGCTGGAGGGAGGGAAACCAGGAGTGCAACAGTGAATACACTCGAACATCTACCTTTATGGTAAGTATACACAACTGTACTATGTTCTTCGTGTTTCACTGTTGCAGTCATCCCACTTGGGTTGATTCCCAAAGCTGAGGAAGGGTGGAGGCAGTCAAGAAGTGTTAGGGCTGGCTAGCAGGCCTTGTAAGACTGCTGTAGCAAATCCAGCTTTGGATTTAGAAAAGATAGGCAAGAGGTAGTGCTTGGTGAAGGTGTGTACTGAACTCCAGGTTGCAGCTTCCAAGATGTCCCTGGTAGGGACTCCTCTGAGAAATGCTGTAGAGATTGAGGTAGCCCTAGTGGAATGAGTTCTGATCCCCCATGGGGTATGTTTTCCATGGTGTTTGTAGCAGAAATGGATGCAGTGTGCTATCCATTTGGAAATGGTTTGCTTTGAAATGGCCTTGCCCTCTGCCCCTGTAGCAAAGCTGACTGGCAGTTGGTCAGATTTTCTGAAAGGTTTTGTTTTGTCAAGGTAGAACCTAACCTGTCTGTCCACGTCCAAGGAGTGCAGGATCCTTTCCCCTTTATTCTGAGGATTAGGGAAAAAGGTTGGCAAATGAATGGAGTGGTTTAAAGCCACACTGGATACCACCTTTAGCATAAATGATGGATTAGTCCTGAGGGAAAACCTGTCAGCGTGGAAAATAATGAAGGGTTCCACAGCCATTAGTGCCTGTAACTCGGACACTCTTCTTGCTGAAGTGATGGCTAGAAATAAGGGTGTTTTCCAAGAGAGGCATTTTAACTCAGCTGAAGCAGGTTCAAAAGGGGGAAGCGTAAGCATCTCCAGTACAAAGTTAAGGTCCTTGGCTGGGGTGGGAGCTCTCCTAGGGGGCCTTAAATTGCTGGCTCCTCTCAGGAACTGTTTGATGAGGGGGGTGAGAAAAGAGAGGAGGCTCAGTGTTATAATGAGCTGAGATAGCATAGGTATGAATCTTAATGGATGAGAAGGATAGGCCTCTGGAGCAGTTCTGCTAGGTAATCCAGGATTTGAGGTAAGGTGGACACGGCTCTGTCCTTTCCTTAAGACTGACTACAGGAACAATATCTTTTCCACTTTTCAGAATAGGACTTCCTAGTACTAGGCCTTCTGGCTTCAAGGATGACGTCCAACATCTGTTTGCTGAGGGTTGCAGGTGGTGTATTCAGGGGATAAGCCAGGCTGTAAGGCTTAGGGTTTGCAACTGTGGATGCACATCTATCCCTCCTGCTGGGACAGTAGGGAGGGGGTCTGATGTAGGTGCCAGGGAGGCACTGCCGTCAGACTGCGAAGGAGTGGGTAACATTGCTGGCGTGGCCAGTTTGGGGCAATAAGGATTACCCATGGCTTGTCATGTTTGATCTTGAGTAGTGAGAGGAGGGGCAGAGGAAGAAAGGCATAAATTGAGAGACTTTTCCAATGAAAAGGATAGGGCATCCACCTGCCAGGCTCTATTGTGAGGATCTCTGGTGCAAAATTTGCTCAATTGACGGTTTTGGGGGGAGGCAAAGAGGTCCGCCTCTGGTGTCCCCCACCTCTGGATTAGAAGTTTGAAGGAGCTGGTTTCCAGGATCCACTCGTGTGGGTCTAGTAGAGTTCTGCTCAAGTCATCTGCCAGTGCATTTTGTTTGCCTGGCAGGAATTGAGCTTGCAGGTGCACTTGGTTGCTCAAGGCTGTGTTCCACAGGGCCATGGCTAATCTGCAGAGTAGGTATGAATGAGTTCCCCCCTGCTTGTTTATGTACCACATGACTGTGGTGTTGTCTGTCTTTATCAGAAGCTGTCCTGGAAGGATAAGATACTTGAAGGCTGTCAGAGCATTCTGTACCGCTAGCATCTCTTTATGCAGGGGGATTTGTCTTGGGCTCCATTTGCCTTGAATGCATTTGCCTGCAATGTGAGCCCCCCATGCATAGTCTGATGCCTCTGTTGTCAGGGTATGGGTGGCGGTGGGTTGAGTGAAAGGGAGTCCCTTGTTGTGGTTGCATGCCTCTGCCCATAAAAGGAACTCTGCCCTTAGACAAGGTATGATAGCAATCACTGTTTCCAGGTCCTGAGAATGTTGGCACCAGAGACTTTTTAAGTACCACTGAAGTCTCCTCATATGCAGTCTTGCATATGGAATTAGCAGAATGCATGAGGCCATGAACCCGAGGGCTTGCAGTATTTACCTTGTTGATAGCTGGGTTTCAGTGGCCAATAGTTTGAAGTAGTCTGTCAAATAGACCTGTTTTTCTTGGGTGAGGAATGCCATCTGGGAAGTTGTGTTCAAGCTTGCTCCCAGAAATACAATCTTTTGACTGGGCACCAGTTGTGATTTCTTTTCATTGATGGTGTACCCCAGAGAAGTTAGGAGTCTCTTTGCAAATGCCAGGTGCTGAAGTAGCAATTCCTGAATGTCTGCCTGAATCAAGCAATTGTCCACATATGGGTAAATTTGAATACTTCTCTGCCTGCAGAATGCAATGGCTGGAGCCAGGCACTTTGTGAATACACTGGGCACAGTAGATAAGCCAAAGGGAAGTGCAGAGAACTGATAGTGCATAGAGTCTGCCTTGAAACGTAGATATTTCTTGCAAGACTCCCTTATGGGGATGTGCAGATAAGCTTTTAATTCTAGGGTAGGTAATCAGGCATCCTTGGATAACATAGGAAGGAGCTGTTGCAGTGTAAGCATTTTGAATTTTGGGACCACCAGAAAGTTGGTGAGAATAGAAAGATCCAGGATAGGGCGCCAAAAGCCCTCTTTTCTGGGCACCAGGAACAGTCTGGATTAAAAACTCTGTCCCCTTTGTTCTACTGGAACAGGCTGAACAGCTCTGATATTGAGAAGGGAAAGTATTTGTGTTTGAGCCTCTGCCCACTGGTTTGGTGGAAGGTATGGCAACCCGCTTGAGGTTGGCAGAGAGTGGAAGTAGAATCTGTATCCCTGGGATACAATGTTTAGAACCCATTGGTCCTGAGTAATGGACATCCAGTTTTTTGCATGAAGGGTGAGTTTTCCTCCTAGGGGTGCAAGTACTTGGGCATGGCTGGGAAGGATGACTGAGAAGTCATTGTGAACTTTTTCCATAGGGGGTGGCTTACCTCTCCCTGTTTTTGAGGCGGGAGCACTCCATTGTTTAGATCTCTGCATACCCTGAGACTGTAGTCTTGGTGGTCTGTTACCCCTGGGTTTGGACTGAGAAGGCCTGGGAGGGGCTGGAAAGGACCAATTTTTAGAAGGCCAATGCAAACTGGATGCAGGTGGCTGAACCTGTAAGAAATCTTTAACAGTTTGCATAGATTTAGCTTTTTCCTCCATCTTTTTAAGAACTTCTTCTGCTTTTGTGCCAAACAAACTATCTTGATTTAATTGACCATCTAGTCATTTTTGCTTTGACGTGGTCTGGCAAGATTTGTTCCTTCAGCAAAGCATGCCTTCTCAGTACAGACCCAGTGACAGCAGCCCTGCAAGATGCTTCTAAGGCATCAAACCCACTGTGCAAAGTATGTTTACTAATTTGGTTTGCAGAATGCATTAACTCTTGTAAATCTTTATTTTCTCCACAATCTGGAAGTAACAAAATTTTTTGTTTAATTAGTTCCATAATATGTTGCTGCTACTAACATGTGAAACTGGCAATTCAAAGCCCTGATAGCAAGAGTTGCAGAAGTATATACCTTCTTACCCCATCTGTCTAAAGCTCTAGACTCTCTGTCCGAAGGGAGTAGGGTTTTTGGCTGTAGTAGCCTTTATGCCTTTAGGTCCCTGGGAAATGGTCTCTGGATCCACAGTAGGATTCGTAAAGAGAAATTTGTGAGAGTCAGGTACTCTGTCATACCGGTCAGGTTTTCTAGGATCTGGAGGTAAGGTGTCAGGAGTGAGACTGGATTCCATGAAGACATCATCCACAATATCCAGGACAGGGGGGATAGCTAGAGGCCTGTGCTGGGGCAAGTCTAAAAATTCTCCGAGTCTCTTTTTGGACTGAGGATAGTCTTGGCATTCCCAACGGAAATGCTCTCTTAAGGTATGCAAGGTTTCACCAAAAGAAAAATCTTCTGGAGGGGAGGCAGAGGGAATGGAATCCTCTGCATTAGAATCTTCATAGGTAGATAAGGGTATGTCCTGGTAATCAGAGTCATCGGACTCATGGTCTGTAAAATCAGAAGGAAATTCCATTCTTTGTCTTTTAGTGGGGGAAAGCTGGCTTCCCCTAATTAGAGTAACAAGGTCTTCAGCCATTTTAAGCATTTGTTTCTGTGGCATGGGAGCTTGAGCATGCGCTTTGGTCATAGGTTTTCTAGTCATAGTGCGAACTCTGGGCCCGAGAAACTCGGTAGTTTTAGTCAAAAACGAAGTTGTTGGTTTAATACGAACATCGGAAGGTCGGAATACACCCTCAGAAGCCGGTGTCTGCACAGCGGCTCTGGACCCATCCAAGGCAGAGACATCTGCAGGTTACATAGTCGAAGAAGCATCTTGTGGCATACTGGACTCCGAATGGGTCTCAGCAGAGGCCTGCGAATCTGTAAAAGCGGGTATCAGGGGCTGCGAAAGTGCCTCACTGAATACCGACAGACTGGCGACTAGCTTACCGGAAGCATCGTCTGCCATTTTGGACCTATGCGGTCTGTCTCTGCCTTTATCCTTATGTTTTTTCGGAAGATCGGTAGTCGGATGGCTTATCGAAGCCATTTCAAAATACGGAGAACGTGAGCGAAAGAATTTAGTGACAAAAGATAGCCCGACGACGAATTGTTAGGGCATTAAACAAGGCACAAAACCGGCAGTGAGGGACGTCGTGGTCTGGGCCTAAACAGGTGACGCAGTAAGAATGAAAATCTCTGTGAGGTATTTGCTTTTCACAGGCAAGACAATTGTTAACTTTTTCTGACATCGGTTAGAGCAAGAAAAAAGGATCCCCAACAGGGTATTTAGCTTAAGAAGACTTCAGGCTTGAAACTCGAAAAAACGAAAATTTCAGGTTGCGGCCGACCGGCACTTGCAAACTGCTTCTGCTTCAGGCTCCTACACGGCAAGAAAAGCTGATGTAATGGTGTCGGCTGCATGTTTTCTACCCCTGATGACCTGACGTCATGAAAGAGGCAACAGCATCCGATGCAGAAATCCCAAGCCTCTGGTATTCGGGCAGACTTGAGGGCTACCTGCAGGCAGATAACCCAAGTGTGATGACTGCAACAGTGAAATACGAAGAACATGCTTGTTTATTCCAGCCTAGAACTTTTGGGGGTTGTTATGGTGTTTCTGTTGCAGATGGCAGTAGTATTTTTTTTTTTATTTAAGATAATAGAATTTTTAGCATAATTTCATAGCTGTCTATATCGGAATTGGTCAAGTGGGGTTTTTGTAGCATGTCAAGTGGTCCATGCTTTATTTCTCCGTAGGATTTTAGATTTAGTATCTTTTGACAGCCACAGTGCAATATTTGTTTTAGTTCTAATAATTTGGTTAGGGGCATGGGAATCGAGGATGGCAAGGAATTTGCTATAGAAATGGTCCACTGTTTCGTCCAGTGGAAGCTGTTTTAGGAGTGATCAATTGCAAGCTTTGAGTTCATTTTGAAACTTTTCAAGGTTAAAGTTCTTATTGAATCTAATTGATTTATAGGTGGGCTGGTTGGGATTGTCATCCCTGAGCATAATAATATAGATAAGACAGTGGTCACTTAGATCAATGAGCAAGGTCCCTGACTTGTACTGTAGGGGATTGTCACTGATGAGTATCCAGTCTAGGGTGGTTTCTTTGCTGTGGGATTTACTGAACCTGGTGGGGGAGAATATGGTCTGTGTAAACCCATGTAAGTTAATGTGAGTAGTAAGAGATTCTGAGGAATAGGAGTTCCAATCAATGTTAACGTCTCCTAGAACAATGGTTTCTTGGGGGTAGTTACTGGATAACCAATGTAGGATATTTTCTAGTGTATTTGCATTCTTACCTGGGGAATGTTAACACAGACAATATATCTACATTTGTTTTTATTTATTTGTAATTTGATAATAAGTATTTCTGCATTGTTAACCTGGGGTGGCTGTTTGGTGTCACTTATAACAGTTGGGGTAGACTTGTATAGCACAGCTACCCCACCACCCTTCCTTGAGGTCCAGTCTAATCTAAGTATGTTATACCCTGGTGGAGTTACCTCAGTGTCTTTGGTTGTAGGTTTTGACCAAGTTTCTGCAAGCCATAGTATGTCTGGGGTATAAACTGCTAAGAGGGAGTGCAGGGTATGGACCTTATTATTTAAGCTTTGGATGTTAAGATGGCAGGCCAGGAATGAATTAGGGGGCCTATCTGACAGGGCATTGTTGGTTTGATTGGCAGTATGGGCGCTGAAGTCAGCATGTGAGGATGGGCCAGGGATTGGGTGAATGTCTCCATCTTTCATGAGGTTGTGGTTAAGGCTGACTATGAATTTCAGCAGTTTATTTATAAGTTTTTGATAGTATCTGGCTTTAAGGTTAATATAACTAGATCTAATGGGTTGGTAGTAGTTAGGGGTTATAGAGTTAGATGAGAGGGAAATATTAAAGTAGCTGATTTTATTTGAAGCTAGGGGGTGGAAGTTTGAAATTTTGGGTAGTAGAATCCTAGGTAGTACTGATTTTCATAAGTGGTTAAGTGATATGAGATAAGGAGCAGTGGTAGTAGAGATAATGATATGAGTAATTTGGGTACTGTCATTGAGGTTGTGTTTAAGCAAAAAAAATATTAAGAAGGTTAGGTGTTTTACTGCAGGCAGTGAGCAGTGCTATGGATTAACAAGTGTGTCCTGACTGGTTGGAGGGGGCATGGTGTATGCAGTATAAATTTAGCACCAGTAGGGGCGGGTGAGATTTGGGGGCAGGGTGGAGCAGGGCTAAGCCAGATAACAAGAATCCCTATAGTCAGCACATGCAAAGGTAAGTGTTTTACAAACTGTAAACTGATCTATGTCTTTAGGTTACACAGCCAGATTAAAATAGCAATTTTGGTGGAAGTAAAGCACATGTACTTTATCACTAACCAGCTATTACACTAGTGACTGTACTTTTAACCAATTTTTTGTAGTTTATTAATTTTATGGCGGTTTAGTAGTTTATGGGAGCTCAGGGGACTGCCGACCAGTGCTAAGACCAAGTGCAGTTAAGCACACAGAATACAATTAATAATAGGATAGGCAATAGTAACCTTATGCAGTGACTTAAATAGTGGAGCAGGATATTATAGCCTTCTGAGGTTAGGCGCTAGTTGGCAGTGGTCTTTTCAATGTTGTGAGCCTTTCAATGGAGGCAGTAAGGGTAGTGAACCTAAAAAGGGGATATCGTTGTTAGAACATTGCTTCCTTTACTGCAGGCAGTATATCAAAAGACTAAAATACAGTAATTTAAACATGCAATAATCCCACTAGCATCTGTACCCTCCAAACATCTCCTAATTAATCTCATTATTGTATAAGGAAAGCAAATGTTTCCATTATCCTACTCATACAATCTCAGATTAATCTAATGACTGCTTTCTCTGCATCAAGACTCACCAGTAGCAGCAGTATTTTCTTACAATCTGCTTCCCTCTAGATCATCATTGTTTTATTAAAGTTGTCAAATATTTGCCCCCACTCCACATTACCAAATTGGTCCATACCTTTGCCACTTTTTGTCTAGTACAGATAAACACTTTATAGTCATGGTTTTTAATTGAAATGAGTCTATATGAAGATGGGTCTGACGGTTCTTTACCATCCTTAGGTTATACAGGCATCAAAGCTTTCTTGCAAGATGTTACTACTTCCCCTCCTTTTAAAAAAATGTTAAAACCTTTCTTCCCTCCTAACTTCCAAACACACACAGGAATATCATCTGTTCCTTAAAACTTTCCTGGTGAATGATTATACATCATATTTATACCATCTCATTCTGTCTTAACTGTTAGATGTTAAGCCTCAACAAGCTCCAGCCTTGGCATAATTAAGTCTTCCGTAAATATTTCCATCTACGCTCCTTCTTGTTTTCCATATTTCTCTGCTTTATATAAATTTTAATAAAACTTCCAATATGTCTCTAATAATGTAAAAGAATGAGTGATTATTCATCTTGTTAGAGAATCCCTAAGTTTGGCAACAACCCTGTCTACTTTCTGTTGCCAAAGTCATTGTGTTACAAGGTTTTGTGCTCACTAGTAATTATCAAAAAATAGTTCCTTCACAATAATCTTTCTAAACTAATGCATATTATCCAGATACTTCCTTGCTATCTCTTTTGCTCTCTGTATTTGTGCCTCTTCTGGCTTTACATGATTCACCTTATTCTGTAATACTTAAACCATTGTCAGTCTCTCTAGGCAATTCTTATAACTTCTTAATCATATCTCTCTCTTTTGTTTCTACCTTACTTTTAAACTCCATTTTCATTTTATCTTACTCAATATCTATAACTTCCGAAGATATATCTCTATCTTCCCCAATAACTCTCGAATAATTTCCACTACCCACTCTTAAAATTCCTCTTTTTAACAGGTTAGTGGGAAAGCGCCAATGCCTCATTTTTACTTCACTACCCTGCATTTTTATTTTAGTTTTTATTGATATACAGTTTGAAATAGTTATTGGATTGGATGTGTGCGTTGAACTTTCAATTAAATGCATATGTTTCGTTGCAATATAATTTTTATTTAGCCTACCCAGTTACTGTACCTTGGGGAATAATATGTAAATACCGCCTAAGTTTCAACTACTGAATTCACAACTTCCATGCCAAATATTTTCATAAATTTCTTCAGAGAGCGACACTCTTTTGCTACATTTTCCTTTCTAGGTGTCCCTGATACATCATCACTATTGCAAATCAAGTTCCAGTCTCCACCCTATATGCTATATTCCCCAACGAAAGTGGATTATGTCTCCCAAAATGTTCTTAAGCTCAATAACAGTAACTTTTGGTGGAATATAAATACATGGGAATATAATACTTCTCCCTTGCCAAAAGCCCCTTACTACCAAAAATCCACCATTATTGCCTTTTTTTCTATTCTATCACTATTGGTGCCCCTCCAACACTTAGTATAAATAGTCCCCTTTCCCTGAAATTCTGATGAACATCCATCTAAAAATCTTTTCTTTATCAAACTCATATACTTATTTCTTTCCAAGTGTGTCTCTTGCAGCACTGCTATTTGCACTACGCATCTCTTAATATAATTCATACTATTTCCTTTTTGTCTGTACCTGTAAGGCCATTTATTTTCCAAGATAATATGGATAGTGTAGCCATTAAGATAAAAAGGTGTTGTTCCCACATATTATATATGACAGTTTTTTGTACGTGTATTTTCAGCTTTCGTGCTATAAGCACAGTAATGTTAAGAAGGCTGACATTTTACCCAGTTATTTCTTCTCATCTCCAGTTGAAACTAGGTCACATATTTTTCAAGACTTTTTTGTCATGGTGAAAACAAACTGCAATACATTTTCAGAACATCCCATGCCTCTATTAACTTTGAACAAACACAAAAAAAAAATTATGTACATCTTCAAAAAATGAAGTTTAACCTTTCAGATAGGAACAGATGCCCCAAATAAACAGCTACACACAAAGGCATGACCTAACCTAAAATTAAGGTTACCCATACTAAAGTGCTTCTAATAGACCGTGTTTCCACTTACACTAATTATCTGCTCTTTTCTTATCTCTAGTTCCCTTCTAGATGTGAAAAGCAGCTTACATGCTTTCAGAAAGCATTAACTTTTGGCCATACGAGAAACAGCACTGGCTATCTTTAAGTAAAAATAAAGTATACACTGTTCTATTAAACACATTAAAGTTTTGAGGCTGATAGAGAGGCTATCTCTTTGTAAATTTCCAAAATTTCAAAGTATTTTCACTGACCTAATTGCCATTGTACATTTAAATATTACATTTTCCTCAGCAAATAATACTCAGAAGTCTCAGGATTAACTGTTTGCATGTGAAGACAGCTGGTCTCCATGCAAAAGTAGTCAGCAATGAATCTTTGTAAATTTCACTCAGAACAGAATGTACAACTGCCTTTAGCTGCAGACTTCTTGACTCCCATTGAACATTTGCTAATGGAAAAAAACAAGCTATCTTTGCAGATGTAAGAAACTTAGCATTTTTCATGCCTTTAATAATTTTGTCTTGTTTTTTCAAGCCTACTTGCTTATAAAAAAACACTTGTTCATAGCTTAAGTGAAGGAAATTAATTTAGACATTCACCATTGTAAAATAAGAGAACATATATAATATGACAGATAATACAATCAGTGCACTTTTACAGCTCAGCTAGTCAGCCCGAGATCATAGAAAATTAACATTAAACTTGCTTTTGTCCACCCTTTCCACTCATTATACTGTAAAGCCTATATTTTTTACAACTAAAAAAGTACTTACTTACATATTCAGTTCACTTTGACACAATCTGGAATAAATGTATAAACTCAGTTAAAAAAAAACTAATCCTAATCCACTCTTCTCTAAAACCACTTTTTGTGTGACATTCATCCCAACCCAGGCCTCTCAGTCTCATCCATTCCACCCTCCTCTGCCCCAACGTATACTCCCTGATTTTGTACATTCATTTTAAACCATATATTTATGCTTTTGCATACTGTTTATTCCATACTGTACTCATGTTATATTCTGTTAACTGCTTTTGGAGCTTTTCTCCCTGGGCCTTCACTGAAAATGAGCTCTGCTTTCCCCAGTGGATTTCCCCAGTCATCGAACTGGAAATAAATAAATTAATTAACTCCTGTACAACACCAATGAAATGTCTCTACTCTAAACAAAGTTACTGACCTACAAACATGGTTTCTTCAATACTCACCAGCTATTACTGTTATTGAAACATGGGTAAAACCCCACATAAAAGATACTGAAATTCTATCCCCTGTCTACAATATAATTTGATGTGACAGACAGGAGAAGCATTGCACTTGTATACAATAACTGTCTTAACCTTCTCACCTCTCAAACTAACATATTGAACTTCCAAAATGCTGAATTTCTTCTCTCTCTTCTCAGCGTTAACAGACCTAAACAACTATATATAGTTGCCTTCTACATACCATCAGATAATATTAATTTATTATAATAAATTCTTTGCTGGATAACTACAAATGTTACTACTGAAGTAATTATCTCAGACAACACTGACTGGTTATCTATGACAGCCAACATCGCAAATGCTAATCTTAACTTGTATTGGTTCAAACAGCTAATCTCTTCTCCTACTTGACTCAACAAATCAAATCAGAAAAATTCTATCCTTGACTGGATACTTGTCTCCAACTCCAACAAGCATGCTAACTCAAGGGTACTACCTGATTCCCTTAGTGATCATCACTATTTGTCAATAAAGAAATCACCCACCAGCTAAGACATCAATATACAACTACGTGAAATCTTTCTAACTTTCATTCTGACACAATCAATAGCTTACTAGAATCCTTTAACTACTCGCAGTGGTGGTGCTGCGGTAGCGTTGTCGCCTCACTGTAAGACGCTGTCCGGTTCGATTCTCAGCCAGAGCGTCTTCTGCGTGGAGACATGCGTGAATGGGCGTACCTTCGTTGAAGGTTGTGCATCAGGGCTGGTAACTCAGCACATAAAAATCAACTACCAATCATTAGCGGACCGGAGTTCCACTGTGGCGACCCCTAACCGGGAAAAGCCGAAAGACACAACAACTAAAATCCTTTAACTGGTCTACACTCAAAACCCTACCCCTAGACAAAGCCAACAATATACTCATGAATGCCTTAAATAACCTTGTCCCTACCAGAAATGAGAGAGTAAAATCTACTCAGTACTCCCTGTTTGAATCATTCAGCTAGAATTATTATGGAAAAACACGACAAAGTATGGAAACAATGGCACAAAGACAAAACCTTGCATCTATATGAGTTGTGTAATCTCACCAAGAAGCAGATTTACCTATACAAAAAAAAATACACAGACCCACAAGATAATCACAAAAAAATCTTTATGCCAATTAAGAAAGTTCTTCAACATGGCACTCTCTTCTCACCAAACCCCTAACTGGACTCATTCCTCTAAGAAACAGCTACCAAATGTAATACCTTTTTCATCGGTATCATAGCCTCTCTTACCTCCAGCTCTCCCCAGTCATTAAACTAACCACAAAACTCTACTAGCCCTGACAATCCTGCCTTTAATCTCCAACCTGCCTCCACATCATATGTCAGACAACTACTAAATAAAATGAAACCTTATTCTCCTTCTGCTGATAATCTCCTTGATGAGAACGTTAAGCTCACTGCAGACGCTACTGCATACCAAGTCTCAATTCTCTTCAGATCAACTATTCAAAACTCCCATGACCCTGACATTTGGGGAAAAATATTATTCCCCTCAATAAAGTGGGTATGTATTCTGAAATATCTAACTTTAGGCTAATTACCATCACATCCCCCTTTCTAAGATCCTGGAAAAGTGTATTCATAAGTAACTCCTTCCATACCTCTTGCAAAATGATCTCCTAACCCCAATACAACACAGTTTCCAAACAGGCCATAATACCACTACACCTCTCCTCAACTTATCAGACACCATTAATAAGGCTAGAGACCATGGAAAGCTTCTCTCTTCTGTTTTTCTAGATCTCTCAATAGCCTTTAACATAGTGTCACATGAGAAACTTCTGACTCAAATGTCCTCTCTAGGACTTTCCAAACCAACTCTTCTATGGTTCTCTAGCTACCTATCTCAAAGATATCAGTCTGTCAAATGAATCTCTCCTCTCTCTTTTCTTCTAGCTAAAACAGGTGTTCCACAAGACTCTTATTCTTTGTCCACTGCTCTTTAACATTTTCATCAATAATATATACACCTCCTCTCAGCAAGCTCACCTTATTCATTATGCAGATGCCTCAACTCTCATCTACTCATTTATCAACCAATTACATCTACAATCCATGACACAAGATGCCTTCATCTCAGCTGAACTGTGGCTATATCAAACCCACTTTTACTCAATCCCCAAAAGATTAAACGTCTGCTATTTTTCCTAAGTCCCATGCCAATGCTAAAAGTAACTTCCACATCACCACTCTAAACAATACAGCTATTGTAGTAGTTAATGCATACCAAATTGCTTGGAGTTGCCTTAGATGACAACAAAGTTTGATCTTCACATACAAAGCTGTATAAAAAAATCACTGAAAGCTAGGTCTGTTATGCAGAGCAAAAAAAAAAAAATCCATACTCCTAGTGGATTACCCTAGATTACTCTCTTATTTTACCTTCTCTAATCTATGGCTCACATATTTTGACTAGCATCCAGATCTCTCAAATCACAACTGGAACAATCCTATAATAAGTCAGCTAGACTTGCAGCTAACATGCCACATAAAGCTCATCACTGCTCTGCATTGCATGCTCTCAGTTTGTTAGAACTCCTACATCAACTACCCCATGCAATTTATCTAACCCATAAAATACTATATAACCCCTCTACCTGCTGTTCTATCTCCTCATTACTTCATCACTGTCTTTCAAATCATCCTGTGCATTCCCAGTACAAAAAGCTGCTTGAATTCTATAAACCAAAAAAAAAAAAAAAAAAAAGAAAAAAGAAAAAAAATATTGGACAAAGTGTATACTCACACATCATAGCCAAAGTATGAAACTCTATCCCAGATTCAATCAGAACTACATCTAGCCTCTATACATTTAAGTTCTCTCTCTCAAAAAATATGTCACTTACACATGGCTATGCCCATGCACCTCACATGTATAATCAACATCAATGAATGCTTCACATTTACACTAACTGCTCATCATACTATGTATCTGTACCTTTCAACACCTGATCTCTTCCCATTTTTAGGGGTGTGTGTGTATGTACCTTTGGACATCTGCCCTCTCCCCATTTTTAGGGGGGACTTGCATCTTTTTTTTTTAACTTACCTGCATTACTTCTAATACTTTTGTATTTACTATTTTTATTAGATCTTTGGTGTCTCCTCATGCTTTATTGTATACTAGGCATTCCATTGTTAAACTGTATGTTGGTGTTGTTGTGTCTTTTTAATTACATCTATACTACTGTTTTATTTGGTGTTATCTAACTCTCTGGAGCTTTTCTTCCCAGGCCTCCACTGAAAATGGGTATTTATTACCCAGACAGACTTTCCAGGTAAACACATGCCAATAAATAAATAAATGAAATTTGTTATACAAATACTAATAAAAATAAAAATTGCTTTACTTACAGTTACTTTTTCCCCTTTTTGAGTCCTAAACATTAATGACAAAGTTTGGTATATGCTTCACAGTTCAGCTACAAGTATAACAAAAGTCCACTCTGTTTTAGCCACTTTTTCTTGCAAAGCTGTATTTCACAAACGTGACTGATGCTTTATAGTATCCAATTTACTCATTAATTTCAGTGCTGCTGGTCTTCTTCCTGTTCATCTCTATCTCCCAACACAAGACTTCAGTTCAAGTCCAACATACACCCGGTTCTTCCAGTCAACTTGTGTTTTTTTTTTTTTTCTTACTCTCAAGCATTTTCCTATGGAACACTGGAAAAAGATTCACTGGCAAAGGCTTTCTATGAGCTTTATTGTCAGAAGAATGAGAAGCAGACTTCCCTGCTGTTTGATGGCTCAATTTTTGTGGATAAACTTTTTTATTCCCTACTCTGCTTGTTCTGCATCCAAAAATATATTTGATCCTCCAAGAAAACATATTCTGAAGAACAGCTGGATACAGCAGCTTGAATCTCTCACCTGTCTCTCCACATTCCCTGACTGCGGGGATAAATTTGCTTCCCTTCTGTCTGGCGTACAGTTAAGCATTTCCCATAAACACTCTGCTGTCTCCAATTTTTAATACTTTTCCCTACTGCCACAGTTTTGTCAGCATCAACCCTTTCTGGTGGCATGATTGCTTCTTTACTAATATAAGTATAACTGTTTTCTCAAGGCCATGTTTGGAGTGTACACTCAATGTGCCCTTTCAATTAAATCCTGCTAGAGAACACCAGCTCAGTTGCTTTTGTGTGCTTTCATAAAGTTAATACAGTCTTGTTCCTTCCATGGTACGGCAGAAAATCTCAAGTTTTCTCTACATGCTCTGTATTCTAACTTTACAATTTTTGAAACAGCTCTTTTTGAAGAATTTTTATACCCAGCCAGCCTTTTCTTCATTTCAGCCTCTGATTTTTGCAGTATTATTAGTTCATCTGAATAGCTAGTTAAACACTCATCTATTTTAACAGCCCATATAGTTATTCAATGTTTCATTTATTTTAATCACCTCTGAGTAAATTTGATTTATTTTTTTTTCTCATAATTATTGGAAGCCATCTCTTGTACCAAAGCAGGATTCTTCCCAGCCAGTATTTTCTTTTTATCTTTTCTGGATGATTTTTTTCATGTCCTTTAGATTTCTTCTTTGCTGGTGTCAAACCAGTATACTTACAAGCCAGTAACTGAATTTTACTCAAGCTAATGATTCTCAGTTTCTTTTTTTCACACAGTTAGAATTGAAATTAAGCTGTTTCACTGTGCAGTCAGCTTTGTGTCTAGGGGCTACTAGGCACACCGAAGACATGGGATTGCAGACTTTCTGAAGTGCATTTTAGAACTTTTTTCCAACCTTTTGATACAATCATGGCCTGAACAACAGTCATGCAAACAGAAAAGAAATGGAATCCTACTTGTCTTATTTAAGGAAGAAATAAGTTGAATCCAACTTTTAAAGCTCAAAGCTAATGAAACACCAACTCACAAACTGAGAAGTCAAGTACTTGTGAAGATACATATAGCATATCTGGATATCTAGCCCCTAGACCCCACATCAAAATAGGTGGTGAATTTGTGCATCCCCTTCTGGTGTTAAAATGGGATTAAAATTAAGGTGCAAATGCCCACAATCATATGTCAATCTGCTGCAGTTGCTGTCGTATTTATATAAAGCATGCCTCTTCACCCCCCAATACAGCCACCTTCTGATATCAGACTGAGGCTCAATAGAAACAAAATAATAATAGAACATAAAAAGAAGTGATGTACTCATCATAACGTTCCGTCTGAGTTGTTGCTTTTCATTTGTCTTCAACCTGTGGGGACACAGATCTGGGACGGACCCGACTTGGCCACATTTTCAAGCATCGGATCCAAACTCCTCCCCTACCCATAATGCCCGTCTCCCTCAGATAGAGTTTTCTGTCAACCACAGCATCCCAACCTGACACAATGCCTCACCCCTTGGCAAAAATACCCAGAGAGCACCACAGGAAAGAACAAGTTATGCCAAAGTAAAGGCTATGTTCCTTCCGGCCAGTCAACCACACAGCCCACATAAGGCAGGGGGAAGGAGGGAGGGACAGTTGAAGACAAATGAAAAGCAAAACTCAGATGGAACTTTATGGTGAGTACATAACTTCTTTATCTGAAGTTGTTTTCATTTGCTCTTCAACCTGTGGGATAAGGTCGCCAGCTACAAAAAAACTTGGAGGCCCAAAAGGAAGGCTATTCCAGAGCAGGGAGGAGGCAAAAGATGCCCTGCTTCTGGATAGAAGATCCAATTTGTAATGGGAGATTAAAGTATGCGACAATGCCCAGGTAGCCGCAGAGCAAATATCATTCAAAGAAAATCTGGACCAAAAGGCAGATGAAGTGGCCATAGACCTAGTAGAATGTGCCCCTAACTTGATCTGGCAGAGATAATCCTTTGGCTGAATACGCCAGAACCATGCACTAAGAGATCCAATGAGCAATGGTGACCTTCGAAACAGGTTGCCCTAAAAAGGGCTTAGAGTAGGAAACAAAAAGTTGATCAGACTTACTAAAAGACTTTGTTCTGTGCAAGTAAAAACGTAATTGCCTGTGAACATCCAGCAGGTGGAAATTTATACTCTCCCTTATTCTGAAAATTCGGAAAGAAAACAAGGAGATTAATAACCTGATTAATGTTTGATTCCGAAGCCACCTTTGGAATGAAAGAAGGATTAGTGCACAAGGACACCCTGTCATTATGGAAGATCATATAAGGAGGGTTAACCGATAAGGTTTGAAGCTCTGACAGTCTTTTGGCTGAAGTAATGGCAATCAGGAAGGCTGTCTTTGTTAGGGGTTCAAGGGGGGAAGAAACTAAGGCTTGGAGGACCAACGTGAGGTCCCAAGGCAGCATTGGGTCCTTGACTGGGGGCGTAAGAAGAAAGGTACCTTTCAAAAAGGCTTTACAAAGCTTAGATGAAGCAAGAGAAGCTGAATTATCTCCTACATGGAAGTTAGATATAGCTGTAAGCTGAACTTTAACCATAAGAAAACTAGCACCCTGTTGAAAAATACCTGCCAGAAACTCTAAAATAGCAGGAACCGGGGTCCAAGTCACATTGAGATGCCCAAATCAAAAAACATTTCCACTTACTAGAATAAACCTTCCTAGTGGAAGATTTATGCGCCACTACCAATACCTTCTTAACAGGAGAAGACAGCCTGGGAGTTCTAACAATATTGGGAACTGGAGCAGCCAAGCGGAAAGCTTCAGTCTGGCCAGTTCTGGGTGTGGAATCCCTAAGGGATGTGAAATCAGATCCAGAACCAGATCCAGCGTCCAGGAAGGACACACTCTATGAGACCACAGAGAAGGGAACCACACTTGGCGAGAACAGAATGGGGCAATGAGGATGACTGAGCTCCCCAGCTGTCGAGCTTTCGGAAGGGACTGGTTGAGATTTATGGTAATGATCAACTTGTGGACGGATTGGAGAATGAAATCCCTGGCTTGGCAGAGTTGATGTCTGGAGGGAGCGGAAAGGAGACAATCATCCAGGTAGGGAAATACTTGGAAGCCCAGAAGCCGCAGGTAAGTGTCTACCACAGTCATCACTTTGGTGAACACCATGGAGGCTGTGGTGAGACCAAAGAGTAGCGCTGATCTGGTAATGATTGGCCCCCAGCTGGAAGCAGAGGAACCTTCGACAGCATCTGTCCATTCTGAAGTGATAGCACGCATCCTGGAGGTCCACTAAGCACATCCACTCATCTCCTGCAGGAAGGGCAGGATAGATTGGAGTGTGACCATCCAGAATTTCGTCTTGGCAACTGCCAGGTTTAGGGCTGACAGATCAAGGGTCGGTCTTAAGTCCCCTGTCTTCTTTGGCACTAAAAAGAACCTGGAATACATGCCTAATCTGGACTGGTCTGGGGCGACGTGCTGGAAGACTCGCTTTCCGAGCAGCTTGGAAATTTCCCCTGCTGCATCCTCCCTTTGCGTGGGTGGAACGTCCGGAAGGTGTTTGGGAGGGAGTGGCATTTGGGTGAAGGGAAGTGAATATCCACTGGATATGATTTGCAATGCCCAATGATCATCTGTGACTGACTCCCAGGCCACTGGGTGTAGTGAATGTTGACCCCCGACTGCCTCCAGAGATGACCAGCTGGGTAACCCTTAAGGGTTACTGCGCAGGTCTGTCCAGGAAAGAATTTTAACAGTTCCTCGAACCCCCTCTGCTGCGAGAGCGGTGTCTGTCAAATCACCCTCCGACTCTGGAGGAAGGCAAGTCCTAATCTTCCTGGGAATAACCCTGGTACTTCTGGAACCACATCTTCTTCACCCCTAGCTGATTCCTGGAAAAGATTCACTGAGAGGTTGAGAAGCTGATTCCGATGGCAGACAAAGTCTTCCCGTCCTTCTCTGTCTGGACCAATGTGTCACATACAGTCTTTCCAAAGAGAGTGGAACCATCATACGGGGCATTTGTAAAAGACACATTAAAGGGCTCCAAAAAGGCACAAACCAGTAGTCAGAGACTTAGGGACACACGGATAGTAATCTAGCCTTTGATCATCAATGTCTACAGTGGTGAGGAAATCACTGTATGTTGCACAACTTATAAACAAAGGTATGGCATCTAAGTCCAAGGAAGTCATTGTTCCACTGTATTCGGCATTCATCAGACCCATCATTGAGTACAATGGCCCCTTTGGTATGTACCTAACCAGGTATATCCAACAACTGGAACGTCCAAAGAGGTTTCTCACTAAAAGAATACAGGGTGTAAGTAATATGTCCTACGCAGACCACCTCAAGCCCCTATCCCTGTATTCTGGCTCCTATAGGCTTTTGAGGGGAGATCTATGCCTGGTATACAGGGCATTGTCAGACCCCATTCTGATGGGCCTCCTGCATACCCACAAAAAGTACAGTTGTGCACCTACCATAAATGTAGATGTTCGAGTGTATTCACTGTTGCAGTCATTACACTTGGGTTATCCTGCTGGCAGGCTACCCGCAGTCGGCCTGAATTCCAAAGTCTTGGTCCGGCGTCAGTTGCTGTCGCCTCTTCCCTGACGTCAGTGCTCCAGGGGTATAAAAGATGCAGTCGACGCCATTTTCTTCAGTTTTTCTTGCCCCAGATGTCAGGTGCCCCCCCCCCCCCAAGGGTAGGCTAAGAAATTATGTCAATAAAAGAGCATGCGCTAAAATAAAACATAATCTTCATCTACAAGTAAATACACCACATAGGTTGTATAGAATAGAGAAGTACAGATAAGTCCCAGCAAAGAAAGGGGGATGGTGGGTGGGTAACCTGGACTGCAACAGTGAATACACTCGAACATCTACATTTATGGTAGGTACACAACTGTACTATGTTCATCATGTTTCACTGTTGCAGTCATTACACTTGGGTTGAATCCCAAAGCTGAGGTTGGGTGGCTGGGCCTAAATAGAATTAGGAGAGGCTATGAGGTCCTGCAGAACTGCAGTGGCGAAGCCTGCTCTGGATTTAGAATAAAGAGGTAAAGTACAGTTTTGTACCTACCATAAATGTAGATGTTCGCGTGCTAATACAGCTGCAGTCATAACAGATGGGTTCTCCTGCCGTCAGGCCGGTCCTCGGTCGGCCGAATTCCAAAGTCTAGGTCCGGCGTCGGTTGTCGTCGCTTCTTCCCTGACGTCAGAGCGACAGGGGTATAAAGGAACCAGCAGACGCCATTTTCTTCAGTTTTTTTTGCCCCAGATGTCAGGTGCCCATAGAAGGAAGGCAATACATAAATTTGTGTAATAATGCAGTGCAATATAATCAAAATACAGAAGTTGCAAGCAAATACATCATAAATGAATACCCCAATCAAGTAGTATGAGGATGTGTTAGCCTATAGGCCTCTCCCAAGAGGGGAAGGAGGGAGGGAAACCTGGACTGCAGCTGTATTAGCACTCGAACATCTACATTTATGGTAGGTACAAAACTGTACTACGTTCATCGTGCATACAGCTGCAGTCATAACAGATGGGTGGAATCCCAAAGCTAAGAAAGGGGTGGTAGGCACTAGGTGGAACTAGGAGGAGCCAAAATGCCCTGCAAGACTGCAGTGGCAAAGCCTGCTCTAGATTTGGAGTATAATGGTAGGTTGTAGTGTTTGGAGAAGGTATGCACAGAACTCCAAGTGGCTGCTTCCAAAATATCCTTGGTAGGAACTCCTCTGAGGAAGGCTGCAGAGGTGGCTGTGGCCCTGGTGGAATGAGTTCTAATGCCTGTAGGTACAGTTTTGCCATGAAAGGAATAGCAAAAACGTATGCAGTGGGCTATCCATTTTGAGATTGTCTGTTTGGAAATTGACTTTCCTTGAGCTCCTACCTCATAGGCCACAAAGAGCTGTTCTGATTTTCTGAAAGGCTTTGTTCTGTCCAAATAGTAACGCAGTTGTCTGTGGATGTCCAAGGAATGCAGTAATCTCTCACCTTTGTTTTGAGGATTAGGATAAAAAGTAGGTAAATGTATGGCCTGATTTAAAGCTACCCTGGATACCACTTTAGGCATAAAGGACGGGTTGGTTCGTAAGGAAACTCTGTCCTGATGGAAGATGATAAAAGGCTGTACAGCCATGAGAGCCTGTAGTTCTGAAACTCTACGAGCTGAGGTGATAGCCAGAAGGAAAGCTGTTTTCCAGGACAAATATTGCAAATCTGATGAGGCAGCTGGCTCAAAGGGAGGCAAGGTTAGTTTTTCCAGAATGTAATTAAGATCCCAAGCAGGTATTGGTTGTTTCCTTGGAGGTCTTAAATTCTTAGCCCCTCTGAGGAAAGTACAGTTTTGTACCTACCATAAATGTAGATGTTCGAGTGCTAATACAGCTGCAGTAATCACAGATGGGTTTTCAGCCGTCAGGCGGTCCCTCGGTCGGCCGAATTCCAAAGTCTTGGTCCGGCATCGGTTGTCGTCGCTTACTCTTCTGACGTCAGGAAGGCCAGAGTATATAAGACACAGCCGACGCCATTTTCTTCAGTCTTTCTTGCCCCAGATGTCAGGTGCCCCCAAAAGGAAGGCAATACATAAGTAAAGCTTATCCACATATGCAAGCAATGCAAAGTAATGCAAAATCAGTGTAAGCAAGCAAATAAAACATAACAGGATAACCCAGTCAGGAGGTATGAAGAGGTTGTTAGGCCCCATGCCCTAACCAAGAGGGGAAGGAGGGCGGGAAACCTGTACTGCAGCTGTATTAGCACTCGAACATCTACATTTATGGTAGGTACAAAAAGTACAGTTTTGTACCTACCATAAATGTAGATGTTCGAGGATCCACATTGCTGCAGTCCTAACTATTGGGTAGTGCGCTGTCCAGTCGGCCCGAATACCAAAGTATATGGCTGACGTCGGTCACGGCGCATTAGACTGACGTCAGTACGTCAGGGTACTAATGCGCATGACCGACGTCATATCCTCAGTCTTTTCTTGCCCCAGATGTCAGAAGACCCTAAAAAGACAAGGCCAAAACCGAAAAACACCAAACATACCTGCACCAAAAATATATACAATATATACAAAGGTACCAGAATAAAATCTCACCTACAGAACCACCCCTAAACACAGAGGGGCAGGAGGGAGGTAAATTGGACTGCAGCAATGTGGATCCTCGAACATCTACATTTATGGTAGGTACAAAACTGTACTATGTTCTTCATTCCACATTGCTGCAGTCCTAACTATTGGGTAGAATCCCAAAGCAGAGGTAAGGGAGGCTGGCAAATCATAAGGAAGCAGGAGCTGATAACATGCCCTGCAAAATAGCTGTGGCAAAACCAGCCCTAGACTTAGAGTAGAGAGGAAGGTGGTAATGCTTAGAGAAAGTATGCACTGAACTCCAAGTAGCTGCCTCCAAAATATCCTTAGTTGCCACCCCTTAGAAATGCTGTTGAAGTGGCAGTAGCCCTAGTGGAATGAGGCCTAATCCCAGCTGGAATCTCCTTGCCATGATGGGAATAACAAAATGCAATGCAAAACCCAATCCACCTAGAAATAGTTTGTTTTGACACAGACTTGCCCTGGGAACTCAAAGCAAAAGAAACAAACAACTGCTGAGACTGCCTAAAATCCTTAGTCCTGCTTAAATAATAACGCAATTGCCTGTGTACATCTAAAGTGTGCAAAATCTTTTCCCCTTTATTTTGGGGATCTGCATAAAAAGTAGGCAAATGAATAGTTTGGTTTAAAGCCACACTAGAAACCACCTTAGGCATAAAGGAAGGATTAGTACGTAATGATACCCTATCCTTATGAAAAATCAAAAAAGGCTCAACCGCCATAAGGGCCTGCAACTCAGAAACCCTTCTAGCAGAAGTAATGGCCAACAAAAAGCAGTCTTCCATGACAAGTATTTCAGTTCAGCAGTAGCCAGGCTCAAAAGGTTGTAGAGTAAGTTTCTCCAACACAAAATTGAGGTCCCAAGCAGGAGTAGGAGCTCTCGTGGGGTCTTATATTCTTTGCCCTCTAAGAAATTGCTTGAACAAAGGATGTGAAAACAATGGTGGGTCACAATCATAGTGAGCTGAAATTGCTGCAGCATGAATCTTAATAGAAGAGAAAGACAAACCTTTGTCCAATAACTCAGTAAGATATTGAAGAGCCACACTCAAATTAGGCTCAGAAATCTCCAAATTCTTTGCTGCAGTCCAAAATAAAAATCTCTTCCATTTTTCTGCGTACACTTTCCTTGTACTAGGTCTTCTGGCTTCCATAATCACATTTAAAACTTGTTGAGGAAGCTGAGACCTGCTGTCATTCAAAACAGAATATGCCAGGCTGTTAGATGAAGAGAGTGAAGCTTGACATTGAGCAGACGACCGTCCTTCTGAGACAACAGGTGTGGAATCAAGGGTAAAGGCCATGGAGGCTTCCTTACCAGACTCCTCAGTAATGGGTACCAGTGCTGCCGAGGCCAATCTGGAGCTATTAAAATCATCCTTGGCTTGTCCTGTCTGAGCTTTAGAAGCACCTTTGGGAGAAGAGGCAGAGGTGGAAAGGCATACACATGAAGATTTTTCCAACTGAAAGAAAGAGCATCCACTTTCCAAGCTGTGTGATGAAATTCCTTCGTGCAAAACTTTGGCAGCTGGTGGTTTAGTGGAGAAGCGAACAGATCTATGTCTGGAGTTCCCCATGACACTGTCAATTTTTGAAATACATGAAGATCCAGTTTCCACTCGTGGGGATCCATGATTTGTCTGCTTAACACATCTGCTAAGGAGTTCTGTGCTCCCGGCAGAAACCTTGCCTGAAGACTTAGTTGCAAACTGAGCGCAGTCTCCCATAAAATCATTGCTTGTCTGCACAATGGGTAAGAATGTGTTCCCCCTTGTTTGTTGATGTACCACATGACAGTTGTGTTGTCTGTTAGAATCAACACCTGCCTTGGAAGAAGTAACTCCTTGAAAGCCATTAATGCAAACTGGACTGCTAACATCTCTTTCATGTTGATATGTAGATGCTGTAGTCTGGCAGGCCACTTGTCTTGTATCCACTTTCCATTTAGATGAGCTCCCCAAGCAATATCTGAGGCATCTGTCGTTAGAATCTGACTTGCCTCTGACCGGGTCACAGAGAGTCCCTTGTTTAGGTGACATTCCTGAGCCCACCACAGAAATTCCTTTTGAATGCAAGGTATTATTTGAATGACAGTGTCCAAATCCTGGCAGTGCTGTGTCCACAGATTTTTGAGATACCATTGTAGCTTCCTCATATGCAGTTTGGCATTGGGAAGCACCAGAATACAAGATGCCATGAACCCTAAGGCTTGAAGGACTGTCCTTGCAGTCAGCCCGGACTGAAGAGATAGCTGATGGAAGTAACTGGAAAGATTCTTTTGTTTGTCCGGGGTTAAAAAGGCCATCTGGGCTGCTGTATTCAGTCTCACACCCAGAAAACACATGTCTTGAGAGGGTACTAGACTGGACTTTATTTCGTTCACAGAATACCCTAGGCATCTTAGCACTGCTATGACATATTCCAAATGCTGTAGAAGATCTTCCTTTTCTTGAGCCAGAATCAGGCAGTCGTCCAAGTAAGGATAGATTTGAATTCCTTTTAGCCTGAAGTAAGCTATCACTAGAGCCAGAACCTTTGTGAATACTCTGGGTGCAGTAGATAAGCCAAAGGGCAATGCAGAGAACTGATAATGAGAATTTCCAGCTCGAAAGCAGATACTTCCTGCAACTTAGTCTTATTGGCACATGAAGGTAAGCTTCCTTGAGATCTAAAGTTACCATCCAGTGATCTTTGCCCAGCAGAGGTAAAAGTTGTTGTAACGTCAACATTTTGAACTTGGGAATGTCCAGATAAGTGTTGAGGATAGATAAATCCAAAATTGGTCTCCACGTGTTCCCCTTCTTTGGTACTAGGAACAGACGAGAATAAAATCCTAGGCCCTTTTCTGGCACAGGAACTGACTGAATAGCCCCTATTTGGAGCAACAGAGAAATTTGCTTGTGAGCCTCTGGTCTCTGTAGAGGAGGAATGTCCGGCATGCCTTTGAAAGGAGGCAAGGTATGGAAATAAAACCTGTAACCGTGGTGAATGATATCCAGAACCCATCTGTCTTGGGTAATTAAATCCCAATTTTCTTTGAAAAGAGACAGCCTTCCTCCCAAAGGTGCTGCCAGGCGAGAATGCACAGGCAGCTGAAAAGGCAGGTCATTGGGTCTGCTTACGAAAGGACTGACCCCTGCCCTCACCAGAAGTCTGAGCAGGTGAACTCCCTGTCCTAGGCCTAAAAGAACCTTGAGCTCTGCCTCTACCACGTCTAGACCTACCCCTAGACTGGGAATCATAAGCAGGATAAGTCCACCCCTTAGTAGGCCAATTTCTACTAAACTTCGGAGGCTGCACCTGCAAAAAATCCTTAACAGTTTGCATAGACTTAGCCTTGTCCTCCATTTTCTTTAAAACTGCTTCCACAGGCGAACCAAACAACACATCAGACTGTAAAGGAGCATCCAAAATCCTTGTCTTAACATGCTCAGCTAAGTTCTGATCCCTCAACCAGGTGTGCCTACGAAGAACAGAACCAGTGGCAGCCACCCTCGAGGAGGCCTGCACAGCATCAAAACCACACTGCAAGGAATGCTTACCCACCTGTTCAGAAACATGAACTAAATCCTGCAATTCTTTACACTCAATACCTTCAGCCAGAGCATCCACCTTAGACTTCAATTGTGAAAGGAGATAATTCTGATATTTTAACATATGAAACTGACAATTCAACGCCCTCATGGCTAAAGTGGAAGAAGTATACACCTTCTTTCCCCATCTATCCAAAGCCCTTGCCTCTTTATCAGGAGGAACAGGATTTTTAACCACAGAAGCCTTCACACCTTTAGGCCCCTGAGAGACAGTTTCTGGGTCTGCCCTAGGACTCTTAAAATGATACTTATGGGCTTCAGGCACCCTATAGTGCCTATCCGGTTTAACTGGGGCAGGAGGCAAAGAGTCAGGATTCAGGAAGCCTCTGCAAAAACATCTTCTACCACATTCAGAACAGGAGGTATAGCTAAAGGCCTATGCTGGGGTAAAAACAAGAATTCTCTAAGCCTCTTCCTGGAATCAGAGAAATCTTGACCTTCCCATTTAAAATGCTCCCTCATGGAATGCAGAGTCTCTGAAAATGAAAAATCCTCAGGAGGCGAAGCTGAAGGAGTAGAATCATCCACATCAGAATCAGAATAAGGAGGATACTCCTGCAAGTCTTCAGTCAAGACTCAGAAGCCTCCGAACATTGCTCAAAACTCTCAAACTCAGGTTCCACCCTAGGCCTCTTATCAGGAGGGGGCATAGAACCTCTAATCATTGTAATCAAATCCTCTGCCATTTTAGCATATGCTTCTTAGGCAAAGACCCTGAAACACTCGGAGAAACCCCCACTGAAGCTAAAGCAGGCCTGCCTCTTAAAGAAGCCTTAGAAACAGAAGGCGAGGCCCTAACCACCTTAGGAAGAGAGGGAAGAACAGCCACCTGAGAAGCCCCTTCAGGCTGGCCTACTTCCTGAGATACATCCTGTAACAGTAAAGTTTCTCCCTGAGACTCCAAAGAAACTCCTGGCAGAACCTCCGGCTCCACTGAGCCTTCTAAAGAACCGACGTCCGGGACTGTCGGTTCTTCCACTCTAGGCTTCCCCGCTTTGTCCTTGCGCTTTTTGGCTGAAGCGGGCGTCGGAGCATCCGACGGCATTTTATAATTACAACGCTTCCCAAACACTAACCTGGCACAGTCTAACCTTCTCTTAATAGTGCGTTTGTTAAACCTAGCACAAGAGCGGCATCCAACAACGTCGTGCTCAGGCCCTAAACAAGGTATACACAAAGTATGGTAATCCCTATGAGGTATCTGTTTCCCACAAGAAATACAGTTATTCACTTTTTCTGACATCCGGTTAAATACTGAGGCAAGAAAAAACCAAAATATTCCCAACGGGTACTTAGCCAACTTTGATTCGGTCTGAAACTCTGACTTCAGAAACTTTCAGAACGCCAACTTGCACTCGCAAAAACTGCTTCTGCATCGGACCATGCGGCAAAAAAGACTGAGGATATGACGTCGGTCATGCGCATTAGTACCCTGACGTACTGACGTCAGTCTAATGCGCCGTGACCGACGTCAGCCATATACTTTGGTATTCGGGCCGACTGGACAGCGCACTACCCAATAGTTAGGACTGCATCAATGTGGAATGAAGAACATCTGTACTATGTTCATCGTGCATACAGCTGCAGTAATCACAGATGGGTAGAGTCCCAAAGCTATGCATAGGGTGGTAGGTACTATGAGGAACTGGGTTGAGCCAGAATGCCCTGCAAAACAGCAGTGGCGAAGCCTGCTCTTGTTCTGGAGTATAAGGGCAGGTGGTAGTGTTTTGTGAAGGTATGTACAGAACTCCAAGTGGCTGCCTCCAAAATATCCTTAGTAGGCACACCTCTGAGGAAGGCTGTAGAGGTGGCTGTGGCCCTGGTGGAGTGAGATCTGATACCAGTAGGGACAGATTTCCCATGATAGGAGTAACAAAATCGTATGCAGTGGCCAATCCACTTGGAAATGGTCTGTTTGGTAACTGGTTTCCCTTGAGCCCCTACGGCATAGGACACAAAAAGTTGTTCTGATTTCCTGAAGGACTTTGTTCTGTCCAAATAGTAACGTAGCTGCCTATGGATGTCTAAAGAGTGAAGCAGCCTTTCCCTTTGTTTTGAGGGTTAGGATAAAAGGTAGGTAGGTGTATGGCTTGGTTTAAGGCTACCCTGGATACCACTTTTGGCATAAAAGATGGATTAGTACGAAGGGAAACCCTATCCTGATGGAAGATGAGGAAGGGCTGCACCGCCATGAGGGCCTGTAGTTCGGAAACCCTACGAGCTGAAGTGATGGCCAGAAGGAAAGCTGTTTTCCAGGACAAATATTGCAGATCTGTTGAGGCAGCAGGTTCAAAGGAAGGCAATGTTAATTTTTCTAGTATGTAATTAAGGTCACAGGCTGCTATTGGTTGCTTCCTTGGAGGTCTTATATTCTTAGCCCCTCTGAGGAACTGCCGTAAGAGAGGGTGAGAGAATAAAGGAGGATCCGTGTTGTATTCTGCAGAAATGGCTGAGGCGTGTATTTTAATGGAAGAAAATGAAAGTCCACTGTTCAGCAGTTCAGCTAGGTACTGTAAAACCTGAGGCAAGTTCAATTTTCTAGGGTCCTGTCTTCTTTTCTCATTCCAGCAGCAAACCCGCTTCCATTTTGCGGAGTAAGCTTTTCTTGTAGATGGTCTTCTGGCCTCCAAAATGACATCCTTCACCTCCTTGGAGAGTAGAGTCTGATGTGGTGTTAAGGAATTTTCCACGCAGCGAGGTTGAGTGTTTTCAGCTGACTGTGAAGGGTTTTGTAGCTGTTCTGCATCAGCAGAAGAGGTATTAGAGGCAGGGACCAGGGAGGAGTATGTGTTAGGCTCCTCAGGAGTGGATACCAGTGTTGCCTTGGCCAGTCTGGAGCAATCAGTATCATCCTCGGTTTGTCTGTTCTTGCTTTCAAAAGCACCTTGGGCAGAAGAGGCAGGGGTGGGAATGCATAAACTGTCCATGTTGCCCAACTGAATGAAAGGGCGTCCACTTTCCAGGCCTTTGGATGGAAGGTCCTTGAACAAAACATTTTCAATTGATGGTTCCTGTGGGAGGCAAAAAGATCTATGTCTGGCCTCCCCCACGCTTGGATTATCTCCGTAAACACCTGTGGATGCAGCTCCCATTCGTGTGGATCTGTCATATTCCTGCTCAGAGTGTCTGCCAGTGTGTTTTCCAGTCCTGGCAAGTACTGTGCTTGAAGTTCGATTTGTCTTTCCAGAGCCAAGTTCCAAAGAGTCAGGGCTAGTCTGCACAAGGGGTATGAGTGTGTTCCTCCTTGTTTGTTTATGTACCACATTACTGTGGTGTTGTCTGTTCTTATCAGTAATTGCCCTGGCTGCAGGAAGTCCTTGAAAGATGTAATTGCATTTATTACTGCTAGCATTTCTTTTTGATTGATGTGAAGGTGCTTTTCCTTTTGGGACCATCTGCCCTGAATGCACCTGTCCTTCATGTGCGCCCCCCAGGCGTAATCTGAGGCGTCTGTGGTTATGACTTGTTTTGCTTGAGGCTTGCAGAATGGAAGGCCTGTGTTTACTTGACATGCTTGGGCCCACCATAGAAATTCCTTTTGCAGACATGGAATTATTGGTATAATTGCTTCCAAGCTGTGACTGTGTTGAGACCATAGATTTTTTAGGTACCATTGAAGTTTCCTCATATGCAGCTTTGCACATGGGATTAGCAGAATGCAAGATGCCATGAATCCCAGAGCCTGCAGGATTTTCCTTGCAGTAAGCCTGGTACTTTTTGCTAGTGTTTTGTAGTACTGAGATAATTGCCCTTGTTTTTCTGACATAAGGTATGCCATCTGGGTGTTTGTGTCCAAGCTGGCACCCAGGAAGGTTATTTTCTGGGATGGTGTTAGCCTTGATTTCTCCTTGTTGATGGTGTATCCCAGAGAAAGCAGTAACCGTGTCACATATGCCAGATGTTCCAGTAGTATTTGTTTGCTGTCCGCTTGGATCAGGCAGTCGTCCAGATAAGGGTAAATTTGTATCCCTTGAAGTCTGCAATAGGCAATCACTGATGCCAGGCACTTTGTGAATACTCTGGGCGCAGTAGATAAGCCAAAGGGCAATGCAGAGAATTGACAGTGGATTGAACCTGCAAGAAATCTGAGGTATCTTCTGCAGCTTTGTCTGATTGGGACATGCAGGTATGCCTCCTTGAGGTCCAATGTTACCAGCCAAAACTCCTTGCCCAGCATGGGAAGAAGCTGCTGTAATGTGAGCATCTTGAATTTTGGTACGAGTAGAAATGTGTTTAGGATGGATAAGTCCAGAATGGGTCTCCAGTCGGTTCCTTTTCTTGGTACCAGGAAGAGTCTTGAATAAAAACCTTGACCTTGTTGGTGCGTAGGTACCTTTTGTATGGCTCTCATGTTTAGGAGCTTTGAAATTTGCAGTTGTGCCTCTACCCTTTGATTTTGTGGTAGGTTTGGCATGCCTCTCATTTTTGGAAGAGTGTGAAATTGAAATTTGTAGCCTCTGTTTATAATGTCCAGAATCCGTTTGTCTGTTGTGACAATATGCCAATTGTTTGCAAATAATGCTAGTTTCCCTCCCAAAGGTGCTGCCAGCTGAGACTTGCTTGGCATGGAAATGAGGGAGTCATTGGGTTTGCTTCCTGTATTGTTGTGCACTGTCTTCACCACCTCTTGGTGCTGGAGATTGCCATTGTCTGCCTCTATATGATCCTTGTGACTGCCCTCTGCCCCTTGTGCGTCTGTATCTACCTCTTTGGGGCTTGTCAGTGGCTGGAAAAGACCAGTTTTTTGAAGGCCAATTCCTGCTAAATCGTGGTGGCTGGACCTGTAAGAAAGCTTTGACAGTTTGCATAGATTTGGCTTTTTCTTCCATTTTCGTAGTATATCCTCAGCATTAGTACCAAAAGTACATCCTTTTGTAAAGGAGCATCAAGAAGTTTAGCTTTCACATGATCAGGCAAATTTTGTTCCCTAAGCCAGGCATGTCTGCGAATGACTGATCCTGTAGCAGCCGCTCTACTGGAGGCCTCTAGGGCATCATAACCACATTGTAAGGTGTGTTTACCCACTTGTTCCGCACTATGCATCATATCCTGTAACTCTTTTAAATCTGGTTGTTCAGGTTGAGACATTTTGTTTTTAATTGTGATAACAGGAACTGTTGATATTTAATCATATGAAACTGGCAGTTTAAGGCCCTCATGGCTAGGGTGGCCGAGGTATATACCTTCTTACCCCACCTTTCTAGAGATCTAGATTCCCTTTCTGCAGGAAGTGGATTCTTGGCAGTGGAGGCCTTTAATCCCTTAGGGCCTTGTGAAATGGTTTCAGGGTCAGCATTATGGCCTTTGTAAAGAAATTGGTGAGAACTGGGTACTCTGTAATATCTATCAGGCTTTACTGGTGCAGGAGGCAGAGAATCAGGATTAAGACAAGCCTCGAATAGACATCATCCAGTACCTCCAAAACAGGGGTATAGCCAGAGGTCTGTGCTGAGGTAACCAAAGAAATTCCCTAAGTCTTTTCTTGGAATCTGAAAAGTCTTGGCCTTCCCAATGGAAGTGTTCCCTCAAGGTGTGCAAGGTTTCCCCAAAATAAAAATCCTCAGGGGGGGATACAGAAGGAATGGACTGTTCTGCATCCGAATCCTCAAAAGGGGAGTAAGAGTGTTCCTCTGCATCAGAATGCTCTGATAAAATGGATCCCTGATCAGAAGAGGGGGATTCTTCCTCCACTCTGGGTCTCTTGTCAGGAGGGGGCTGAGAACCTCCGATGAGAGTTATTAGATCCTCAGCCATTTTAAGCATCTGTTTCTTAGGCATGGGTCCAGGAGATGGGCCTTGAGCATCAGGCCTAGTGTGATGCCTGGCTGCTTTGGATTTAGTAAAAGCCTTAATAGAAAAAGAAGATGAAGGCCTAAATACACCATGGGTGGAGGTGGATCTGTCCACATTAGTGGGCTCGACATAAGCTGGGGCTTCGGTTGTAGTCTGGGAAAGGGCCGATGACCCAGCGGTCTCGTGTACAGAAGACACCGCCAAAGGAGTGTCGTCGGTAGTCAGGGACTGCAAAGGCATCTCGCTGAGAACCGGACCACGTGTAGCCTTTTTCGGCGTGGTGTCGGTGGAGACCGTGGGCCTCGCGTGTCGGTCCTTTTCCTTGCGTTTTTTGGATAAAGCGGTAGTCGGAGAGTCCGACGACATTTTATAGTCAAAAGCTCTACCAAAAAAGTGTTGGGCGAACTCCGCCCGACGCTTGATAGTGCGTTTATTGAAAGTAGCGCAAAAGCGACAGCCCGAGACGTCGTGGTCTGGGCCCAAACAAGGTATGCACAGGGAATGGAAATCCTTATGCGGTATTTGCTTCCCACAAGAAATACAATTATTAACTTTTTCTGACATCGGTCTGAGGCAAGAAAAGTTTCAACGGGTACTTAGCTTTAATGAAGACTTCGGTTCCAAATATTTTCAGAATCAGGAGCTAGCCGACCGGCACTTGCGAACTGCTTCTGCTTCGGGCACCGCGCGGCAAAAAAGACTGAAGAACATGGCGTCGGCTGTGTCTTATATACTCTGGCCTTCCTGACGTCAGAAGAGTAAGCGACGACAACCGACGCCGGACCAAGACTTTGGAATTCGGCCGACCGAGGGACCGCCTGACGGCTGAAAACCCATCTGTGATTACTGCAGCTGTATGCACGATGAACATCTGTCTTAAGAGAGGGTGAGAGAATAAAGGAGGATCAGTGTTGTATTCTACAGAAATGGCTGAGGCATGGATTTTGATGGAAGAGAAAGAAAGTCCACTGCTTAGCAGTTCAGCCAAATATTGTAGTAATTGAGGTAAATTCAGTTTTCCAGGGTCCTGGCCCTTTTTCTCATTCCAGACACAAAAATGTTTCCATTTTGCACAGTAAGCTTTTCTAGTTGATGGCCTTCTGGCCTCCAAAATGACATCCTGCACCTCCTTGGAGAGTAGAGCCTGTTGTGGTGCTAAGGAATCTTCCATGCAGCCAGATTGAGTGTCTTTAGCTGGCTGTGAAGAGTTTTGAAGCTGTGCTGAGTCAGAAGAAGAGGCATTAGAGGCAGGGTCCATGGTGGTGAATGTGTCAGGCTCCTCAGGAGTGGGTACCAGTGTTGCCTTGGCCAGTCCGGAGCAATGACAATCATCTTTGGTCTGTCTGCTCTGGTCTTCAATAGAACTTTGGGCAGCAGAGGAAGAGGTGGGAAGGCATAAACTGTCATAGATGTCCAACTGAAAGAGAGAGCGTGTCCACTCTCCAGGCTTTTGGATGGAAGGTCCTTGAGCAGAATTTTGTCAATTGATGATTTTTGTGGGAGGCAAAGAGATCTATGTCTGGCCTTCCCCATTCTTGGATTATCTCTGTAAAAACTTTTGGATGCAATTTCCATTCGTGTGGATCTGTCATATTCCTGCTTAGGTTGTCTACCAGCGTGTTTTCCTTGCCTGGCAAGTACTGTGCTTGTAGTTCCATTTGTAAGTCCAAGGCCATGTTCCAAAGTGACATGGCCAGTCTGCATAGGGGGTAAGAATGTGTTCCTCCCTGTTTGTTTATGTACCACATAACTGTGGTGTTGTCCGTTCTTATCAATAATTGACCTGGTTGTAGAAGGTCCTTGAAAGCTATAACAGCATTTATTACTGCTAGCATTTCTTTTTGATTGATGTGAAGGTGCTTTTCTTTTTGGGACCATTTGCCCTGAATTCACCGATCTGTCATCTGCGCCCCCCAGGCGTAGTCCGAGGTGTCTGTTGTGATGACTTGATTTGCTTGAGGCTTGCTGAATGGAAGGCCTGTGTTTGTTTGACATGCTTGTGCCCACCACAGAAATTCCTTTTGCAGACATGGAATTAGTGGTATTATTGTTTCCAAACTGTGGCTGTGTTGAGACCATATGTTTTTTAGGTACCATTGTAGTTTCCTCATATGCAGCTTGGCACATGGGATTAGCAAGATGCAAGATGCCATGAATCCCAGAGCCTGCAGGATTTTCCTTGCAGTCAGCCTGGTGCAATTTGCTAGTGTTCTGAAGTATTGAATTAGATGCCCCTGCTTCTCTGGCGTGAGGTAGGCCATCTGGGTGTTTGTGTCCAAATTGGCACCCAGGAAAATTATCTTCCGAGAGGGTATTAGCATTGATTTCTTTTTGTTGACTATGTATCCCAGAGAGTTCAACAACATTATTACATAAGCCAGATGTTTCAGAAGAATGAGCTTGCTGTCCGCTTGGATCAGGCAGTCGTCCAAATAGGGGTATATTTGTATCCCTTGAAGTCTGCAGTAGGCAATTACTGATGCCAGGCATTTCGTGAATACTCTGGGCGCAGTAGATAAGCCAAAGGGCAATGCAGAGAATTGATAATGGGTTGAACCTGCAAGAAATCTGAGGTACCTTCTGCAATTTTGTCTGATTGGGACATGCAGGTATGCCTCCTTGAGGTCCAATGTTACCAGCCAAGACTTCTTGCCCAGCATGGGAAGAAGTTGCTGTAGGGTGAGCATCTTGAATTTTGGTACTAGTAGAAATGTGTTTAGGATGGATAGGTCCAAAATAGGTCTCCAATCTTTTCCCTTCCTTGGCACCAGAAATAGCCTGGAATAAAAACCTTGACCTTGTTCGTGCATAGGCACCTCTTGAATAGCTTTCATGTTTATGAGATCTGTAATTTGCCTTTGTGCCTCTGCCCTTTGATTTTGTGGCAGGTTTGGCATGCCTCTCATTTTTGGAAGGGTGTGAAAATGGAATTTGTAGCCTCTGTTTATAATGTCCAGGATCCATTTGTCCTTGGTGACAATATGCCAATTTTTTGAAAATAATGCCAGCTTTCCTCCTAAGGGGGCTGCCATTTGAGACTTGGTTGGCATGCAAAGGGGAAAGTCATTGGGTCTGCTTTCTGAAAGATTGCGAGTTATCCTCACCACCTCTTTGTGTAGGAGCTTGCCACTGTCTGCCTCTAAACGATCCTTGGGATTGTCCTCTGCCCCTCGGGTGCCTGTATCTGCCTCTTTGGGCTCTGTCCGTAGCAGGAAAGGACCAGTTTTTGGAAGGCCAATTTCTACTGAAATGTGGGGGTTGTACCTGTAGAAATTCTTTCACAGTTTGCATTGATTTGGCCTTTTCCTCCATTTTCCTTAACACCTCCTCGGCCTTAGCACCAAATAGTACATCCTTTTGAAGAGGGGCGTCTAGTAATTTAGCTTTCACATGATCAGGTAAGGCTTGTTCCTTGAGCCAGGCATGCCTACGTATGACTGATCCTGTAACAGCAGCTCTACATGAGGCCTCTAGAGCATCAAAACCACATTGTAAGGTATGCTTACCCACTTGTTCTGCACTATGCATCAAATCCTGCAACTCCTTCAAGTCCGGTTGTTCAGGTTGTGACATTTTACTTTTCAATTGTGATAACAAAAACTGTTGGAATTTTAGCATATGAAACTGACAGTTTAAGGCCCTCATGGATAAGGTAGCCGAGGTATATACCTTTTTTCCCCACCTTTCTAAGGATCTGGAGTCTCTCTCGGAAGGTAATGGATTTTTAGCAATGAAGGCCTTAACTCCCTTGGGGCCCTGTGAGATGGTTTCTGGGTCAGCAGCATGGCTCTTGTATAGAAATTGGTGTGAGTCAGGAACCCTATAGTACCTGTCAGGCTTAACTGGAGCTGGAGGTAGAGAGTCCGGGTTAAGGCAGGCCTCCGAGTAAACATCATCTAGGATGTCCAAGACAGGAGGTATAGCCAGAGGCCTGTGCTGAGGTAGCAAGAGAAATTCCCTGAGCCTTTTCTTGGAATCAGAATAATCTTGGCCTTCCCAGTGGAAGTGTTCCCTTAAGGTATGCAAAGTTTCCCCAAATGAGTAATCCTCTGGGGGGGAGACAGAAGGGATGGACTCCTCCCCGCATCAGAGTCTTCAAAAGGGGAGTAAGAATGTTCCTGATCATCAGAGTGCTCTGAAATAATGGAGCCCTGATCAGAGGAGGGGGAATCTTCCTCCACTCTGGGCCTTTTGTCCGGTGGGGGCTGAGAACCTCTGATATGAGTAATTAAATCCTCAGCCATTTTAAGCATCTGTTTCTTAGGCATGGGGCCTGGAGAGGGGCCCTGTGTAGTTGGTCTCTCAGAGTGCAAGGTTGCTTTAGACTTTGTGAAAGCCTTGATGGAGAAAGAAGAGGAAGGTCTATAGACACCTTGAGTGGAGGTGGACCTGTCCACATTCTGAGTTTCAACGCCAAGAGTGGCTTCGGTATCTGTAGTCGGGGTGTGGGCCGAGGAGCCTGCGACCTCGGGCACAGGAGACACCGCCAAAGAAGTGTCGTCGGTAGTCAGGGGCTGCATAGGCACCTCGCTGAGAACCGGACCACGTGTAGTCGGCTTTGGTGTGGTGTCGGTAGAGGCCGCGGACCTAGTGTGTTGGTCCTTGTCTTTGTGTTTTTTAGACATAACCGGAGTCGGAGTATCCGACGACATAGTATAGTTAAATGATTTCCCAAAATAATGCTGGGCGAACTCCGCCCGACGCTTAATAGTGCGTTTGTTGAAAGTAGCATAAAAAGCGACAGACTGAGACGTCGTGGTCTGGGCCTAAACAAGGTATACAGAGGGAATGGAAATCCTTATGCGGTATTTGCTTCCCACAAGAAATACAATTATTAACTTTGTCTGACATCGGTCTGAGGCAAGAAAAGTTTCCCCAACGGGGTACTTAGCTTTTAAGAAGACTTCGGTTTCCAATTTTTCGTAATCTCAGGAGCTGGCCGACCGGCACTTGCGAACTGCTTCTGCTTCGGGCACCGCGCGGCAAGAAAGACTGAAGAAAATGGCGTCGGCTGGTTCCTTTATACCCCTGTCGCTCTGACGTCAGGGAAGAAGCGACGACAACCAACGCCGGACCTAGACTTTGGAATTCGGCCGACTGAGGACCCGCCTGACTGCAGGAGAACCCATCTGTTATGACTGCAGCTGTATGCACGATGAACATGTGGTAGTGCTTTGTAAAAATAGTGCATTGAAGTCCAAGTTGCAGCCTCCAAAATGTCCTTGGTTGGTACTCATCTGAGGTAGGCTGCTGAAGTAGCTGCTGCTCTGGTTGAGTGTGGCCTGATGCCCTTAGGCACTGATTTGCCATGTTGAGAATAGCAGAAATTAATGCAGTGAGGTATCCATTTGGAAATAGTCTGCTTTGAGATAGCTTTTCCTTGAGATCCTGCAGCATATGCCACTAACAGCTGCTCAGAATTTCTGAAAGCTTTAGTTTTGTCCAAGTAGAAGCGTAGCTGTCTGTGTATGTCCAAAGAATGTAGAAGTCTCTCCCCCTTATTCTGTGGGTTTGGATAAAAAGTAGGCAAGTGAATTGTTTGATTTAGAGCCGCACTGGACACTCCCTTAGGCATAAATGTTGGGTTTGTCCTCAGAGAAATCATGTCTGGATGGAAAATTATGAAAGGTTCAACCGCCATTAGTGCCTGTAACTCTGAGACTCTTCTTGCTGAAGTTATTGCTAAGAGCAGAGCTGTTTTCCATGATAAGAATTTTATTTCAGCTGTATTGGCTGGCTCAAAAGGAGGCAGCGTGAGTTTTTCCAAGACAAAGTTGAGGTCCCATGCAGGTATTGGTGCTCTTCTTGGGGGTCTTATGTTTTTGGCCCCTCTGAGGTACTGCCTTAGTAGTGGATGTGAAAAAATAGGTGGGTCCGTATTGTAATGAGCTGAAATGGCATAGGCATGGATCTTAATCGATGAAAAGGATAGGCCTTTGTCCAGCATCTCAGTTTGGTATTGTAAAATCTGAGGAATATTTGGTACAAGCATGTCAATTCCTTGTGCTTGGTTCCAAGCACAGAATCTCTTCCACTTTTCTGCATATGATTTTCTGGTGCTGGGCCTCCTGGCCTCCAGAATAACATCCATAACTGCTTTGGAGAGAGGTGTGTCCTGAATGGTTACATTATCCGCTATGCAGCCAGATTTAGGGTTCTGAGTTGGCTGTGCAATATCTGATTGCTTTGTTGGGTCAGTAAATGAGGAATTTGAGGTAATGCCCAGGCTGGGCCTTGAGACAAGCTCTTTAGGATTGGGTACCAGTGCTGGCGTGACCAGTCTGGGGCAATCAGGATCATTTTTGGCTTCTCTTGTCTGACCTTTAGGAGTACCTTGGGGAGGAGAGGTAGTGGAGGAAAGGCATATACTGTAAGATTTTTCCAGCTGAATGATACAGCATCCACTTTCCATGCTAGCTTGTGATAAGTCCTTGTACAAAATCTCTGTAGTTGGCAGTTGTGAGGGGAGGCAAATAGATCTATGTCTGGGCATCCCCATTTCCTTGTTATTATGCTGAAGATTTGTGGATCTAGTTTCCACTCGTGAGGATCCATGAGGTTTCTGCTTAGTTCGTCTGCCAGAGTATTTGTCTTTCCTGGCAGGAATTGTGCTTGCAGGTGTACTTGATAAGTCAATGCTGTGTCCCACAAAATCATGGCTCGTCTGCAGAGGGGGTAGGAATGTGTGCCTCCCTGTTTGTTTATGTACCACATGGCTGTAGTATTGTCCGTCTTTATCAGCAGTTGTCCTGGATGAAGCAGATCCTTGAAAGCTGTCAAGGCATTCTGGACAGCTAGCATTTCTTTTAGATTGATATAAAGATGCATTTGGCTTGTGGGCCATGTGCCCTGAATACATTTTCCTGCCATGTGGGCCCCCCAGGCATAATCTGATGCATCTGTTGTTATTGTCTGCCTGGCAGTGTGTAACGTGAAAGGCTGTCCCTTGTTGTGGTGACAGGCCTGTGCCCACCATCGAAACTCCTGTTGCAGGCAGGGAATGGGGGGTAATTCGTTTTTCCAGGCTGTGGCAATGCTGAGTCCAAACACTTTTTAGATACCATTGAAGTTTCCTCATATGCAGTCTTGCATATGGAATTAACAGAATGCAGGATGCCATGAAGCCCAAAGCCTGCAGAATTTTTTTTGCAGATAACTTGGTTTTTGTTGCCAACATTTCGAAGCAAGAAGTCAGTTGCCTTTGTTTGTCTGGCATGAGATGAGCCATCTGGGCAGTTGTATTTAAGCTTGCACCCAGGAATATTATCTCTTGAGAGGGTACTAGTTTTGATTTATTTTTGTTTACTGTGTACCCTAGGCAAATTAGCAATCTTTTTACAAACGCCAGATGCTTTAGTAGAATGTCCTTGTTCTCTGCTTGAATAAGGCAGTCGTCCAAGTAGGGATATATCTGAATTCCTCTTTGTCTGCAAAAAGCAATTACTGGTGCCAGGCATTTTGTGAAGACCCTGGCCGCAGTAGATAAGCCAAAGGGCAGTGCAGAGAATTGGTAGTGCATTGAGCCAGCTATGAATCTGAGGTATCTTCTGCAAGACTGTCTGATTGGTACATGCAGGTATGCCTCTTTTAGGTCCAAGGTTACAAGCCAAGCCTTCTTGCCCAGCATGGGCAGAAGCTGCTGCGGAGTCAACATTTTGAATTTTGGAACGTCCAGAAAAGTGTTTAGAATAGACAGGTCCAGTATTGGTCTCCAGGCTTTGTCCTTTCTGGGTACCAAGAAGAATCGTGAGTAAAATCCTTGCCCCTGCTCCTGTAGTGGTACTCGCTGAATGGCCCTCATGTCCATGAGGGATGAAACTTGCTTTTGTGCCTCTGCCCATTGATTGTGTGGCAGGTGTGACATGCCTTTGGCAGGGTGTGAAATGGAAGCTGTAACCCTGAGACACTATATTCAAGACCCATTTGTCCTGGGTGATCATCTGCCAGTTTTGCGAAAAAAGTGCTAGTTTTCCCCCTAAGGGAGCCTCCAAAAGATAAGTGCTTGGTACTGGTAGAGGAAAGTCATTGGGACTGTTTCCTATAAGGTTGAGATTTGTCTTCTCCGCTTTTGGAGGTAGAAGCACCCCACTGTTTAGGCCTGTATGAGCCTTGGGGCTGGGATCTGCCTCTAGGGCATCTGTATCTGCCTCTTTGTGGCCTATCCGACACTGGAAAGGACCAATTTTTTGAAAGCCAGTTCATGCTAAATCTGGGTGGCTGTATCTGTAAGAAATCCTTAAGTGTCTGCATAGATTTCGCTTTATCCTCCATTTTCTTCAACACCACTTCTGCATTAACACCAAAGTATCATGCTGTAATGGAGCATCTAATAATTTTGCTCTAACATGATCGGCAGATTCTGTTCCTTTAAGCAAGCATGCCTCCTAATCACAGAACCCGTTACAGCAGCCCTACAAGAGGCCTCCAAATAATCAAAACTACATTGCAAAGTATGTTTTCCCACTTGTTCAGCTGCATGCAATAAATGCTGTACTTCCTTGTTTTCTGGACATTCAGAGTTCGTCAACATTTTCTGTCTTAATAGTGACATTAAGTATTGCTGATATTTAAGCATATGAAATTGACAATTTAAAGCCCTTACAGCCAGAGTTGCAGACGTGTAAACGTTTGTCCCCCATTTGTCCAGTGACCTTGAATCTCTATCAGAGGGAACAGGGTTTTTAGCAGTGGAAGCCTTGACTCCCTTAGGACCCTGAGATATGGTTTCTGGGTCAGCAGCAGGGTTTTTGTATAGAAATTTATGGGAATCTGGGACCCTGTAGTATCTGTCTAGCTTAACAGGTGCAGGGGGTATAGAGTCTGGAGACAGGCCGGACTCTGAAAAAACATCATCTACAATGTCCAGAACAGGGGGAATAACAAGGGGCCTGTGTTGAGGAAGTAAAAGAAAATCTCTGAGCCTTTTCTTAGATTCTGAACAATCCTGGCTCTCCCAATGAAAGTGCTCCCTCATGGTATGCAGGGTTTTCCCAAAGGAGTAATCTTCAGGAGGAGAAGCTGAAGGAATAGATTCTTCAGCATCAGAATCCTCATAGGGATGAAGAGAGTATTCCTGATCAGAGGAGGAATCAGAGGAAATGGAAACCTGATCTGAAGATTCATATTCTGTCTCTTGCCTAGGCCTCTTATCAGGAGGGGGATGGGAACCCCTGATCAAAGTAATAAGGTCTTCGGCCATTTTGAGCATCTGTTTTTTAGGTATGGAAGTCTGTCCTGGAGAATGCTGTACTTGTTTCTTTGTCTTTAGAGCTGCTTTAGTCTTTGGCTTTGAAGCTGAAGATGGCTTTACATATAACTGTGTAGGTCTGAAAACACCCCCAGAAGCCAATGCCTGCACAGCGGCTCTGGACCCATCTGAGGGAATAATTTCCGAGGATCCAATACCTTGAGTTTGCAGAGGCCCAGTCGGCTCCATGTGGGAGTTGGAAGCGGCCTGTGGCTCTGAGGTAGAGGGTGTCAGGGGCTGCGAAAGCGCCTCACTGAGAACTGGCGAACCGACGACTAGCTTAGTGGAAGCCTCATCATCGGTTTTGGACCTCGGATGCCTGTCCTTGTCTTTATCCTTGCATTTTTATAAACTCTGGTCTTCGGCTGTTCCGCCGGCATTGTATAATTGAATCTTCGGCCGAAGTAATGAAAGGCAAAATCGTACCGACGCTTAATAGTGTGTTGGTTAAATCTAGCACAAAATTGACAACAAGCAACATCGTGGTCAGGGCCTAGGCAAGGAATACAGTAAGAGTGAAAATCCTTATGAGGTATTTGGTTCCCACAAGAAATACAATTGTTAACTTTTTCTGACATCGGTCTGGAGCAAGAAAAAAGTTTCCCCAATGGGGTACTTAGCTTTAATGAAGACTTCAGATCTGAAATTCGATTTCGAAAATCTCAGGAGTCGGCCGACCAGCACTTGCGAACTGCTTTTGCTTCAGGCACCGCGTGGCAAGAATGACTGAAGAAAATGGCGTCGGCTGCATCTTTTATACCCCTGGCACACTGACATCAGGGAAGAGGCGACAGCAACCGACACCGGACCAAGGCTTTGGAATTCAGGCCGATTGCGGGTAGCTTGCCAGCAGGCTAACCCAAGTGTAATGACTGCAACAGTGAAACACGATGAACATCAAACAGTATCAGAATTATCCGTTCTAAAGACTTAAACCTTGCCTGTGATATAAATAAGACCTGCTGGAGAGATAGGTATGTATCCCAGAGACTATCCCATCTATGGAACAGGCTCCCCATCCATGTGAAGCAGAGTTCCTCCCTAACTCAATTCAAGTGCAACTTGGACAACTGGATGGGAAACTGGAAATTCATCCGTGGTTTGCCACCTATGTCTCTAATGCAAACAGGTAACATGTAAATGGTTCATCTCCCAGGTCCATGCTTACACTTATCGAGGGTATCAGAACTTGTCAGAGATTTGGGATGCATAGCTAGGCTTAAAAAGGCCTTTGTGGTCATTAGCCTAGTAAACACCTACGAACCTATAAAGTCATGACACGTGACACCTGATGGCAGCGCCTGCTCCGGCTGCGCTAGCTGCACCCTCAGTAGCGTGAGATAGGAGCCGCATAGAGGTGTTGGAGAGGGAGGTGAGGGTGGCCATCTGGGAGGAAAAAACCTTCTTTTCCTCTGCCAACATGGACCCTGGGCCAGACTCGGCGACCTCCTTAACTAGGTCTCGCTGAAGCCTGATCACGTGTGCCATGTAGTTCAGCTCATGTACAGAGAACGTTGCTGAAGCATAGACCCACTTCCCAAAATGGTCCACGGTCCTCGACTCTTGGTCTGGCAGATGGACCATGGACCGCTCTTCTGCACGAGCTCCTTCATGGTGGCCACCACAACCACCATGGCATCGACAGGGGATCCCTTCGACCAGTACAGTTTATCTGAAGGAGCACTGAGGATCTTATCAGGGCGTTTGGGGAAAGGCTCCACCATGTCAGGCTCCTTCCATGCCTGAGATGTAATGAGATCCACCAGGGGATCCTTGGGAGGGGACATCCAGGATGTAAAGGGTCCTGCGCCAAACGCCCCCAGGAACACCGACTCGTCAGGGTTGGGTTTTTGGAGAGACCATCCCCCATGCTGGCGAAGGATCTCCATGATGTCTCCAAAGGACACATCATCTGGAGTTGACTGGGGGAACCCTCTCCTTCCTCCAAGTCAGTGACCTCTGTGAGAGACTTCAGCAGGGAGTCTAAGTGTCTCCTTTTACATGTGTGCTTCTGAGGAAACTCATCGGGGGGTCTCTGGGGAGGACTCAAAAACTTCAGGCTGTTCCCGTGGGGGAATTCCCTGAGGCAGAGAGGTGACAGGCTGTCACTGAGGGGGCAGGATGGTGAAATTAGGACCAGACACAGAAGGAGCCAGGACAGACTCAGAGAACGAAAGCACCAAGGGTCTCGATGGAACCTAGAGAACCCTCTCCACCACGTTGAAGGCAAAGGGAGAATGAACCCCTGGAGCTGGGAGAATGACCAGGTCCATAAGCCTCTGAGTCAATGGGGAGCTGGAGCCGAACCTCCAGGCACCGAGACTCCAAGTGGACGGCCCGGCTACGAAAAACTCTGAGCCAACACCACCCCTTTGGATCCGACACCAAGGCTGGCTCTGAGTTGGTCGGAGCCAACCTACTCACGGCAATGGTCAGCATCGAGGTACCAGGTATCATTGGTGTCGACCCCTCGATGCCAAGGGGCCTCGGATCCAAAGACTATGAAACCAGGTGTCGGCTCGGAGAAGGAGTGATCGGCAAAAAGGTGGACTGCTTGCCCCCAGACCTGGAGGATGAGGGGGCAGGCAAGATTCCATTCTGAATCTGTGTGCAGATAAACCTCCGCATCATCCTGTCCACCTTGGCTTTGGAAGGGCTGCAGGTGGACCTGGTGGAGGAGGCCACAGACACCAGCCTACACACGCGGTGGGGGGAGGCTAACACAGTGGAATGGCCCTGAGAAACCTCTGGCTCCAGGGAGAAGCAAGGTGAACAGAGCCAAGGGGAGCTCAAGCTGGGAGCTGGATGAGATTTTGCCGGGATGCTCAGCCGAGGAACAACCGCTTCCTCAGCCTATCCCAGTCTCTGTGTTTGCGCTTTTACCCATCCTCTTGGCAGGAGGTTGAGTCCCAGAGGCTGGGGTGGAGGAGGAGACAGAAGCTGAGGATGAAGCTTGGGCCTCTGCAGAGGGAGGAGGAATAGACCCTTAAGGATCAGCTTATTTCTCCTGTCAATCAACGCGCAGGGGTTGAACCCAGCACAGATTGAACAGGAGGAATCCAGGTGCGGGACCCACAGAATGTGCCCATCAGTGGGGGAAAGCTTATGCCCAAACTCTGTGAACTTCTGGAACCCTGGCTTAAGTGTCTCAGTCATGATAGAAGAAGCAGAGGTCCTAGAAACCCTCTCTCATACACCTAAAGTAGAGGGGGAGAGAAAAGAGGGAATGGAATAAGTTTATTTTTTTTTTGGAAAGCTAAGGACTGACAGCTGAGCACAAGGGTAGAGGAAGGTGAAAGGGTGGATAGAAGATAGGAAAGGTCCAAAGGATAGGATTAAATTACCAAAAAAACACTTGCCAAAAGCCTGGAGCAACGGACCACGATGCTAGAGATATACACGGCAAATAAGATCTGGGGGGAGGAGGGAAACAGGGGCATTGTGGGTAGAGAAGGAGCTTGGAGCTCGGATCCAATGCTGAAAAATGCAGCTGAGTCTGATCTGTCCCGGATCCTTGTCCCCATAGGTTGAAGAGCAAATGAAAACAACAACTTCAGATCATATTTTCTGTCAGACATATACAAATAGCAGGTTTATTTACCTTCACTCAAAAGATAGCCACTTGTATATTTATCAGACGCTTGACTGGGAGGAAAAGGGAAAAAATGATTTTGAAAATGATTCCAACCAGTTACTTCCAAAAAGAGTTCAATGCTCCTATACAAGTTATAGAAACCTTCCATGCACCCTTCTGAAGTTTGTGAGGAATGTTAAGGAAATAATGACCTCCATAAGACACAATGACTTCTGGAGTTTGGGAGGAATGTTAAAGAAACAGTGACATTGTTTCCAGCCCCTCTACATAAGTACAACCTTCTGTGGACATCTATGAGCATGGATGGTTTTAGAGTAGGTGGGGCTCATGGCAGAGGCGATTACCAAGTCCATGTCAAAATCCACTTAATACAGCTTTGGTACATGGGGGCCAACAGCCCCTAGAAGTTCTGAATGTCTGGGTATTCTGTGATCCATTAATCTTTTATGTTCTGTTAAAATAAGCAAATGACAACAGGGTCAGTTACTTTTTTCCAGCAACCCACACCAAGCAGTTACAGTAACTTCTGTGTGTACAGTTCCGACAACTGACTCTCATAAAAGAGGATACCCCTGTAATTTACTTCACCTTTGGTCCAAACAAACCTTTGCCACATATTAAAATACTGCATGCTGCTTCACATAATCACATTAGTCTTAGACAGCCAAAACAGTAAGCAAACGGCATCAGGCAACTAGTAATTTTCAGCCACTGAAGGCAACCATAGCAGTTATGTCTACTCAGTCTGTGTATATCAGATGTCCAGTTAAACAGCCAACCTTACTTCGTAAAAATGCTTACTACTCTTAAGAAGCCAGATAGTTAGTGTTGAAAATAACAACAGGATCAGTTACTTTCATCCAGCCAACCCCAATATCCAACAAGCAGGTATGGCCATGACATCTTATGGATATGAAATATTATAGGTTTATATGTGTATACTAGGAAAACAACAACTGGAGCCTTTATAAGACTATCCATGCAACCCAAATGTATCCTACAAGCTTAGAGGTTATTTTAAGGGGTGCATGTCAGTTGGGACATGATTTAATGGCTATCTCTGTTCATCACACAGCTGTTATGCCTGTGTGAATTTCCGATTTCCCATCCACTGGTTTAGGTTGCACTTAAAATACGGTTAGGAAAGGGCTCCTCTTCACATGAATGGGAAGCCTATTCCAGAGAATGGTAATTCTCTGAGATACATACTTGTCCCTCCATGTCCTATTTAATTCACAAGCACGTGGCTATAAAGAACTGAAGATGGTGCCGATGATTGCTTTTCTTATACAACAATGTCCAGATGTCAGTCAAAATATCCATGGGCCAGAGATGATGCTAGGAAATCAGGTCATTCATGGGCTTCTGAATGGCAGGGAGTCCCAAGGATTAGTCCTGCAAAACTGACTATGAAGAACATCAAATAGGTTTAATACTGCTCATTTTGTGGATATGCAAAAGGTCTATCAGAGGGGGATGTCTTGCATGCCAGGCATAAATTGCCTCTCAGCAGTCTGTACAAAAAAGGAGCATAGAGATAAGGCTTTGAGGCATACTTCTCAACCTCCAAACACAAGAAATCTGGACAGAGCCAAAAATATGAGGGGACAAAGTCTTGGAATCAGGGGCAGATTTTAAATATTGCTGTTATAAACTCAGAAAGTTTCTAGAGAAACAGGTTTTATCTTGACATGCATTTTCTGAATAATATGAAGTCTGAAACTCAAATATTTGTCATTATTTAATGTCTTCATTACACAAAGATTTGACAGAAAAATTTTAAGAACAGACCAAAAAAGATGAAGCAACAATCTGGACATTCCTTTATAAATCTGGACAGCTGAGAGACATGCTTTGAGGTGATCTGCATACGACATTGTGTTTACACTGAATTAATTTTGTCTGAAACCTCGGCGGATGTTCCAGTTGTTGCATGAGCTGGTCAGGTACCTACAAAAATTGAGTATTATACTCAGTGATGGATCTGAAGAAGGCTGAGTACAGTGGCATTATGACTTCCCTGGACCTAGATGCTATGCCCTTACTTACAACCTGAGTGACGTAAAATAATTTTCTTACCACCTTAGACACATGTTGATCAAAAGATAGGTTGTTATTTACAAGAGTCTCCAAATCCCTGACTAATGTGCCTACATTCAAGGGTGTTTTATCAATGAGGTAGTTTCCCCTGGGTGGCTGACTTTCCAAAAGGTACCAATATGCAGTTCTTGGCATTGGGTTTTAAGCTGTGGTGTTGGCACCAGTCATTTGTGTTAGACCTTCCAGTAACATGTTAATATCTTGGAGGTTTTCTATGACTGACTGTAGCTTGCAATTTTCACAGCATGCCTCTCAAGCCAAACTCTGAAAATAGGAACAAAGGCCTTGAAATGTAGGTACATCTAGCTAAACATCTGGATGTCTAATTAGTATAAAAGTTGAATACCAAATAGCATATGACCATTCCTGCTTACAATAGGAATGTGGGATACTACTCATAATCAGATGTTCAAAAAACACAATGATAAAAATTATTTAAAAAGATAACCACAGTAACAAAGAGGCACTGTAAAAACTTGTAAACTTTAGTGAGCTGTACTGCAAAATTCTATTTAGTTTGCCCACGTTTAAGGCTCACCTTGAGGGGTTATTACATCCACCTCCTTTAACAGTGCTACTGATGCCAAACTCCAAAAGTATCCATGCTTAAAAATCCCTACTAGAACTGTTTTACTGATATCAACCGCGAGTCGGCTAAAATTAAACCAGGTTTCACAGAATGCCACAAACGTGCAGCATGAGCAAAGAAATGCTGCCCCTATAGGGAAAAAAAGACTTTCCTGTGCTGTTCCTTTATTTTCAGGTGCAAGATGGTTCTTGTATTCTGTATAGAGTCCCTAGTTCTTGAGGAGATTTTCTGCAGTTATAGCTACATATGCCAGAAAATTAAAACCACACTCAATATGTTCCCCCAGATATTTCCAAGTGGTTACTGATTCCAGGATGACAGCTGAGCTAGGGGAAATCTGAATTTGAGAGACTATGCTTTCTTTGAATATTTGTCTAATAAAAATCATACACCTACCTTCATTTTTCTTCACCAACACTCTGCTGGCATGTAGTCAATGAAACTCCTTACATTCCTCCTGGAAAATATTTGAGTTAATGGAAAATAGGTTGTGCCCTGTGAATAACCTTGCAGCCCCCAACCTGGGTCACCACTCCCTATATGCAGCCATCAGCCAATTCCTCAGGGAACCACGATTTACAGTTATAATGCCTATCTTTACAGATGCATTGATGTTCTTCGTGTTTCACTGTTGCAGTCATTACATTTGGGTTATCTGCTTGCAGTAGTCTTCAGTCGGTAAGGAGCAAGAAAAAGTTTCTCCAATGGGGTACTTAACTTTAGTTGAAGACTTCGGTTCTGAAACTCGAAAACGATAATTTCAGGAGTAGGCCGACCGGCACTTGCGAACTGCTTCTGGCACCGCACGGCAAGAAAAACTGATGTAATGGCGTCGGCTGCATGTTTTATACCCCTGACAACCTGATGTCATGGAAGTAGGGACAGCATCCGACGCAGGACCCAAGACTTTGTTAATCAGGCCGACTGAGGGCTACTGCAAGCAGATAACCCAAATGTAATGACTGCAACAGTGAATACACTCGAACATCTACATTTATGGTAAGTGTACACAACTGTACTTTTCTCTTACTAAGTGCAACAAGGATAACTAATTCTCTCAACTAAGTAGAGTACCAAGTTTTTTTATTAACCAGCATGTCAAATACAGCATAACAGCCACATGATTCTTATACCATGTATTTTTTAAATAAGAAACATCTTTACTGTATAATCCCTGATGACACAATCATACATTTATATAAATGAAAACAAACCATACTGACATATTTTCAGTTGCAAACATTATACATCACATATAATCTTCTATACAGTTGTCAATCAAACATTACATAGCTCATTCAATTCCTGCCTTAAATGTCATTCCTCCTCCAAAACAAAATTCTGCATGAATTGTTCCCACAATTCCCATTTTCTCTACGTAATTTTCTCCTACCCTTTTCTAAAGATCCCACTTCCAGTTCTTTTATCTCTCTTACCATATTCACTCCTTCCAGTATGGTTGGTTTAGACTCTGATTTCCATTTTTTAGTAACTGCTTTTTTTGGCAGCCACCAGAATTAAACTCAGCAAGGCCTTACTGTCTCTAAGCAATTCTGATTCTGTGTAACATGTCAAAAAATCATTTCATTAGTTTCATCAATTTGCTCACTCAGCATTTCTGACAGAGTAATTTGCAAGGAATTTTTAAAATCTGCCAACTCATTACACTCTTAAAAAATATCTTCCCAATTGCCTCTTTCTTCAACATCACACCTCCAACATTTGCGATCAACCTGAGGAAAAAAATCTTTGTGGAATCTACTTTGGGTATAATGCAAATTCATTTGAGCACATTCCAAGGTATTTACAGCCCGTGGAAAATATGAATATGCCAAATTTTAGAATCAAACTTTATAGTCCAAAAATTACTCTACATCAGTCACAAACACAAAATGTCTATTGAAATGTTCCCCATAGTAAGCCTATTGGGTACTTATTCTCTGAAAGGCACTTAAAATTGTCCAGTGAATACTGAACATATGACTGGGTCACTTCTCTGAAGGAAAAAGAAACAAGTAATGGTGTCAGAGTCTCCTTCTTGTACGACTTTTGCTGGCCTGGTGCTGGACAAAACGAAATGCATCTCTGAGGTAGATCAACAAACATTCTGGAAGTTGGACCAGAAAGGTGAATGTCCATCTTTACCAAATTCTACGGATAAAGTTTACTATCACAATGGTGACTTCTATGCTGAGTACCTATATATTACAATTTAAATTTATATATGTTGATCTTAAAGGATACCACTCTTTGCTATACTAACTGCAATACGTGAAATGCACAGAATATATTCAGCAAGAAAAGTAAAGGCATACAGAAAAGTGTTTGACCTTTTTAAACCCTTCCCATAATCCTATGTGCAGCTTAAGTTCTTCCAGCTAGAGAAACCACCATTTTGATTTTCTTGCACAGTTTTCTGCCCCTCCACATTGTCCTACAGTAGTGGGCACACGTAAAGTAAGGTAAAAGATGATTTGTGGTACATAAGTGCAGTTTGTTTTTTTCATGTTAAAGGCTTGTAAAAATGTCATTCCACAACTGTGGGAGTCTAACTTAGAGTCTGCTCCTGGTGTTTATAAGTACATATTTTCACTTTTGAAACTTCTTTTAAGTATCTAACACTGAATATAGACAGATACTGATTGGCTGCAATATGCAGAATGATTTGATAAAAACAGGATTTTTTTTCTGCTAGCATAAATTTAGAAGTATTTCATGAGAACAAACTATGCTTTGGTATTTGTCTGCTGTATTTGCCATACATTCTGTTAGGCAATTACACTTATTTCTTGTTTCTGATGCAGTGTTAGTGAACCATGTTTTTACTAGCTGGTCATTTAAAGTGCACTGAATATAATACTTTTCTTACATTACCTGTTTTTTGCCAAACATACAGATAGCTTTTTTTTCGGATGTGATACTGTTAAACCATATTTTAATTGTGTTGCATGGCATTTTATAGTGCACTAGATATACAAGATAGGCATTATTTTTTTCATACTTAACCTGAGAGGCTTCATTAATTTGTCTATAGAAAAACTGCACCCTTGGACAGCTATTGTGTTAAGCTGACAGGTATTTAGCATATAAAGAGAGCAAGGGGTACACTATCACCTAAAAGTACGACTGTTGTCAATCTGCATGCTGGTATTTTAGTACTGTGATGCATATTTCTTCTATCACTGTCAGGTGACTGTTACAATACAAGGCACAGGAATGCACATGCCTTTGCTTGCTGGTTTTATACTGTTATAGAAATGCTTTCTGTGAATATTTCAGAAAAGACTGTAGTTAGTACTGTAGCATACATGTCTGTGAGGCATTAATTGCTGCTTAGAATTGTTAGTAGTGACGAAGGCATATGTGTTTCGTAGCATACAAAATTCTGGGTTAAACTGTTTGACTTTCTAAAAGGTACTTACTCATTTACCTATTAACAAATTTGTTCACTGTCCTGTACTTTCCATACACTCTGAATTCCTTACAAAGGTGTTTCCTAATCATTTGCCAAAGGACCTCGGGGAACAGTGGTGAAAGTAGGGGTATATTTTTGTACATTTTCCTAAGCTCTACACCTCTTTTCAATATTAAGCAAAGATTAGGTTTAATTTCTCTCCCCTCCTCTGCTATGTCTTATCTTACTCTGCCTATTTTCTTCTCTTTCAGACAGTAAAACAAAATATTTATATAGTGCATCATCATCCACCATTCTGAAAATGTTGTTAATACACTCAGTGAGACCAGCCATCTACAACCAAGAACTACTTCACCCAGTGGAAAAAAACATTTAAAGTATGATTAATGTTCAACTCATAATCATAAGTACTGATGTACTCTCTCTGTTTAATGCATCAACCTGTCTTACTGTGTGCACACTACTAGATGACTCCAGCCCCATCCACTAAAACTAAATAATTTTCTTCTTTCCGGAAGTTAATTATTTAACAATATCATATCATGCACAAAACATTAGGAAAACATATTTGCTTAAGCACCCTATTTCTAATAGCATCTTATACTAGGTGGAAAATCCAATAAAAGAGAAACCTGTAGGTCAGTCACCAACTTAAATCAAGCTTAGACTGTTGACCTCAATATACTTGCTAACATAATCCTGTCTGCTGCTATTTTCTTCATTGTCAGAAATAATGGCACAGAATGCATTTTGCTTGTGGTAGATTAATCTCTGTAATATTGCCTTAATAAGCTCGCCTTACTTCTAAATGCAGCTCCACAGATTTTTTTGTCTTGAGAATACAATGCTCTGTGTGCGGTTTCCACTCTGTTCCACCCTTGCTCTGCTTGGGTGTCACTACACTCCCCTATCCTACTCCAATTCCCAACCACCCCCCACTATACCTACATTTATACTTCCTAACCCATGCCCACCTCTCACAATTAACCAGTAACAGCCTCTAGCAACAACTCTCCCACCCTCAATCACTATTAAGACCTCTACCCTGTCTAATACTCTTGCAACCTTCAGTAATACACCTAACACAACCTACATACTGACCCAGCAATCCTATATCACAAAAAAACACTACTCCCACTATCATGAAGTACATGACATATCCTGCATTCCTTTCAAGAGCAAAACTTTATTTTGCAATCACCATAACATTACACACCCTCCTCACACACATCACAAACTTACAATCACAGTTACAGCCACCCGGTTTCTCTCCCACAAATCCACAACTACAACAGTCCTCTAACAAACCACATTTTTCAAAATATCTGCTGAACTACATCCACACTCACTACTAAACACATACACCTTTAAACACTTAAAGATCAGTAAATTCATCACTCTCTACCTACCTTCATGCTCATAAAAAGCAAGATTTTTCTACACATCTGCATAACATTACTAAGAGGAAACCCTCCTATCTTTGGACCAGTCACCAATATAGAGTCAGAACAAACCACACCCCATCAAAACAACACTACTCCTCTTCCAAACCACAACTTGGTTCACAACCTATTTCTCCTAAATATAAATTTTCAAAGCATATACAAGAACCATGGTCTCCGCACAAACCTCTCACACTACAACCCCAAACATAATTATAGCTACTGAAACTTGGCTAAAGCCAGAATTAATTAGTAATGAAATACTCCCCTTGGATATAACATAATCAGGTTAGACAGACTAACAAGAACAGGAGCAGGAGTAGCAATAATTTAAAAAAATCCTAGAAGTAATCCAACATCCTCAAACTACCCCAAAGTTTCAAAACTCTGAAATTCTCATTACCCAACACAAGTTTAATAATAGCAAATCAATATGATTGGTAGGACTATGCATCTTCCCCTGGAAACAATCTAGCCACAATTGAAGACGTCCTTCAGTGGCTGTATCACAATATAAAAAAAGAGACCATAAACTTAGGTGACGTAAACATTTACTGGAAACAAATAAATACCTCACCTGACCTAAACATATTCGGATTCTCACAACTATTAAACATCACTACCAGGACACACAAAACATCTAGCAAAGAAACCACACTAAACTGGATTATTTCAAATAAGCCCCACAAAGTACAGTTGTGTAACTACCATAAATGTAGATGTTCGAGTGTAGTCACTGTTGCAGTCATTACACTTGGGTTATCCTGCTGGCAGGCGAACTGCAGTCGGCCCAAGTTCCAAAGTCTTGGTCCGGCGTCAGTTGCTGTCACCTCTTCCCTGACGTCATTGCGCCAAGGGTATAAAAATTGCAACCGACACCATTCTCTTCAGTTTTTCTTGCCCCAGATGTCAGGTGCCCCCAGATAGGAAGGCTGAAAAGATAAAAATATGCCAAAAAAATGCATATATTACTATAAACATTTCCTTCATCTACAAGCAAATACACCACATAGGTTGTATAGAGTTGAGAAGTACAGAAAAGCCCCAGCAAAGAAAAGGGGGATGGTGGGTGGGTAACCTGGAATGCAACAGTGAATACACTCAAACATCTACATTTATGGTAGGTACACAACTGTACTATGTTCATCATGTTTCACTGTTGCAGTCATTACACTTGGGCAGAATCCCAAAGCTGTGGTTGGGTGGCTGGGTCTAAATTGGATTTGGAGAGGCTAACAATCCCTGCAGAACTGCAGTGGCAAAGCCTGCTCTGGATTTAGAGTAGAGAGGTAAGTGGTAGTGCTTGGTGAAAGTGTGCACTGAGCTGCAGGTTGCAGCTTCTAATATGTCTTTGATTGGTACCCCTCTGAGGAAAGCTGCTGAAGTGCCTGCTGCTCTAGTAGAATGAGGCCTAATGCCTTTAGGCACAGATTTGCCATGCTGTGCATAACAGAAGCGGATGCAGTGTCCTATCCATTTGGAGATCGTCTGCTTTGTAATAGGCTTTCCTTGTGATCCTGCAGCATATGCTACAAACAGTTGCTCAGTTTTTCTGAAAGCTTTTGTTTTGTCCAAGTAGAATCGTAGCTGTCTGTGTATATCCAAAGCGTGCAGAAGTCTTTCCCCTTTATTCTGGGGATTTGGGTAGAAAGTAGGCAAATGGATGGTTTGGTTTAAGGCCAGATTGGAGACCACTTTTGGCATGAATGTTGGGTTTGTCCTAAAAGAAACCCTGTCCTGATGAAAAATGAGAAAAGGTTCCACAGCCATTAATGCCTGTAACTCTGAGACTCTTCTTGCTGAAGTGATTGCTAGGAGCAAAGCAGCTTTCCATGACAAGAATTTTAGATCAGCTGTGCTGACTGGTTCAAATGGAGGTAGTGTTAGTTTTTCTAAAACAAAATTGAGGTCCCACGTAGGTACTGGTGCTCTCCTAGGGGGTCTTATATTCTTTGCCCCACTGAGTTACTGTCGTAGTAGACGATGTGAAAAAATAGGAGGATCCGTATTGTAATGAGCTGAAATGGCAGAGGCATGGATTTTAATGGCTGAAAAAGATAGGCCTTTGTCCAACATCTCAGTTAGGTATTGCAAAATCTGAGGTATATTAGGGACAAGTGGTTCGAGGCCTTGTGCCTGGTCCCAAGCACAGAATCTTTTCCATTTTTCTGCATAAGATTTCCTAGTGCTGGGCCTCCTGGCTTCCAAAATGACATCCATAACAGCTTTAGAGAGAGGTGCAGTCTGAGTGGCTACATTATCTGCCATGCTGCCAGGTTTAAGGTTCTGAGTTGACTGTGCAGAATCTGATTGTTTTGTTGTGTCAGAAGATGAGTGATTTGAGGTAGAGGCCAAGGTGGGCCTTGGGACAAACTCTTTAGGAGTGGGTACCAGTGCTGGGGTGGCCAGTCTGGTGCAATCAGGATCATTTTTGGCCTCTCTTGTCTGACTTTTAGAAGCACCTTGGTGAGTAGAGGCATTGGAGGGAAGGCATACACTGTCAGCCCTTTCCAGCTGAATGATAGAGCTTCCACTTTCCATGCTTGAGAGTGATAAGTCCTTGTGCAAAATTTCTGTATTTGGCAATTGTGAGGGGAGGCAAAAAGATTTATGTCTGGGCGTCCCCATTTCCTTGTTATCATGTTGAACACTTGTGGATTTAGCTTCCATTCGTGAAGATCCATGACATTTCTGCTTAGTTCGTCTGCCAGTGTATTTTTTTGTTCCTGGCAGGAATTGTGCTTGCAGATATACCTGGTAGGTCAGTGCTCTGTTCCACAAAGTCATGGCTTGTCTGCATAGGGGGTAGGAATGTGTGCCCCCTTGCTTGTTTATGTACCACATAACTGTGGTATTGTCCGTCTTTATTAATAGTTGTCCTGGATGTATTAGGTCCTTGAAGGCTGTCAGGGCATTCTGTACAGCCAGCATCTCTTTTTGATTGATGTGAAGATGCAGTTGTCCCTTGGGCCACGTGCCCTGAATACATTTTCCTGCCATATGTGCTCTCCAGGCATAATCCGATGCATCCGTTGTTATTGTCTGCCTGGCTATAGGTAAGGTGAAAGGCTGTCCCTTGTTGTGGTGACAGGCCGGGGACCACCATCGAAACTCCTGTTGTAGGCAGGGAATCAAGGTTATGACTGTCTCTAGGCTGTGACAATGCTGAGTCCAAACACTTTTTAGATACCATTGTAGTTTCCTCATATGCAGTTTTGCATATGGAATTAGTAGAATGCAGGATGCCATGAAACCCAGGGCCTGCAGAATTTTTCTTGCAGGGAGGTGGATCTTTGTTGCCATCATTTGAAAGTAATGAGTCAGTTGCCTTTGTTTGTCTGGCGTGAGATGAGCCATCTGGGCAGTTGTATTTAAGCTTGCACCCAGGAATATTATCTCTTGAGAGGGAACTACTTTTGATTTATTTTCGTTTACTGTGTACCCTAGGCAAATTAGCAATCTTTTTACAAACGCCAGGTGTTTTAGAAGAATGTCCTTGCTCTCTGCTTGAATAAGGCAGTCGTCCAAGTAGGGATATATTTGAATTCCTTTTTGTCTGCAAAATGAAATTACTGGTGCCAGGCATTTTGTGAAGACCCTGGGCGCAGTAGATAAGCCAAAGGGCAGTGCAGAGAATTGGTAATGCATTGAGCCTGCAATAAATCTGAGGTATCTTCTGCACGATTGTCTGATTGGGACATGCAGGTATGCCTCCTTGAGATCCAAAGTAACTAGCCAAGCCTCCTTGTCCAGCATGGGCAGACGTTCTTGTAGTGTTAACATTTTGAATTTTGGAACATCCAGGAAAGTATTTAGGATTGACAGGTCCAGTACTGGTCTCCAGGCTTTGTCTTTTCTGGGTACTAATAGAAGTCTTGAGTAAAATCCTTGTCCCTGTTCTTCTTGTGGAACTTTTTGAATAGCTCCCATATCCATAAGAGCCGCAATCTGCTTTTGTGCCTCTGCCCATTGGTTTTGTGGCAGGTTTGGCATACCTTTTGGTTTTGGAAGCATGTGGAAGTGGAACCTGTAGCCTTGAGAAACAATATTCAACACCCATTGGTCTTGGGTGATCATGTGCCAATTGTTTGAGAAAAGTGCTAGCTTTCCCCCTAGGGGTGCTGTCAACTGGTAACAGCTTGGCATTTGCAGAGGGAAGTCATTGTGACCGTTTCCCATAAGGTTGTGATTTGTCTTCTCCTCATTTGGGGGCTGAAGCACCCCATTGTTTAGGCCTGTAGGAGCCTTGGGGCTGAGATCTGCCTCTTGGGCGTCTGTATCTGCCTCTTTGTGGCCTGTCTGACACTGGAAAGGACCAATTTTTTGAAGGCCAGTTTCTACTAAATCTTGGTGGTTTAACCTGTAAGAAATCTTTCACCATTTGCATAGACTTTGCTTTATCCTCCATTTTCTTTAACACCTCTTCTGCCTTAACACCAAACAAAGTATCATGCTGTAATGGAGCATCCAATAATTTTACTTTAACATGGTCAGGTAAACTTTGTTCTTTCAACCAAGCATGTCTTCGAATAACAGAGCCTGTAACTGTGGCTCTACAAGAAGCCTCTAATGAATCAAAACCACATTGCAGAGTATGCTTTCCCACTTGTTCAACTGCATGCAATAAATCCTGCATTTCTTTACTGTCAGGACTTTCTATATTTGTAACCATTTTCTGCTTTAACAATGACATGAGGTACTGTTGATATTTAAGCATGTGAAATTGACAGTTTAAAGCTCTTACAGCTAAAGTAGCAGAAGTGTAAACTTTTCTCCCCCATCTGTCCAGAGCTCTGGAATCCCTATCTGAGGGGACAGGATTTTTGGCAGTGGAAGCCTTAACCCCTTTAGGACCCTGAGAAATAGTTTCTGGGTCTGTAGTGGGGTTTTTGTAAAGAAATTTATGAGAGTCAGGGACCCTGTAGTACCTGTCTGGCTTTACTGGTGCAGGGGGTAAAGAATCAGGAGACAGACTGGATTCAGAAAAAACATCATCTACAATATCAAGCACAGGCGGTATAGCCAGGGGCCTGTGCTGAGGCCATTAAAAGGAAATCTCTGAGCCTTTTCTTGGACTCTGAGTAATCCTGGCTCTCCTAATGGAAATGCTCCCTCATGGTGTGCAGGGTTTCCCCTAAAGAGTAATCCTCAGGTGGGGAGGCAGAAGGAATGGACTCCTCAGCATCAGAGTCCTCATAGGGAGGGAAAGAATAGCCCTGATCAGAAGAAGAATCAGAGGAACTGGAAACATGATCAGAGGAATCATAATCAGTGTCTTCCCTAGGCCTTTTGTCAGGAGGGGGATGGGAGCCCCTGATTAAAGTAATAAGGTCTTCGGTCATTTTAAGCATTTGTTTCTTTGGCATGGATGACTGTTCTGGAGAATGCTGCACTTGTTTCCTTGTCTTTAATGGTGTTTTTGCTTTTCCCTTTGCTGCTGTAGTAGCCTTAATTGTAAGCTGTGAAGGTTTGAAAACACCCTCAGAAGCCGGTGCCTACTCAGCGGCTCCGGACCCATCTGAGGGTATAGATTCTGTAGGCCCAATACCTTGAGTTTCCACAGGCCTCGGTGTTTCCACGTGGCTGTCGGTTACAGCCTGTGGCTCTGAGGTAGCGGGTGTCAGGGGTTGTGAAAGCGCCTCACTAAGAACCGGCGAACCGGCGTCTGGCCTAGAAGAGGCTTCGTTGTCGGTTTTGGAGCTCGGATGCCTGTCTTTTTCTTTGTCTTTGCATTTTTTATACATTCCGGTCGTCGGTTGTTCCAACGGCATTATATAATTAAATCTTCGTCCAAAATAATGTAAAGCAAAATCAAACCGACGTTTAATAGTGCGTTTATTGAATCTAGCACAAAACCGACAGCTAGTAACGTCACGGTCAGGGCCTAGGCAAGGAATACAGTAAGAGTGAAAGTCCTTATGAGGTATTTGCTTCCCACAAGAAATACAATTATTAACTTTTACTGACATCGGGCTGGAGCAAGAAAAAGTTTCCCAATGGGGTACTTAGCTTTATTTTCCCAATGGGGTACTTAGCTTTATTGAAGACTTCGGTTCTGAAATTCGATTTTGAAAATCTCAGGAGTCGGCCGACCGGCACTTGCGAACTAATTTTGCTTCGGGCACCGCGCGGCAAGAAAGACTGAAGAAAATGATGTCGGTTGCAATTTTTATACCCCTGCCGCAATGTCAGAGAAGAGGCAACAGCAACCGACGCCGGACCAAGACTTTGGGACTCGGGCCGACTGCGGGTCGCCTGCCAGCAGGATAACCCAAGTGTAATGACTGCAACAGTGAAACACGATGAACATCATCAATGCCATTGGAACCTTACCAAACAGTATTAGTAACCATCTACCCACCTAAGTTATCAGACAGTGGCTAAACTTTCCGAAGCAAGTAACATACAAACAAGTCCATAATCTGCAGGATATCAACCCTGAATGTTTTATAACAACTTTAAAGCAATGTAACTGGAATTGCTAAAAAGATTACCACTAGATGAAGCAGTTACTAATTTTAAACACATTTTCCTAACCATCCTAAATGAGCAGGCCCCACTCAGAAAGGAGTCGTAAATTCATTCCAGCACCCTGGATAATACAGGCCAGAGGTTCATGGCTAGCCTGTACAAAGGGTAAGATTGGGTCCCTCACTGTTTGTTGATGTACCATATTACTGTGTTGTTGTCTGTTTTGATAAGGAGAACCCCTGGCCTGAGATGGGGTTTGAAGGATGTCAGAGCCTTTTGTACTGCCATCATTTCCTACTGGTTGATGTGTAATGGAAGATGCTTGGCATTACAAAGACCTTGGGTGCACCTGCCAGCTAGGTGAGTGCCCCAAGCAATGTCTGAGGCATTGGTGGTGATGGTCTGTCCGGTAGTGCAAAGAATGAAGGGAAGACCCTTGTTCTTGGCACAGGCCCCTGCCCACCAGAGAAACTCAGCCCTTTTACAGGGGATGAGAGGGACAGAAGTCTCTAGAGGCTGAGAGTGCTGACACCAAAGGTTCTTTAAATACCACTGACGTTTACTCATGTGAAGCCTGGCCAGAGGAATTAGAAGGATGCAAGATTCCATGTACCCCAAGGCTTACAGGGACATACTCGCAGTGAGGTGATGTCTGGAAGTCAGCTGGATAAAGTAGAGAGGCAGGACCACTGACGTTTACTCACGTGAAGCCTGGCCAGAGGAATTAGAAGGATGCAAGATGCCATGTACCCCAAGGCTTACAGGAACATGCTCGCAGTGAGGTGACATCTGGAAGTCAGCTGGATAAAGTAGAGAGGCAAGGGATAGGAAGGCCATTTGGGATGCTGTGTCCAGCAGTGCTCTCAAGAAAATGATCTTCCTGGAGGGTGTTTGCTTTGATTTCTTCTCATTGATGGAGAACCCTAGGGAAGTTAGGGGGGGGTTTTGACAAAGAGAAGGTCCTGGAGTAGTTTTTCTTTGCACTCTGCCTGAATGAGGCAGTCGTCCAGATAAAGGTAAGTCTGTGTATTTCTCTGTCTCCAAAATGCTATGGCCGGGGCTAAACATTTGGTGAATACCCTGGGAGTAGTAGATAAGCCAAAGGGTAGTGCAGACAACTGAAAGTGATGCGAGCCTGCTCTGAAGCACAGGAATTTCCTGCAGGATTTCCTTATGGGGATATGGAGGTAGGCATCTTTTAGGTCTAGGGGCACTAACCAGGCATTTTTTGCCAGCATAGGCAGCAGCTGCTGCAAAGTTAGCATTTTGAATTTGGGGACAACCAGGGTGGTGTTCAGAATGGCTAGATCCAGGATGGGGTGCCAAGTGCCCTCTTTTCTGGGAACAAGGAATAGTCTGGAATAAAAACCTTTGCCTGTTTGATCTGAGGGGACAGGTTCTACTCCCCTGAGATATGAGAGTTTGGACCTGTTTCAATGCCTCTGCCCACTGATTAGGAGGTAAGTCTGGGTACCACTCTTAGAATTGGGAGTTCGCTGAAAGAGAATCTGTATCCCTGAGAAATGATCTTTAAGACCCATTGATCCTTTGTTACAGAAAGCCAATTTTCTTTGTAGAGGGAGAGCCTTCCTCCTAGCTTTTGGTGAGTGAAAGGAGGGTGGGGGGGGAGTCATTGAGAGTTTCTGCCATAGAAGGATGGCTTAGCACTCCCTATCTTTGGACGGAAGTGGTCCACTGTTTGGTTCTCTGCTGTCCCTGGAATAGGGGCCTGGGCGATTTATCCCTGCGTGACTTACCTTGCCCCTGTCTGCTAGGTGCAGGGAAGAACCAGTGCTTAGAGGGAAAATTCCTGCTGAACCTAGGAGACTGAACCTGAAAGAAATTTACTGTTTGCATAGATTTTGCTTTATCTTCCATCTTTTTAAGCACCTCTTCTGCTTTTACTCCAAACAAGCGGTCTTTATCCAAGGGTGCATCAATTAATTTAGACTTGACATGATCAGGGAGAGCTTGTTCCTTCAACCATGCATGTCTCCCAATGACAGATCTTGACACTGCTGCCCTGCTTGAGGTTTCTAGGGCGTCATATCCACAGTGTAATGAGTGTTTGGCCACTTGACAAGTACAGTGCAGTAAATCTGCTAACTCTTTCGAACCGGCACAGTCAGGAAAGGTTGAAATCTTTTGCTTTAACAGTTCCAAAGCATGCTGCTGATATTTTAACATATGGAACTGACAGTTGAGTTCTCTGACAGCTAAGGTTGCAGAGGTGTATACTTTTTTGCCCCATCTGTCCAGATCTCTGGAATCCTTGTCAGAAGGAATAGGATTCTTGGCAGAACTAGCCTTAGCTCCTTTAGGTCCCTGTGTAGTTCATAGTTTAGTACTAAGCTAACTGCCCTTCCGAGCCATTTTAAGCCTAGCCAATTATCCCTTGTGAGACTCAAACCCTGCACCTTGTGTTTGTAAGGCAAATACCTTAGCCATTAAGCCACCCTCCCAACCCAATAATATATATAGATTAGTACTAAGCTAACTGCCCTTGCGAGCCATTTTAAGCCTAGCCAATTATCCCTTGTGAGACTCGAACCACGCACCTTGTGTTTGTAAGGCAAACACCTTAACCATTAGGCCACCCTCCCAACCTAATGACCTCTGGGTCTGCAGCAGGATTTCTGTACAGGTATTTGTGAGAATACGGTACTCTGTAATACTGTCAGGTTTACTGGGAGCAGGTGGGAGGGCGTCAGGGGCTAAGCTGGATTCATGGAAAACATCATCCACCACTTCTAAGACAGGGGGGATGGCCAGGGGTCTGAGCTGGGGCAGGTCCAGAAACTCTCCCAGTCTTTCCTTAGACTGATGGAAGTCCTGAGATTCCCAGTGGAAATGTTCCCTGAGGGTGTGAGGGGTTTCCCCAAAGGAAGGTCTTCTGGTGGGGAGGCAGAAGGAATGGATTCCTCTGCATCTGAATCCTCAAACAGTCAGAGGTTGTTGTTCCTCCTCAAAATCTGAATAATCAGATTCCTCAGAATCCTGTTCTGTCATAATGTCAGGAGAAGGGTGTTTTTTCCTTTTAGAAGTTGTGAACTGACTACCCCTGATAACGGAGATAAGATCCTCTACCATTTTAAGCATTTGGGCTTCGGGTGGCGGAACAGGAGCAAGATGGTGGCTAGAGGTAGATTTTCTAGGAGTGGCCTGGCTTCTAGGCCTAACAGTATCCATCAGTCTGAGAGAAACAGCAGTCGGATGAGAAGACGTCGTTGTCTAGAATCGGTAGTGCGGGAGGCCTCCTCAGAAGCCGGTGCCTCGTGCGTTGCTCCATACCCAACTGAGGCACAGACAGCCAAAGACTCGGAAGACAAGATTTCTGCAGCATACTGGACTCTGAAAGGGTCTCGGTAGAGGCCTGAGTAGATGTCGTATTGGTCATCAGGGGCTGCAAATGTGCCTCACTGAATTCTGGAGAAATGGCGACCTGCTTAGCGGTACAGTTGTCAGAAGGCTTAGTCTTGTGAGATCTGTCTCTATCTTTATCTCTACTTTTTTTTCTGAATGTCTACGTATTCCCAATTCGGAATGCGAAGATGGAAGATGAAAATACCTGTCTACAATAAGAGCTCTACAGTGAATGGTTCTCACATTAAATAGGGCACAGAACCGGCAACGGGGCACGTCGTGGTCTGGGCTTAAACAAGTGATGCAGTATGAATGGAAGTCTCAGTGTGGGATCTGCTTTCCACAGGCGAGACAATTAACTTTTTTGGACATCGGTTAGTGCAAGAAAAAAGGATCCCCAACAGGGTGCTTAGCTTTAGACATTTTCAGCTGTAATTCCATCTCTGGTAGCGACCGACTGGCACACTTGCGAACTGCTTCTGCTACAGACTCCACGGCAAGAAAGACTGGTGTAATGGCATTGGCTGCCTTTACAGCACTGACAACCTGACGGCAGTCTACAAGTGACAGCAGCTGACGCAGAAAAACACTGACTCTGGTATTCGGGCTGGCCATGGGATACCACAGGTGATGACTGCAACAGTGAAACATGAAGAACATCTGCCCAGATGTAAAAAGAATACTACAACCCTATGCTATACGATCCAACAACAAAGCTTTTTTATCCATCACAAAATCAAGCAACAGTGCAGGAGACTTGCTATACTCTAACCAAGTAACAAAAATCTGTAACCAAATCCCCCCCTGAAATAAAATGGGAGGATACACTGCATGTCCTAAAAAACATCACTAAAGAAACACCTGTTAAATAACTGGTTGTGCTCCTGCACTACCCCAGGCTAACCCAACCCCTGTACTCATGTACTCAACTTAAACTCCACTTTCACAGCTACACTCCCTTTTACTTGACTTTTCTGTACCCTAATCTTATGCATCTAACTTTATCTCTGTTACCAAGACATCTCACTATATATTTTCCCACAACTGTCATTTACACTATTCTTCTACAGACTGCCATTTCACCCTCGGCACATTTTTTCTCCTACAAAACGTACATTTCCCAGATAACTTCCACTTCCCCTGTAATGCATGTCTATACAAGTTCTCTACTTCAGACTACCTAATGATTTGTATAATTGCATCTCCTCTTAAATTCTACCTCCTGCTAAATCCCTTTCTGCCATAGCTACCCTTCTCTGTAACTCCAACGTATAAACACATTGCATAATACCTCCACTGTCTAACCAACTACCTCATGAAAAATGTATATCCTTAAATTCATAGGCTATGGCATGTTATATAATGTATTCTAGAAGTATTCATATAATTGTGTTTTCATGTAAATTCAACATATTTTACAATTTTTTTTGTCTTTAAATGTGCTTGCCTAGTGGTGCTTGCCTAGAGCTTTTCTCCCCAGGCCTGAAAATGTGACAAACCCCAATCCGAACTTCTGGGTAAGCAAAGAGAAATAAATAAATAAATAAATAAAGCAAAGCAAGTCACTTGATTTTCAAAACACACTTTTGACATTTTATGCAGACCTACACTATTAACACTGAGCAGTCAATTTAACAGCTTTAATGCCAACTGAAGGCTTAGTCTAAGATCACTTACAACTGCAAAATCTGGCTGAGACTCACTTTTATCCAACAGAACAGTTTCACTCTGAAATGGTAGTACTGGCTCATCGAGCTTTGAAACAATAAATTTTCCTTGCTCTGATTCAGAGAAACCTGGCTATTTCCTGGATCTGGTAATGCATGCATATTTTCTTTTTCTTCTACAGACATGAATATCAAAATCTTGTACTAGGTAATATCTAGGGCACTTTGCAGAAATGATTACTGTACTTCGAACTGAACATTGAACTCCTAACACATTTTGACTTTGCCAAATATCCATCCTTGCGTGCTCCTCATTCTGTAAAATTAAGTTCTTTGATGCTTTATCATAATGAAATTATGCTGCCTTTTTAAAATAACTATACAGTATTTGTTTATAGTCAGGAAATAGAACAGACAATGAAAAAGGAATGTGGATTTTAAATATTTAACTACTAGCAACTGCACTGCAGCAGATCAAATAAACTGGATTTCTATATTTGAGAACTAATAAATGAACAGATTCAGATAGTTTGCATTTCTTGATGAATTTTTTTATAAATTGAAGTACTTGTTCCCCTTGTCCATTGCTTTGAGGATACCTAAAAACTTAATGCAATATGCTTGAAGTTCTACAGAATCAAGAAGCTGTGAAATCACAGGTTCACAAACTGAAGACCACTATCCAGTGACATTTATTAAGGAACTTTATGTCTTGCAAATATTGATTAAAACCGCATAACAACACTGACATATGGAATCATGTAACTCTACAGATTCTGGAAAGTTTGAGTGCAAGCCTATATATATAAGATGATGTGCACCTGTGCATTGAAAGTCGTCACTCCCACTTTCATCCATGGTAAATGCAGAATATCTTGAGGATATCATCCCTTTCAGATTTTGATTTATGAAAATGTTACATACTTCACTCTTCTGCAACATCTGCTCTGTTTGTTCAGATATGTTTAGACCAATGTCCGAGGAAATGAGAAGTTATACATTTGCTTATGCCTAAGTGTGACAAATTCTACTTAGCATGCTTTCACGTAGCTGAGTATTAATAATAACTATATCTCCTTTACATAATAAGCTGTGAAAACACATAAGCTCATTCATATATGGAAAGTCAGCAGGAGTAACATGATACGGAGATGTGGCATTATTCGTCCATCCTGATCTCATAACATTTCAAACTAATCCTTTGTACATGGTTTAGCTATTCTAGCTCATTAGCAGATGTATGCAAATTTAGAAGCAATCCAGAAGACCTGGAGATCTTTCTTCAACAAATCGTACATACACTCATGACAATATGCTTGACCCTAAACTACACGTATTAGTCTTGTAAGGTTTATAACGGGTTTGCAAATCATATAGCTGCAAAGATAACATACTATGTAGCCTTGTAGATAAACATTTTCTGAAAATGCCCTGAAATAATTCATTATCAGATTCCACTACTGAAATGTATACAATTTCTGAGAGCCAAAGATTACTGCTTAACATCTTGATTTCTATTTAAGTATAGTGTGTTTGAGCATCAGTCAATACCTCTTAAATATTAACTAATGGTCTGCCTTCCTTCAACAACACTGCACAGACAGCCTGCTGTCTAACATTAACATGCACAGCAGTAGGTGGCAGCACACTGCAGCATTTACCTGTAGTTGCTGTAGTACAGATTTTGAAGGATTTCAAAGCTATACTCTGTCCTAATCCACTGAACAAAATCATGCTACATCATGCTCTAGTACCTTCCTGAGTTTAAACGTTATATCTGACAAGCAAAGAATGAACTTTGAAACATAATGCACCAAAACCTAGGATATAAACAGATGCCATATGCTGCCCGGTTAAAGAAACTCCAGCTCTACTCAGTGACATACCGCCTTCTCAGAGGCAATCTGTGCCTGACATATAAAGCCATGTCCAACCTGCAATTAATGGACATGCTGCACCTCAGAAAATCCAAATCCCATCGAGCTACGCGCTCGAGAGACTTGAACCTCAGCACTGAAATAAATAGGACATGCTGGAGGGACAGATTCATAACCCAGAGGCTCCCTTCACTCTGGAAAAATATCCCAGTCCAGGTTAGGCAGAGTCCCTCATTGACTCTCTTCAAGAGGAATCTTGATGAGTGGATGGGAGATCGTAGGTTTACCCCTGGTATCACTTCTGTGTCACTGTTAGACAAAGGCACAGTATACTAACCTCAAAAAAGGGCATAGCAAAATTAATTTAAAATGGGTGGCGAAAGCCAAACACACTCTGGCTACGCTTATAAATGCCCTAGGGCAGATAGCCTAGTATGAACCTATATAAGGCATTGTGCAGCTTTCACATTTACAGTCACTTTAACTTTATCTGCATTAGGTTTAAGCCTTTCTGTAGGAAAAAAAAAAAAACATGTCCAGTGTATTTAACAGAAGTTATTTGGCACAATTTAATTTAGCTTTCAGCTTTTCTGCCTCAGTTTTTCTAGTAGTTTCAACAGGTATAGGTAATGCTTCTGCTTTACAGCTCCGCAGACTTATCAATTACACTGACAGCAGCACTTTGACTGTTCCCACTATATAGTCATCTGAAACACTTCCTGAGGCAAACAGATTCCAACTGGCAATCTCAAAAAGCTTTACTACACAGAGGTGTAGTAAATGTGAACAGCTTTGAACTAACTTCATCAAGCTTAATTTGTCAGAATCTTTGGTTACCATGAAGTACACAGAAGAACTAGGCATTAGTCACTGTTGTAACCACTACTTCAGTTATCCAAAATGGATAATGTTCCCTTTTGATCCATTTTTTTACAACTAAAGTATCTGCACATATCTTCAACCTGTCCATTTACAGCTGTTAAAATGTTGTCTATCCATTCAATTGATCAATTTGCTTAACTATGATTAGCATAACTTCCACTGTGCTTTAATTCATGCTCAGTTTTAGTTCTAGGAACAACTGGGAGGGGGAGTATCCACCTTGCAGACAACTCATGCCTTCAGATCAGAATATTTCAGCAAAATGTTATCAATATTTTGTAAGAGACATTAAGCATTTGATAGTTTTATAGCTGAACCAAAAGGGCACCTATTTATAGGAGCTCCTTTACTGCATCTCTGCCTGATATATCAACATTACTACTGTCATGCATTTCTGCACAAACTAAACTACTGTTTGCACATTTATGAAAGATGCCTCTGCAACTCCACTCTGTCATAGTGTGCAAATTCTGCCTCTCTATGTTTACTGTGCTGACATACCACCTGCGTACTTTCCAGTTATAATGTTCTGAATGTCCCTTAACTGCAGTTTGAGAAACAGTAACTGTCTTGGATGCTTTACCTGAGCTTATAAGGGCGCTACTTGAAACAATAAGCTGTACTTTTTACATCTGTACTCACAATCCATACAAATTTGATCCAAGGACTTTAACTGATGCCATAAATATGTCAAAGCATGTGTGCAGATTCAACACTCTTATTTAGATCCAATTCAAGAAAATAAGACAAACTACAAAATAGTATGTCTTAATAAACCAAACAATAAAACAAATTAAAAATAAGCTGTACTTTTTACATCTGTACTCACAATCCATACAAATTTGATCCAAGGACTTTAATAGATGCCATAAATATGTCAAAGCATGTCTGCAGATTCAACACTATTATTTAGATCCAATTCAAGAAAATAAGACAAACTACAAAATAGTATGTCTTAATAAACCAAACAATAAAACAAATTAAAAATAAGCTGTACTTTTTACATCTGTACTCACAATCCATACAAATTTGATCCAAGGACTTTAATCGATGCCATAAATATGTCAAAGCATGTGTGCAGATTCAACACTATTATTTAGATCTAATTCAAGAAAGTAAGACAAACTACAAAATAGTACGTCTTAATAAACCAAACAAATAAAAAAAAAAAAAAAAAAATCCTAAGCAAAACTACACAACCAATGTATTTTGGTGCTTTTGTCTTTTATAAACATAACAGACGTCTGAAGCAACACATCTTGAAACGAAATGAGCTGATTAAATAACACTACGAAATCACAAGCATTCACTCTCTGAATTCAATTACTACTTGTACTATCTTGTGTATTAGCTCTTGCTACTCTGTATCTGTGTAACTTACCTATAAAGACTGAAAAGATATACTTTTATTTAAAATACTTATCTATCCACCACATTGACAAATAAGTAAAATGAAGACATTTATTAAGAACAAAAGTACCTGCTGGAAACTTTCCCTGAGGTGGCTCTGGTCTTCAGGATGGCAGAACTCCAAAATATCTTTTCCTAGAAGATCCTTTAAAAATACAAAAACAGAAACAAATGTTGATTATAATGCCCAACACCGGAATAGTCTGTACAAAATATTCCAACTGCTCACTAATCTATGAATACCTCAGCACGTACTCATACATTCCGCAAACAAATCACTGGGACATCACAGCCATAGCTATATGTACGCTAATAGATCTGTTTTAATATGCTTTCTTCAGATCTGTTTTGTTCTAATAACATTTCAAAAGGAAGCACCTGAAGAACTTGTTAGATTCCATAAAAAGCTTCAACTCTTAAAAAAATGTTTAATGTACATACTCCCCCATCTAAGTAATGTACTTCTTTTGAACTGTACCTATATAAAGTCTACAAAGAAAATGTGTAGGGTCTACCCATTCCAATTCAGAGGACTGGAATTAGACTATTCTGGTAATTGCGGGGCAATATACAACTAAATTTGAGGGTCTGGCACCTTACAGCATTCCCCATCAATCAGAACACCTAGCTGAAAACTTCAGTCTTCATATAAGCCTCTCTCTATCCATAAAAGCCATACCGTATTTTGGAATTATTGTAACGCTGACTTTTTATAACAACCACAACTAGCACATCCCACTACACAAACTCCTTGCTGACATAATGCTTTATGTTGTTTGCTGAACAGTACATTGTCTGACAGAACTTGCACTGCAAACATATGAGACATCTCCTCTAGCCATGCAAACATCACTAGTAGTGCTTTGCAGGTCTCAGGCTTTGGTATCCACTTAAATGGCATTTACTTCTCTGAAGAAAAATTGGGCATCAAAGATTTCTAACTAATTTTGTAGATGACTGTAAATTAGGTGCACCTGTCGATTTCCCCATGAAACCCATATTTTCACCACCAGTGTATGAATTAGACCAATGGCCGGTGTACCAGTTATAGACTAACCCTAAATGCCAAGAAATATAACCTATTTACGTTAAGTGAAGCCCCTTACTCCTCTTATCACATCAGTGGCACTCCTCAAAACAGATACTGTTGTTACAGAACTGAAACCCGACCTAGACAATGAGATCTCTTTTGGCTCCCATTGTCTCGATTGTGATTAGGAAGTACTTCAGACATCTTATCTGTTGGGCTTGATCTTATCTAGATCAAAGGACGTCTTTGTCCTTTGATACTCCTCCCTTATTAGACCCATGATTGATATATACTGTCCCCCTTACACTGTACCTATTTAAACACCTTGTACAACATGAAAAGTCCTAAAGATTCCTAGCTAAAATTCTCAGGCGTAAGTCACTTAAGCTACACAGGTTAAAATCCCTCCCCATCTCCCTCTACAGTGTCTCATACAGGCACAAGAGGCAACCCCTGCTTAACACTTCATGCTATGAAAGACCTGTGTTTTTTATTTTTTTGGCCTTCTTTAATTTTACAGAACAGTCAAAAAACACCCAATCCACAAACCTAAACCTCCAATGTAAAATCAGTACCAACTATTAGTGTGACAGGTTTCTTTGCAGACGACAACTCTTCAGAAATAGACTCTCTCTCTGCACATTAAGCAAAGTAACTTCCTGACTACCTGCAAAGCTAACCTCAATGACTGGATGGCTATCTGCAAAATCATACTTGGTATTAGTGTGAATGATCATCTGTCCAAAAGCAGTCTACCCTCCTTATTACTAAGGTAAAGCAAATAAGCATTTCAATTGCTCTCTGGACTTAAGCTTAGCAGTAACCTATATAATGTATTAATTCATAATGCTGCCAACATTGAGAAATGTTCAGCTCACTCCAAGAGTTTGCCAAATGGTTCTACTACCAACACCCAAATAACCCATTATCTGGGCCATGGGATACGGGCAATTCCAGGCTGGGCAACAGCCCTGCAAGCCCAGCTGTTTCCAGGCAAGAGTCTTGGATAATGTTCTTCTCCATGGCAAGTCATGTAATGGGGAGTAGGCCAGCAAGATCCTAGCAGGAAGCAATCGACCCTTTCCCTACTGGAATCACTCCAGCCCTCTCAGCAGCTTTGCCAAGCCTGCAATTACAGCATACCCTAGGGGAAATGTGCCTCCACATACTGAAATGCCTTTGGCTTACATTTACTAAACACAGAGATTGTGAAGGGTCAGCTATCTTAGTCTCACTAGGTAACACCTAGTGCTCCCGCAAGTTACCAATCTATGTGATGAGACAAGCCACTTCCCTCTCCCCAGGATGTCAATCTACTAACTGAACTTGGATTATCTGTGAAATATTAAGGTTTTTATCCCTCCACACCACTGAGTCGGACTGAGGGATACTATGTTTATGTATCCAAGTTTCTGAACTATATTTGGAGCTAGAATTACATTAATCATCACTAATCAGCAACAGTGGCATTAGAGCTAGCACAACAAGGTTATCTGGATTGAAACAGCTGTTGGTAAGGGTCTGTAATCTTAAAATGATAGTGTGGCTGCCCAATTATGAAGTAATGTTGTATATCAGCCAACATATATTGGTATAATGTTGGCACCAATGATATAAGTGCTGTACCATTTAACTAACTACTTAATTTCATTTTGAACTACAACAGTTTACTACTATTGGTAAACAAAACCTACCTATACTTCTTGTAACTTGTAATTAATTGTTTTTATTGTGGAGCTTTTCTCCCCGGGCCTCTGCTGAAAAAGGACCTGTGTCCAGTCGGATTTTCCCGGTCAACAAATGTAAATAAATAATAATATCAGAGAAATTAGGAGTAGGATATTGTTTCTCCATATGGTAACCAGTTTCTACTCTGAGTAATCTGCAGCAGAAAGAAATGATGCAGTTAAATATGCTTATAAATTCTGATATAGGGTTGGTGGTTATGGGGAATGTAGGGTTGAGCCCTTGCCCATCCATCAGTTTAGCTGTAGGAAATGTACATCTTTGAACTAGTTAATGACGCTTCCCCTCAGACCATGCTTAACTAAATTAATATGACTGTTGTGGAATTTTTAACACCCAAGAATGCACAGCTCTCCATTTGTATAAGCAAAATTTTATCAACTTTTAGAAAATTTAAATAACCACTGCTAAAATGGATAATATGTAGACTCAAACTTCCACTTCTATCTACTATCAATCAAATACACTTTTACCCTTTCAAAACTGAAGATTAAATGCATCTTGCAACTTCACAAACTTAGACCCATTTACAGAAACAAACATGTCTGGTAGACACTGTTGGGCCAACATTTCTAAGAATGAAAAATATGCAAGACTCAACTGCTAAGAGTTATGACATCCCAAAATTCCCTAGCACAAAACTGCTTCCCTTTTCAGCCTGCAAAGCCAACAAAACTGTTTCAGTCATAAAGCATTATTCATACTGTGGAATGATACTGATCAGTGACAATAAAATAATCCAGTGCTTTTAACCCTGCCACATGCTTTTAACCCTGCCATGCTTTTGATTAGAAACCAAGAAGATAAAGATGAAGCAGCAATCCACAGAAAATGGAGCTCTTTACTGACAATAAGCAATTCATAAAAAAGTAACCTGCAGAAGGAATTGAGCAACCTTGGCCATATAACTACTTCTTTGGCCTAAAATGATTATGCAAGTGATTCCAGAGAAGGGGAGTTGTACTATAATCAGAAGTCATCCAGGAGGAAACAATGGACTGTGAATTAAAAAATACAAGTACCTTCCACTCAAAGCTTTGCTCACCTCTGTGGAGTAGAGGGATAAAGCTCTGACTACAATCTGTATAACATAAGTTCAAATTGTGGCTTAGACACCAGAAGAGAAATGTAGGTAGGTGAAGAAGTAACTTGCAGAAGATGGCCTGTCTCATTCTCGGGGGGGTGGGGGGGTGGAAAGGTGGTTCCTGTTAACTGAATGCCAACATAAAACTAGAGGTCTGAAGCATGGCACCGAAATAGCAAGGACCAGGAATGTGGTGCTGCCATCGCCAAGCTGATTAAAGTAGCTTTTATTTGCAGACGAGGCAGCATACATGCACATTAGGAAGGTATTGAATAGCCCACAGTGATGTGGGTGCTTACATTTGCCAACTGGGGATGGGATTAAAACTTAAGAGAAATGCCCAGCAGTCCATATTAATGAAGGCTTCCTTAAGGACCTCTGGACAGACTGGGGGAGAGAGTGGTGAAGGAGTAGTGAGACATCTGTTAAGCTTTAAGGCTGCAGGGGAGGGCCAACGGTGATATATTGGCTCTGTCCTGTAGGCCATCAGATTGTCAGCTAAGAAGACTGGTGATGGGACTGGCAATTGGTGAGTAACAGGCTGTAAGGAAGATTGACAGTCTATGGATGATTGTGGTTAATCAATCACCACGCATGGCTGGATGTTCTCTCTCTCCCTCTTTGGTCACCTCTCATCTAAATTAGTAGCCACAATGTAGAAATAGAGACTGCCATTACCCTTATTGGATTATTTTCCTACTTTTGTGCTTCATAGACTGCTTACTGTCTGTTGGAGAGAAGGATGACTTTTTACCTGTCATGAGGCTGAATACTGTACAATACATTTGGTAGTTTAATGTAATCTAATGCAGAATTACTAACTGCATTATCATGCTGCACATTTGCCTATTTGCTGCTTTTGTAATTTTGTAACTAGGCTATTGTGAAAAAAAAAGGACTTCATGTTCCAGGGTACAAAATGGTCAAAAATAAAGTGTTGCCTGTAAACAGTTCAGGATCTATGACTTAGAAATATCTTCTCATAAGCCGTCAGGTAATGTTTTAGAAGTCTGCCTAGAATTAGTAAACTAGAAAATCTTCAAGATTTCTAACTACTTGGTTATCACTGCATTTTTTTTCCCAACATAATGGTCAGCAATGCTGCTTTTATGTTGCTTGCATCTCCTGTGCTGACAGCGGTTACATTCCATCTTTATCAGCTAATCTATGAGCAGAATCTCCTCAGTAGTCTACAGTTGGGGTCATCCACTCTCATCTCATTTTGGCATATTTTCCTTATTCTCCCATGCTAATGTTCACACAAACCCATATGCTGCTGCTGCATACCATAACACTGTTGCACTAGGAGTACATATCTAAACATTTGACTGACACAACATACTTACAGGAGATCAAGAAAAAAATCATACATGAATAAAAAAGGAAACAAACCAAAGTAATATTTTCTTTCCATTTACATACATTATATATTACGGAAGTTTTCTTTCTTTTAACAACGGTCACTCAATCCAACATCACATACATGTGTTACATGAGAGGTAAAGGTGTTTAAAAAAAGATAAAAAAATATATAGATTTGGCACTAAAACTGTGTAGAAGTAATACATAGATATATTCATGTCTGACTTAAAAGGAATCATGACATGGAAGGACTGTCCAAGCACTGGAGGATGGCAAAGGGGTACATGGTGACTCATAACAGCAGCATCTCCAAGTAGTTGATAAGAACATCTTATACCTATTACTGGGCATGCAAACTAATGGGTTTAAGAGTGGTCTAAATCCCAACCAGACAAATCTGCTAGAATGAAAGGAACTGAAGCACAACCAAAAAGACAAGTTAAGTAGGGACAGACTACAGTACCTACATATCAAAGGAGGCCTAAATCCTGGGGTCACAGCCCATGAAATAATGCTTGGGAATGGATGACCAAGTATGTATGACAAAAACAACTGCAATGGGAGAAATTATGAAGCATGAACTAGAAAAGCAGCAGCATTTCTAGTGGATGAGCCTTTAACAACAGCATTTTCCAGTGGGAAGACAAGACGCCTGATGATAAAAGATAACTCCATTAGCAAATTATCAGAAAAGGTTTTGTCTCACAACAGCAATCCTTTTCCCTGCCCTTGAACACAGGGTGCAAACAGCTGTTCCATCCTTCTAAACTCATACGCTCATTTTAAGACTTGAGCAGAAGATGCACATCCAAAGTGTGAAGGGAACGTCTCCCCAGTTTCTGCCACTACAAAGAAAACTAGGAGATGGATGTACTAGTTTAAAGACAATTCTGGCAGCTATTTTAGAAGTAAACATGGTTTAGGCAAAAAAGAGAGAGAGACAGTTACTGTGAAAGATCAAATAAGATTTCATACATGAGGGGCTCAAGCCCTAAGATGCTGCAAGCAGAGCTGGTGGTCACCAGAAAAAACACTTTCCAGCAAAGCTGATGAACTAGCAGGTTCCACTGGGGAATTAGCAAGCCTATTAAACATGAAGTTCAAATCCCATGAGTGGTCTTGCAGGACGGAGATAAAGTACTCCTTCAAAAAACTGACAGTCAAACTGGTGGTGTGCTAAGACCCTGCTCACTCACTGGACAGAATAGGTTAGAAATAGCTAACATGAAGAAAAAATTATACAGGTGCCTGAGTTAAATGAGACCCTGCTGCAAATTGACTGATAGGTAGTATGGGGTATTGCTGTGCCAAACAGAAAATCTCTTCTAACTTGGAAGGAAACTTCTGTCAGTTAGAAGCCTTTCTAGAAAGTTCAGTCACATATGATACCCATTTTGGAGGTTACAACAGGATTAGTACCTCTACAACAATATAGCAGAATCAGTATCTCTAAAGCAACAGACAGGCCCTGACTCACAGCCAGATGTCATCACAAAAGTATGTGTTCTCCTTGACTACAACCACAAGAATTTCTTACTTCAACAAGGACACAAAAAACTAAAACCACACCTTTTTCTGACAAAGTGGGAGGTGCAATTCAGGCAATTTTACACTTTTCTCTGAATTGTGGAAGGTACTCCCCCTTTTCCTTCCTAGAAGCGAAGAAGTAAAGAAGAGCACTGTTTTGGGTGACAAGTGTAGGTCATTCTACAGACTGCCTCAGTTTTTGATGACCTAAAACATAAAGTTCCATCACACAGCTGGAGGAGTACTTCTGGAAGTTCACCAACATATTCACCGCAATTAGTATAGGGTATGTCTGTCCCGCTGGTGGCAGAGGGTACAAATGTATACCCCATTTATATGATTAAGTATTTCATAACAGGCTAGTTATCTGAACAAATAAAGAAAGGTTCCAGAAAGCTTTACATTCATCACTGTAAAGGCCACAAGAATTTCATATAGCTCCAACTAGTTGATGGATGCCCCTCTCCAGTAGGGAAACTACTTCCTACAGTTTTGAGGAGCAGAAGTAAGTTCCTTATCCCAACAGTGAAGAGTAAATTGTGCAGTCACCTTACTGTAACTGGAGATGTTTCAGTGCTTCCATTGATATGTTTGGAGAAAGTGTGAACAGCATAACAGGCTGGACCGCATTTCCAGTGAAAAAACATTGTTTGCTTTGGTCATCCTGAAGGGCATGTTGTCCACATATCTTCCATCTTATATGCAGTGAGTGACAGTTTAGTCACTTCCCCAAAAGTTACGACTGCAACAATGATCCTTGCAAAGAACAGCACAGTTGTGTAGTCATCATATCATAATTACATGTGTGAGTATGGCCCCTGTTGCAGTCTTAAGTCCTGGCTAACATCCCCTCTAAAAGTCGGGCGGATACACCTTCACTGCATTCCTTACAAATGCCTTTTTTCTAGCTGCCCTCTGTATCTTGCTGTTCATGAGGGTGCAGTTTTTCCAGGTCACAGGCCAGCTTCCTTGTACACTGCCTCTGAGGCATGTTAGAACTGATGTTCATATCAATCAGGCTAACAGGAAGGCAAGAAAGAACTAAAGATGCCAGACATATGCCAGCTTTATACCAGGTGTGTCAGGATATCGGAGGTAAGGTGACATCCGCCCAAAAGAAGAAAGGTGCTCAGCTCAGAAAGGTTGCCTGGACATCAGACCACTTGCCTAAGGCAGAGTTCCAAGAGGTTATGACTGTAGTAGGGATCTGCATGAAGATCATCATCAATTACATGCACTTCAATGAATTCAGATGCAGGAAGAAGGTGTGACCCAAGTTAAGGTTGATGGGAAATGCCCCCCAAGCCTTGGGCCAAAAGGATCATTAAGGGCATGGTGACTATACAGCCACTGGCAACTCACACTGCAGTGCAATACATACATCCTCAAGCATTCTAATCATATGAGGAGGATCATGGCAGCCATTAAAACAAGAAGTTACACAAGGTTCTGAGCTAGGTCTTTTCACAGCATAATCACTCTGCATATCAAGTTCATGGCATTCTGGACTTTCTCTGGACCAGAAAGAGCCAACAATGAAGTGTGCCCTACTTCATTGCCCATGGGGACAATTTTCTGAGACAGGATCAGAGACTACTTGCACCAGCTTATGGACACCCCTACAGACTGCATCCACAGAAGCTTCTACTCCAGGAACACCAATATGAAGATCTTTAATGTGGTAGCAAGAATTTAGGTTTATACAGTAAAGTCAACAAAGGGATCTCCTTCTCATGTAAAGCATCTGTAACCACAGCTCCCCCTCCCTGGTAAACAACATCAAATGCAAAGAATAAAAATTGCAGCACTTTCTGCTTAAAGCTGGGTCCAACCACAGGAAACAAAAGGTACATACCAAGGAATCTTTGCTGCCAACCTCAAACTATGATGTGTCAGAAGGTGCCCACCAGTCCAGCTGCACAATCAAAGCATCCTGAAGCATGTGGGACACAGAGCCCACTAAACTTGACAAACAGGATGTTCCTTTTAAAGATAAGATGCAGTCACCTTTAAGACAGGAGCATAAAGGATAGAAGAGAAAAGTACAGTTGTGTACACTTACCATAAATGTAGATGTTCAAGTGTATTCACTGTTGCAGTCATCACATTTAGGGTTATCTGCTTGCAGTAGCCCTCAGTCGGCCTGATTATCAAAGCCTTGGGTCCTGCGTCGTTTGCTGTCTCATCTTCCTTGATGTCAGGTAGTCAGGGGTATAAAGCATGCAGCCGACACAATTACATCAGTTTTTCTTGCCCCAGATGGCAGATGCCCCTCTTAATGGGAAGCAATTAAATATACATATATACAAGGTTAGACCTCCAACAAAAAAGCAAATACACCAAAAAGCTTTTAAGTATAGTAAAGGAGAATAGAGGTATGGCAAAAAGAAGTCAAGGGGCTGGAGGGAGGGTAACCAGGACTGCAACAGTGAATACACTCGAACATCTACATTTATGGTAAGTGTACACAACTGTACTATGTTCTTCGTGCTTCACTGTTGCAGTCATCACATTTGGGTAGAGTCCCAAAGCTAAGGATGGGAGGAGGAATTTAGATAGCATTAGGGCAAGCTATAAGGCCCTGCAAGACTGCTGTGGCAAAGCCAGCTCTGGATTTAGAGAAAAATTGGCAGATGGTAATGCTTGGTGAAAGTATGTATAGAACTCCAGGTAGCAGCTTCTAGGATGTCCCTGGTAGGGATGCCTCTGAGAAAGGCTGTAGAGGTAGATGCATGCCTGGTTGAGTGGGGTCTGATCCCCTGTGGGATAGGTTTTCCATGGTGCTTGAGGCAGAAATGAATGCAATGGCCTATCCATTTAGAAATGGTTTGCTTTGAAATACACTTCCCCTCTGCCCCTGCAGCAAATGCCACCAGAAGTTGGTCAGATTTCCTTTGAGGTTTAGTCCTGTCCAATAAGAATCTAAGTTGTCTGTGCACATCTAAGGAGTGCAGTATCCGTTCCCCTTTGTTCTGTGGATTAGGAAAGAAGGTTGGTAGATGAATGGACTGATTAAGGGCTATACTGGATACCACCTTGGGCATGAAGGAGGGATTGGTCCTGAGGGACACCCTGTCCGCATGAAAGATGATGAAAGGCTCCAAGAAAGAAATTTTAAATCTGCAGTAGCAGCTAGCTTGAAAGGAGGAAGAGTGAGTTTCTCCAGTACAAAGTTAACGTCCCAGGCTGGAGTTGGAGCTCTCCTGGGTGGTCGTAAATTTTTGGCCCCTCTGAGGAACTGCTTGAGCAGTGGATATGAGAAGAAGGGAGGTTCTGTGTTATAATGAGCTGAAATGGCTGAGGTGTGAATTTTTATTGAGAAAAGGACAGGCCCTTGTGAAGCATCTCAGTTAAGTACTGTAAAATCTTAGGTAAATTGGGCATAGCTGTGCTCATCCCTTGAGATTGGTTCCAGGCACAGAATCTTTTCCATTTTTCAGCATAAGATTTTCTAGAGCTAGGCCTTCTTGCCTCTAAAATGATATCCATCACTGGTTTACTGAGGGATGGTAAAGGAGAGATTAGGTAATTAGCCAGGCTGCTAGGTTCAGTGTTTGAAGCTGAGGGTGCAGGATCTGGTTCTCCTACTGAGACAATAGGGTAGGAGTCTGAGGCAGGTGCCATGGGGTCAACAGTGACACACTGCGCAAGAGGGGGTACCAGTGTTGGCGTGGCCAGTCTGGTGCAATCAAAATCATCCTTGGTTCTTCTTGTTTGATCTTTAGTAGTACTTTGGAGAGCAGAGGAGGAAAGGCATAAACTGATAGGTTTTTCCAGCTGAAGGACAGAGCATCCACTTTCCAAGCTTGTTTGTGGGGAGTCCTTGTGCAAAATTTGTCCAACTGATAGTTCTCGGGGGAGGCAAAAAGGTCTATATCTGGGCTCCCCCATTTGCTTGTCAACATGTTGAAAATTCTTGGTTCCAGTTTCCACTCGTGTGGGTCCATGAGGTTTCTGCTTAGTTTGTCTACCAGTGTATTTAGTTTTCCTGGCAGGAATTGAGCTTGGAGATGCACCTGGTAGCTCAGGGCTGTGTTCCACAATGCCATGGCTAGTCTGCAGAGGGGGTAAGAATGCATAGCCCCCCTGCTTGTTTATATACCACATAACAGTGGTGTTGTCCGTCTTTACCATTAATTGTCCTGGAAGAATGTGGTCCTTGAAGGCTGTCAGAGCATTCTGTACAGCTAACATTTCCTTTTGACTGATATGCAGGTGCATTTGACCTGGGTTCCATTTGCCCTGAATGCACTTCCCTGCCAAGTGAGCCCCCCATGCATAGTCTGATGCGTCTGTTAGGGTTTGGGCGGTGGGGGTAGTGTGAATGGTAGTCCCTTGTTTTGGTGGCAGACCTCTGCCCACCAAAACACTCTAGGCGTAGGCAAGGTATGATAGGAATCATTGTTTCTAGATCCTGAGAATGTTGACACCATAGGCTTTTTAGATACCATTGTAGTTTCCTCATATGCAGTCTTGCATATGGAATTAGAAGAATGCAGGAGGCCATGAACCCCAAGGCTTGTAGTATTTGCCTTGCAGATAGCAAGGTTTTTGTGGCCACTTGTTTGAAGTAGGTTGTCAAATGAATTTGTTTCTCTGGTGTGAGGAAAGCCATTTGGGAAGTTGTATTCAAGCTTGCTCCCAGGAATTTACCTTGTTGACAGGGTACCAGGTGTGATTTATTTTCGCTCATGGTGTACCCCAGACAAGGTAGCACCCTTTGTACAAAGGCCAGATGATTCAAAAGTATGTCCTTGCTTTCTGCCTGAATTAGACAATCGTCCAGGTATGGGTATATTTGAATATTTCTTTGCCTGCAAAATGCAATGTCCGGAGCTGGGCACTTTGTGAATACCCTGGGCGCAGTAGATAAATCAAAGGGCAGTGCAGAGAACTGATAGCGCGTGCAGCCTGCTTTGAAATGTAGGCATTTTCTGCAAGATTCCCTGATTGGGATGTGCAGGTATGCTTCCTTTAAATCTAGTGTTGCCAACCAGGCGTCTTTGGCTAGCATAGGGAGAAATTGAAGTGTCAGCATTTTGAATTTTGGAATCACCAAAAAAGTGTTTAGAGTAGACAGGTCCAGGATAGGACACCATGAACTGTCTTTTCTGGGTACGAGGAAAAGTCTCGAGTAGAAACCTTGTCCCTTTTCCTCTTCTGGTACCAACTGAATAGCCCCCATGCTTAAGAGAGAAAGTACTTGCTTTTGGGCCTCTGCCCACTTATTTGGGGGTAGATCTGGCCATCAGCTTGGTGTTGGTAATGTGTGGGAGTGAAATCTGTATCCTTAGGACACTATATTTAAAACCCATTTGTCCTGGGTAATGAGTTCCCAGTTCTTTGCATGAAGAGCAATCTTTCCCCGCAAAGGGGCAGTCAGTTGAGAAGTGCTTGGAAGTTTTAAAAATAAGTCACTGAAACAATTTACCATAGGGGGGAGTTTTATTACTCCCAGATTTGGAAGTGGAGGCTCCCCACTGCTTAGACCTGTGCGTACCATGGGACTGAAGCCTGGGAGTTCTGCTGTATCTGGGTTTGGACTGGGAAGGTCTGGGAAAGGCAGGAAAGGACCAATTCTTGGAAGGCCAATGCCTACTAAACCTTGGAGGTTGTACTTGTAAAAAATCTTTAACTGTTTGCATAGATTTAGCTTTTTCCTCCATCTTTTTAAGAACAACGTCTGCCTTCTTGCCAAACAGGTGGTCCTGGTTTAAGGGAGCATCCAGTAATTTTGCTTTAACATGATCTGGCAAGGATTGCTCCTTAAACCAAGCATGCCTTCTAAGTACAGACCCAGTTACAGCAACCCTGTACGATGCCTCTAGTGAATCAAAACCACATTGCAAAGTATGCTTTCCAACCTGTTCAGCAGAATGCATTAAATCCTGTAAATCCTTATTTTCAGCACAATCAGGAATCAACATCATTTTCTGTTTAAGCAATCCAATAACATGCTGCTGATACTTTAACATATTAAACTGGCAGTTTAAGGCCCTAATGTCCAAAGTTGCAGAAGTGTATACCTTCTTACCCCATCTATCCAGCGCCCTGGAGTCTCTATCAGAGGGGGTAGGATTTTTGGCAGTAGTAGCTTTAATAACCTTGGGTCCCTGTGAAATGGTCTCAGGATACGCAGTAGGATTTTTAAAAAGGAACTTGTGAGAGTCAGGGATCCTGTAATATCTATCAGATTTTCTGGGAGCAGGAGGTAAAAAGTCAGTGGCCAAGCTAGATTCTGAAAAAGCATCATCCACAATGTCTAGTACAGGGGGTATGGCTAAAGGCCTGTGCTGGGGCAGTAGTAAGAAATCCCTAAGCCTCTTTTTAGAATCAGAGAAATCCTGACTTTCCCAATGAAAATGCTCCTCTGCATCAGAATCTTCACAGGTAGATAAGGGTAAATCCTGGTCATCAGAGGAAACAGAAAATTCAGAACCCTGTTCAGAAGTATCATAAGCAAACTCAGTCCTAGGTCTCTTAGAGAGGGAAGGCTGGCTTCCTCTGATTAAAGTAATAAGGTCTTCAGCCATTCTTATCATTTGCATTTTAGGCATAGAGGTCTGACCATGTGCTCTGGGCATCAGTTTTCTTGGCATGGTTCGAGTTTTAGGCTTTGAAGAAGATTGCGTCAGTTTAATGCGCACGTCAGTAGGCCTAAATACACCCTCAGAAACTGGTGCCTGCACAGCGGCTCCAGACCCATCCAAGGTAGAGACATCCGCAGGTTCCACAGTTGAAGCATCTCGCGGCATACCAGACTCCGAATGGGTCACAGTAGAGGCCTGCGAATCTGAAGTAGCAGGTATCAGGGGCTGCGAAAGCTCCTCACTGAGTACCGGCGAAGTGGTGACTGGCTTAGGAGAAGCGTCGTCGGCAACTTTGGACCTAGGCAGCCTGTCTCTGTCTTTATCTTTGCGTTTATTCGGAATGTCGGTAGTCGGATGGCTTACCGAAGACATATCAGGATAATTGAACCGAGCACCGAAATATTTAGAAGTGAAAATATACCGACGACGGATAGTTTGTGGTTTAAATAAGGCACAAAACCAACAGCAAGGTATGTCATGGTCAGGGCCTAGGCAAGGAATACAGTATGAATGAAAAAGTAATGCAATTATTTACTTTTACTGACATTGGTTTAGAGCAAAAAAAAGTTTCCCCAATGGGGTACTTAGCTTTTAGTTGAAGAATTCGGTTCTGAAACTCGAAAACGAAAATTTCAGGAGTCGGACGATCGACACTTGTGAACTGCTTCTGCTTCGGGTACTGCACGGCAAGAAAGACTGATGTAATGGCATTGGATGCATGTTTTATACCCCTGACGACCTGACGTCATGGAAGAAGGGACAGCAACCGACGCAGGACCCAAGACTTAGTTAATTAGACCGGCTGAGGGCTACTGCAAGCAGATAACCCAAATGTGATGACTGCAACAGTGAAACACGAAGAACATCAGAGGCAGATGGTAGTGTTTGGTGAAGGTGTGGACCAAGGTCCTAGTGGCAGCTTCCAGGATATCCCTGGTGGGTACTCCTGTAAGGAAGGCAGTGGAAGTAGAGGCTGCCCTAGTGGAATGTGTTCTGATAGATTTAGGAGGAGCTTTTCCATGAAAAGTGTAGCAGAACTATATGCAGTGAGACATCCATTTTGAAATGGTCTGTTTGGAGATAGGCTTCCTCTCTTTCCTGGGACGAAGCCAACCAACAGTTGATTCATCTTCCTAATGGACTTTGTTCTGTCCAGATACTACCTGGACAGAACAAAGTCCATTAGGAGGACGGATCAACTGTTGTTTGATCTGTCTTCCTAATGGACTTTGTTCTGTCCAGGTAGTATCTTAACTGTCTGTGCACAAACAGTGTGTGCAGAATTCTCTCCCCTTTATTCTGATGGTTTGGAAAAAAAGGTGGGGAGATGTGTAGCCTGGTTTAGGGTCACATCTGATATTACCTTTGGCATGAATGAGGGATTAGTCCTGAGAGACACCCTGTCTGCATGGAAGATATTGAAGGGGTTAGTGGCCATGAGTGCTTGAAGTTCTGACACCCTCCTAGCTGAAGTAATAGCTAAGAGGAAGGCAGTCTTCCAGGAAAGGTGTTTTAGGTCTGCTGATGCAGCTGGTTCGAAGGGAGGCAATGTCAGTTTTTCAAAGACATAGTTCGGGTCCCAGGCTGGAGTGGGTGCCCTTCTAGGGGGTCTAATGTTAGATACATCTCTGAGGAACTGCTTAATCAAAGGGTGAGAGAAGACAGGCTGTTCAGCATGAAAGTGTGCTGAAATGGTTGAGGTGTGGATTTTAATGGAGGAAAAGGAGAGGCCCTTGTTAAGTAGCTCCACTAGGTAGTCCAGAATAAGTGGAAGGGATGGCTGGGAGCTTTTGATAGGCACCAGGAGTTGAATCTTTTCCATTTTTCTGAGTAAGATTTCCTGGTGGTTGGCCTTCTGGCTTCCTTAATAATGTCTAGGACCTGCTTGCTTAGCTGTGGGTTATCCCTGGTCCCTGGGGGACAAGCCATGCAGAAAAGTTGAGTATGTGCAGGTTTGGATGCAGAATCTCCCCTCTGGCCTGTATCAGGAGGTCTGCAGTTAACAACAGGGGCATATAAGTCTCCTTGGTCAGGCTGAGCAGCAAGGGGTACCAATGTTGCCTGGGCCAATCTGGTGATATACAGATGACTTTTGGTCATTCCTGCCTTATTCTGAGCAGTATCCGTGGGAGTAAGGGCAGTGGGGAAATGCATAAACTAAGAGAATGGTCCACTGGAATGAGGGAGCATCCACTTTCCAAGCTAAGGGGTGGAACTCCCTGGTGCAGAATTTGTGCAGCTGATTTTTGTGTTGTGAGGTGAAGAGGTCCACCTCTGTTGTCCCCCAGGCCTAAGTGATTTGGAGGAATGTCCCCTTTTTGGAGTTTCCACTTTTGGGGGTCTACGTAGTTTCTGCTTAGATGGTTTGCTAGGCTGTTTACTCATGGGACGTACTGGGCTATCAGGTGTAGGACATGGAGGAGGCTGTCTGCCTGAGGCTCATGGCTAGCTAGCAGAGAGGGTAGGAGTGTGCCCCCCCCACTTGTTGATGTACCACACGACTGTGGTATTGTCTGTTTTTATGAGGAGGACACCTGGTTTTAGTTGGTCTGGGAAGGATGGGATAACCTTGTGAACTGCCATCATTTCCTTTAGGTTGATGTGCCAATGAAGGTGCCTGAGGTCCCAAGAGCCTTGGGTGCACTGGGTATCTAAATGAGCGCCCCAAGCTAGGTCTGAGGCATCTGTGGTGATAGTCTGCCCTTGTGGTAGGTAGGTGAAGGGAAGGCCCTCGTTCTGAGTGGAGGCCTCTGCCCACCAAAGAAACTCGTTCCTTATGCATGGAATGAGGGGAAGAGTGATCTACACAGATTGAGTGTGTTAGCACCAAAGGTTCTTTAGGTACCACTGGACTTTCCTCATGTGCAGCCTGGCCAGGGGAATCATCAGAGTGCAGGATTGCATGTAACCCAGTGCTTGCAGAATTTTCCTTTCTGTGAGTTTTTTTTCCCTGAGAGCTAACTGGGAGAAGTAATTTGGTAGAAAGCATTGTTTTTCTGGTGAGAGGAAGGCTGTGTCCAGGAGTGTGTCCAAGAAGGTGATCTGTCTGGAGGAGTTTAGGTTTGACTTTTTCCTGCTTATAGTGACCCCTAGAGAGGTTAGGGTTGTTTGTACAAAGAGCAGGTCCTGTAGCAACTTCTCTTTGTTGTCTGCTTGGATTAGGCAGTCATCCAGACAAGGGTAAATCTGGATGCTTTGCTGTCTGTAAAAGGCAACCACTGGGGCCAGGCATTTAGTGAAGACCCTGGGAGCCATAGATAAGCCAAAAGACCCTGGGAGCCATAGATAAGCCAAAGGGTAGCGCACAGAACTGAAAGTGTTGTGACCCTGCTCTGAAGCATAGGTATTTTCTGCAAGACTCCCTTATGGGTATATGAAGACAGGCATCCTTTAGGTCTAGAGTGGCTAGCCATGCATTTTTTCCCAGCATTGGTAAAAGTTTTTGAAGAGTTAGCATTTTGAATTTTGGGACCTCTAGGAAGGTGTTTAGAGTGGACAGGTCGAGGATGGGTCACCAAGTGCCTTCTTTTCTTGGCACTAGGAACAGTCTGGAGTAAAAACCTTTTCCTGTTTGCTCCTATGGCACAGGCTCCACTGACCCTTGAGCATGGAGTATGTGCACTTGTTTTAATGCTTCTGCCCACTGATTTGGAGGTAAATTTGGGTAACCTGTTAAGGTTGGGACTTGTTGAAAGGTACATTTGTAGCCCTGAAAAATTATCTTTAATACCCATTGGTCCTTTGTTACAGACAGTCAGTTTTGTTTGTAAATGGATATCCTTCCTCCTAACTGCTGATGGGAGGAGGAGTGGGAGTAATTGCACGTTCTTAAAGTAGCTAATGGACTTAGAACTCCCTGTTGTGGGAGTGGTGTAGGGCCACTGCTTAGTTCTTTGCTGGCCTTGGTTTTGTGGTCTAACTGGTCTGTCCCTGCGAGACCTCCCTTGAAACTGTCTCTTGGGGGCTGGAAAAGACCAGTGCTTAGAGGGAAAGTTTCTGCTGAATCTGGGAGACTGAACTTGGAGGAAGTCTTTTACTGTTTGCATAAATTTAGCTTTATCCTCCATCTTTTTGATGACTTCCTCTGCTTTTGATCCAAACAAGCGGCCTTTTTCTGGGGGGGAGGGCATCAAGTAGTTTTGACTTTACATGATCAGGCAGTGGCTGTTCTTTTAGCCATGCGTGCCTCATAATGACTGAACATGCCACAGTGGCCCTACTTGAGGCTTCTAGGGCATCGAAACCGCAGTGCAAGGAGTGTTCAGCTACTTGAGAAGTAGAGTGCAGAAGATCTGCTAACTCTTTGGAAGTATTAGTGTCAGATAAAAATGAAATTTTTTGTTTCACAAGTTCCAAGATGTGCTGTTGATATTTTAGCATATGCAACTGGCAGTTAAGAGCTCTAATAGCTAAGGTTGTGGAGGTGTACACTTTCTTACCCCATCTATCCAGAGCTCTTGAGTCCTTGTCAGAGGGAATTGGGTTTTTAGATGAGCTAGCCTTGGCCCCTTTGGGACCCTGTGTGATGACCTCTGGGTCTGCTGCAGGGTTTTTAAACAAGTACTTATCTGAATCAGGCACCCTGTAGTACCTGTCAGGTTTTCTAGGAGCAGGGGGTAGGGCATCAGGGGTGAGGCTAGATTCATTGAAAACATCATTCACCACGTCCAGAATAGGAGGGATGGTGAAGGGTCTGTGCTGAGGAAGATCTAGAAACTCTCTTAGACTTTTCTAAAACTGAGGATAAGCTTGGGCTTCCCAGTGGAAATGCTCTCTGAGAGTGTGCAGGGTTTCCCCAAATGAAAGATCCTCAGGGGGGGAGGTAGAAGGAATGGATTTCTCTGTATCCGAATCCTCAAAGGAGGTGAGAAGATGTTGTTCCTCATCTGAATCAAGGTAGTCTGAATCCGGTTCTGTGTGAATTTCAGGAGAAGTATCCTTTTTTTCTTTTAGGAATGGTATGGCTACCCCTGATGAAAGTGATGAGGTCCTCTGCCATTTTCAGTAACATAATAGAAACTTTTCTTCCTGTTCAGGTTTTTCCTTCAGAAAGCACAATAACTGCTCCCAACAAGACAAAAAAAATTTTCAAATAAGAGTGGCAGGAAGAAAGCTTAGGCCACTGCAGCAATGACTTAATGATAAGCAGCTGGTGGATCCCTAGAAAGAGTACTTGATTTTGCATGCAACTCCTGGACTATGTGGCCAGATTAATTCCTAGACAACTCACTGGAATTACACCAACTGCATGTGAGAGATCCTACCAGATAACTGAAAGATGGGTGGTGCCTGCACCCTAGGACAAATATACCAAGTTAGGAAAGTACAGTTGCATAAGTCATACTTACCTGTGACAGTAGATATTTGTAGAACACACTTCCTTATTAGCATTCAGGTAGTAGTGAACAGCTACCTTCCGCTGGCAATCTACTAAAGCTCAGTGTCTCTCCCACTGCTTGTTGGTGGGTGAGATGGACCAATTACCTGGTAGTTCAGGGACTGCCTTACAACCCCCTTCACAGGACCCTTTCAGTTTACTAGGATCCAGCAAGAAGAGAAGATGGAAACAGAAGCTTTGTGAACACCTCCTGTTCCAATACCAGCAAACACACACAACAATACAGGTCATGGAGTGCAACCCAAACAACAAACTATGTACATCCACAAACAGGAATGGTGGGTGGGTACTACCAGTAAGGCAGTGTGTTCTACGAACATCAACTGCTGCAGTTAAGTAGGACTTACATAAAGTACAGTTTTATACCTACCATAAGTGTAGATGTTCGAGTGTTCACACTGCTGCAGTCATTACACTTGGGTTATCCTGCCGTCAGGCGGTCCCGCAGTCTTCCAGAGTTCCAAAGTCTTGGTCCGGCGTCGGTTGCTATCGCTTCTTCCCGGACGTCAGTGCGCCAGGGGTATATAAGATGCATCTGACTCCATTTTCTTCAGTTTTTCTTGCCCCAGATGTCAGGTGCCCCCAAGTAGGTAGGCAATACATATTGCTAATAAAAAATATACATATAAAATAAAAACAATACCTTCAGTTACAAGCAAATACACCACAACGTTTGTATAGGATAGAAAGGTATAGATAAGTCCAGCTAGTTCAGAGGGGATGGAGGGAGGGTAACTTGGACTGCAGCAGTGTGAACACTCGAACATCTACATTTATAGTAGGTACAAAACTATACTATGTTCATCGTGTTACACTGCTGCAGTCATTACACTTGGGTAGAATCCCAAAGCTAAGGTTGGGTGGCTGGTCTATAAAGAGTTAGGATCGGCTATGAGGCCCTGCAGAACTGCAGTGGCAAATACTGCTCTGGATTTAGAGTAAAGAGGCAGGTGGTAATGCTTGGTAAAGGTGTGCACTGAACTCCAAGTTGCAGCTTCCAAAATTTCCTTGGTAGGTACTCCTCTGAGAAAGGCTGTTGAAGTGGCTGTTGCCCTGGTGGAATGTGGCCTAATGTTATTTGGGACTGATTTTCCATGCTGTGTGTAGCAGTAACGAATACAGTGCCCTATCCATTTGGATATAGTCTGCTTTGAGACAGCCTTGCCCTGTGATCCTGCAGCATATGCTACAAACAGTTGCTCAGTTTTCCTGAAAGCTTTTGTTCTGTCCAAGTAGAAGCGTAGCTGCCTGTGTATGTCCAAAAGATGCAAAAGTTTCTCCCCTTTATTCTGGGGGTTTGGATAAAAAGTTGGCAAATGGATGGTTTGGTTAAGAGCCACACTAGATACCACCTTTGGCATAGAGGTAGGGTTTGTCCTTAAAGAAACCCTGTCCTGATGAAAAATTATAAAAGGTTCCACTGCCATTAATGCCTGTAGCTCTGAGACTCTTCATGCTGAAGTTACTGCCAGGAGCAGAGCTGTTTTCCATGATAAAAATTTTAGATCGGTTGTATTGGCTGGCTCAAAAGGTGGCAGGGTCAGTTTTTCCAAAACGAAACTGAGGTCCCAAGTTGGTGTTGGTGCTCTCCGGGGCGGTCTTATGTTTTTAGCCCCTCTGAGGTACTGCTTTAGCAAGGGATGAGAGAATAAAGGAGGATCCGTGTTGTAATGTGCTGAAATGGCAGAGGCGTGGATCTTAATTGATGAGAAGGATAGACCTCTGTCCAGCATCTCAGTTAAGTATTGTAAAATCTGAGGAATGTTTGGAACAAGAGGGTCAAGGCTTTGAGCCTGGTTCCAGGCGCAGAATCTCTTCCATTTTTCTGAGTAAGCTTTCCTGGTGCTAGGCCTCCTGGCCTCCAAAATAACATCCATAATGGTGTTTCCTGTTTGACTAATGAATCTGCCATGCAGCCAGGTTTAGGGTTTTGAGCTGACCATGCAGGATCTGATTGTTTTGTTGAGTCAGAAGGTGTGGAATTTGAGGCAAAATCCACGGTGGGCCTTGAGCTAAGTTTCTTAAGATTGGGTACCAGTGCTGGCATGGCCAGTCTGGAGCAATCAAGATCATCTGTGGCTTTTCTTATCTGGCTTTTAGGAGTACCTTTGAAAGGAGAGGCAGTGGCGGGAAGGCATAAACATTTACGTTTTTCCAGCTGAACAAAAGAGCATCCACTTTCCATGCTTGTTTGTGATGAGTCCTTGTGCAGAATTTTTGTAGTTGGCAATTCAGTGGGGGGGCAAAAAGATCTATGTCTGGGCAGCCCCATTTTTGCGTTACCATGCTGAAGATTTGTGGATTCAATTTCCATTTGTGAGGCTCCATGATATTTCTGCTTAGATAGTCTGCCAGAGTATTTTTCTTTCCTGGCAGGAATTGTGTTTGCAGATGAACTTGATACGTTAGAGCTGTGCTCCACAAGGTCATGGCTTGCGTGCACAGGGGATAAGAATGAGTGCCCCCTTGTTTGTTTATGTACCACATTACTGTGGTGTTGTCTGTCTTTAATAATAATTGTCCTGGATGCAGAAGGTCCTTGAAAGCTGTTAGGGCATTTTGAACAGCCAACATCTCTTTTTGATTGATGTGAAAATGCATCTGGTCTGTGGTTCACTTGCCCTGAATGCATTTTCCTGCCATGTGTGCTCCCCAGGCGTAATCCAAAGCATCTGTTGTTAGAGTCTGCCTGGCTGTGGGTAGAGTAAAAGGCTGACCCTTGTTTTGGTGACATGCCTGTGCCCACCATCGAAACTCCTGTTGTAGGCAGGGAATCATTGGTATTACTGCTTCTAAACTGTGAGAGTGTTGAGTCCAAACACTTTTTAGGTACCATTGTAATTTCCTCATATGCAGTCTGGCATATGGTATTAGTAGTATGCAGGATGCCATGAATCCCAGGGCCTGCAGAATTTTTCTTGCAGGGAGATGGGTCTTTTTTGCCAGTAATTGAAAATATTGAGTTAGTTGAACTTGTTTGTCTGGCGTGAGGTAAGCCATCTGGGCCGTTGTATTTAAGCTGGCACCCAGGAATATAATCTGTTGTGAGGGCACTAGTTTTGACTTCTTTTCATTTACTGTGTAGCCTAGAGAAATTAGCAACCTTTTTACAAACGCCAGATGCTGTAGAAGAATGTCCTTTGTCTCTGCTTGAATGAGGCAGTCGTCCAGGTATGGATATATTTTAATTCCTTTTTGTCTGCAAAATGCAATTACTGGTGCCAAGCACTTTGTGAAGACCTGGGCGCAGTAGATAAGCCAAAGGGCAGTGCAGAGAATTGGTAGTGCATTGTACCAGCTTTGAATCCGAGGTATCTTTTGCAATTTTGTCTGATAGGGACATGCAGGTATGCCTCTTTGAGGTCCAGAGTAACAAGCCAAGCCTTCTTGCCCAGCATGGGTAGAAGCTGCTGTAATGTCAACATTTTGAATTTCGGAATATCCAGGTAAGTATTTAGAATTGAAAAGTCTAGTATGGGCCTCCAGGCCTTGTCCTTTCTGGGGACCAGGAAGAGTCTTGAGTAAAATCCTTGTCCTTGTTCCTGTTGCGGTACTTTTTGAATAGCTCTCATGTCCATGAGGGCTGAAATTTGTTTTTGTGCCTCTGCCCATTGATTTTGTGGCAGGTCTGGCATTCCTTTTAGCCTTGGTAAAGTATGAAAGTGGAACCTGTAACCTTGAGACATAATATTCAGAACCCATTTGTCTTGGGTGATTGTTTGCCAGTTTTGAGAAAAAAGTGCTAGTTTTCCCCCAAGGGGGCTTCCAAAAGGGAAGTGCTTGGCGCACGAAGGGGAAAGTCATTGTGACTGTTTCCTGTAAGGTTGAGACTTGTCCTCATCTCCTTATGGGGTTAAGGTGCCCCACTGTCGTTGTCTGTTTGAGCCTTGGGGTTGAGATCTGCCTCTTGGGTGTCGGTATCTACCTCTCTGTGGCCTGTCTGACATTGGAAAGGACCAATTCTTTGTTGGCCAATTTCTGCTAAATCGAGGTGGCTGTACCTGTAAGAAATCCTTGACCGTTTGCATAGATTTAGCTTTATCCTCCATTTTCTTTAACACCTCTTCTGCCTTAACACCAAACAAGGTATCGTGCTGTAAAGGAGCATCCAATAATTTTGCCGACTGTTAGCCAACAGGGTGCTGGCGGAAATTGGGCTACTGTTGGCCGAAGGAGAAGAGGAGGGCGAAGGCGTGCCCAAAGGCAGGAAGATAGGAAGAAGGTTAGGAGTGTAGCAGTGAGGGTAGGAACTTTGAATGTTGGCAGTATGACTGGTATAGGAAGAGAGCTAGCTGATATGATGGAGAGAAGGAAGGTTGATATATTGTGTGTGCAAGAGACCAGATGGAAGGGAAGTAAGGCCAGGTGTTTAGGAAACGGGTTCAAATTGTTTTATCATGGTGTGGATGGCAGGAGAAATGGGGTAGGGGTTATACTAAAGGAACAATATGCCAAGAGTGTTTTAGACGTGAAGAGAGTGTCTGACCGAGTGATGTTTATGAAGCTCGAAATTGATGGTGTAATGATGAATGTTGTTAGTGCATATGCTCCTCAAGTTGGGTGCGATGGAAGAGAAAGAGAAATTTTGGAGTGAGTTGGATGAAGTTGTGGTGAGTGTACCCAAGGGTGAGAGACTAGTGATTGGAGCGGACTTTAATGGGCATGTTGGTGAAGTGAACAGAGGGGATGAGGAAGTGATGGGTAGGTATGGATTTAAGGAGAGGAATGCAGAAGGTCAGATGATTGTGGATTTTGCGAAAAGGATGGACATGGCTGTGGTGAATACGTATTTTAAGAAGAGGGTGGAGCATAGGGTGACGACAAGAGTGGAGGAAGATGCTCACAAGTTGATTATATACTATGTAGGAGGGCCAGTCTTAAGGAGATTGGAGACTGTAAAGTGGTGGCAGGGGAAAGTGCAGTTAAGCAGCATAGATTGGTGGTATGTAGAATGACGTTGGTGATCAAGAAGAGGAGGAGGAATGTGAAAGCTGTGCCAAGGATTAAATGGTGGAAGTTAAAAAAGGGTGATTGTGAAGTGGAGTTTAGGGAAGAGTTAAGACAGGCACTGGGAGGCAGTGGAGAGTTACCGAATAGCTGGGTAACTACAGCAGAACTAGTAAGGGTGACTGCTAGAAAGGTGCTTGGTGTGACATCTGGACAGAGGAAGGAGGACAAGGAGACCTGGTGGTGGAATGAGGAAGTACAGGAGAGTATACAGAGGAAGAGGCTGGCTAAGAAGAAGTGGGATTGTCAAAGAGATGAAGAAAGTAGACATGAGTATAAGGAGATGAGGCGATGGCAAAGAGAGAGGTGGCGAAAGCTAAGGATAGGGCATATGGAGAGTTGTACAAGAGATTGGACACTAAAGAGGGAGAAAAGGACCTGTACCGATTAGCTAGACAGAGGGACAGAGCTGGGAAAGATGTGCAGCATGTAAGGGTGATAAAGGATAGTGAGGGAAAGGTACTCACAAGAGAGGAGAGTGTGTTGAGTAGATGGAAAGAGTATTTTGAGAGGCTGATGAATGAAGAGAATGAGAGGGAGAGAAGGTTGGATGATGTGGGGATAGTGAATCAGGAAGTGAAACAGATTAGCAAGGAGGAAGTAAGGGCAGCTATGAAGAGGATGAAAATGGAAAGGCTGTTGGCCTTGATGACATACCAATGGAAGCATGGAGGTGCTTAGGAGAAATGGCAGTGGAATTTCTAACTAGATTGTTTAATGAAATTTTGGAAAGTCAGAGGATGCCTGAGGAGTGGAGAAAAGTGTTTTGGTACCTATCTTTAAGAATAAGGGTGATGTGCAGAGCTGCAGTAACTACAGAGGGATAAAACTGATTAGTCACAGCTTGAAGTTATGGGAAAGAGTAGTGGAAGCAAGGTTAAGAAGGGAGGTGATGATTAGTGATCAGCAGTATGGTTTCATGCCAGGAAAGAGCACTACAGATGCAATGTTTGCTCTGAGAGTGTTGATGGAGAAATACAGAGAAGGTCAGAAGGAGTTGCATTGTGTCTTTGTAGACTTGGAGAAAGCATATGACAGGGTGCCTAGAGAAGAGTTGTGGTATTGTATGAGGAAGTCGGGAGTGGCAGAGAAGTACGTAAGAGTGGTACAGGATATGTACGAGGGTAGTGTGACAGTGGTGAGGACTGCAGTGGGAGTGACAGATCCGTTTAAGGTGGAGGTGGGATTACATCAAGGATCAGCTCTGAGTCCTTTCTTATTTGCAGTGGTGATGGACAGGTTGACAGATGAGATCAGACAGGAGGCCCCGTGGACTATGATGTTTGCAGATGACATTGTGATCTGTAGTGAGAGTAGGAATCAGGTTGAGGAGACTCTGGAGAGGTGGAGATATGCTCTAGAGAGCAGAGGAATGAGGGTCAGCAGGGCTAAGACAGAATATATGTGTGTAAATGAGAGGGAGGGTAGAGGAATGGTGAGGATGCAGGGAGTAGAGTTGGTAAAGGTGGACGAGTTTAAGTACTTGGGATCAACAGTTCAGAGTAATGGTGAATGTGGAAGAGAGGTGAAGAAGAGAGTACAGGCTGGGTGGAATGGGTGGAGAAGAGTGTCAGGAGTGATTTGTGACAGACTGGTATCCATAAGAGTGAAAGGGAAGGTCTACAAGAGTGTATTGAGACCAGCTATGTTATATGGGTTGGAGACAGTGGCATTGACAAAAAGCCAGGAGTCAGAGCTGGATGTGGCAGAGTTAAAGATGTTAAGATTTGCAATCGGTGTGACTAGGATGGATAGGATTAGGAATCGGTATATTAGAGGGTCAGCTCATGTTGGACAGTTTGGAGACAAAGCAAGAGAGACGAGATTGCGTTGGTTTGGACATGTGCTGAGGAGGGATGATGGGTATATTGGGAAAAAGATGCTAAGGATGGAGCTGCCAGGTAAGAGGAATAGAGGAAGGCCTAAGATAAGGTTTATGGACGTGGTGAGAGAGGACATGCAGGCGGTTGGTGTGACAGAGCAAGATGCAGAGGATAGGAAGAAATGGAAAGAGATGATCCGCTGTGGTGACCCCTAACGGGAAAAGCCGAAAGAGAATGATGATGATCAGGTAAACTCTGTTCTTTTAAGCAAGCATGTCTTCGAATCACAGAACCTGTAACTGCAGCTCTACAAGAGGCCTCTAAAGAATCAAAACCACATTGCAGACTATGTTTTCCCACCTGTTCAACTGCATGCAATAAATCCTGCATTTCTTTACAATCAGGAGCTTCTGAGCTTGCAAGCATTTTCTGTTTTAACTGAGCCATTAAATATTGTTGGTACTTAAGCATGTGAAACTGGCAATTTAAAGCTCTTACTACTAAAGTTGCAGAAGTGTATACTTTCTTCCCCCATAAGAGGGTACTGGATTTTTTGCAAAGGAAGCCTTAACCCCTTTTGGACCCTGGGAAATAGTTTCTGGATCAGCAGAAAGGTTTTTATAAAGAAACTTGTGAGAGTCAGGGACTCTATAATACCTATGTGGCTTGGCTGGTGCAGGGGGCAAAGAATCAGAAGATAAGCTGGATTCAGAGAACACATCATCCACAATATCTAGCACAGGTGGAATAGTCAGGGGCCTGTGCTGAGGCAATAAAAGGAAATCCCTGAGCCTTTTCTTGGATTCTGAGTAATCCTGACTTTCCCAATGGAAATGCTCCCTCATGGTATGTAAAGTTTCCCCAAAAGAATAATCCTCAGGAGGAGAGGCTGAAGGGATAGATTCTTCAGCATCAGAGTCCTCATAGGAGGGTAGAGAGTATCCCTGGTCTGAAGAGGAATCAGAGGAAATGGAAGCCTAATCAGAGGAATCATAGTCGGTATTCTGCCTAGGCCTTTTCTCAGGAGGGGGATGGGAACCCCTGATTAGAGTAATGAGGTCTTCGGCCATTTTAAGCATCTGTTTCTTAGGCATGGAGGACTGTCCAGGAGAATGCTGTACTTGTTTCTTTGTCTTTAATGGTACTTTTGTCTTGGCTGTTGTTTTAATGGAAAGTTGTGAAGGTCTGAAAACACCCTCAGAAGCCGATGCCTGCTCAGCGGCTCCGGACCAATCTGAGGGATTAGTTTCCGTAGGCCCAATACCTTGAGTTTCCAGAGGCCTAGTTGTCCCCACGTGGGAGTCTGAGGCGGCCTGTGGCTCTGAGGTAGTGGGTGTCAGGGGCTGCGAAAGCACGTCACTGAGAACCGGCGACTGGCCTAGAGGAGGTTTCGTTGTCGGTTTTGGACCTCGGATGCCTGTCTTTATCCTTGTCCTTGCATTTTTTCGGTATTGCGGTCGTCAGTTGATCCGATGGCATAGTCTAATTGAACCTTTGGCCAAAGTAGTGCAAAGCAAAATCAAAACGTCTTTTTATAGTGCGTTTGTTAAATCTAGCACAAAACAGACAACTAGTGACGTCATGATCACGGCCTAGGCATGGAATACAGTAAGAGTGAAAGTCCTTATGAGGTATTTGCTTCCCACAAGAAACACAATTATTAACTTTTTCTGACATCGGTCTGAGGCAAGAAAAAAGTTTCCCCAACGGGGTACTTAGCTTTATTGAAGACTTCGGATCTGAAATTCGACTTTGAAAATCTCAGGAGTTGGCCGACCGGCACTTGCGAACTGCTTCTGCTTCAGGCACCACACGGCAAGAAAGACTGAAGAAAATGGCGTCGGATGAATCTTATATACCCCTAGCGCACTGACGCCAGGGAAGAAGCAACAGCAACTGACGCCGGACCAAGACTTTGGAACTCTGGCCGACTGCGGGACTGCCTGATGGCAGGATAACCCAAGTGTAATGACTGCAGCAGTGTAACACGATGAACATCTGTACTATACTCAACAAACACACTGCCTTACTGATACTTGGATGGATTCCCAAAGCCTACCCAACCTAAACGAGGAAGGATAAGGGTCCAGAAGCAAAGACTGCTCTGGATCTAGGATCTAGAAAAGGCATCCAGCTTGTAGTGCTGTGTAAAGGTTGGGCAGTGGACCAAGTTACTGCATCTAGAATGCTTCTAGAGTTCACTCCGTTCAGATACTCTAATGAAGAGGAAAATGCCCTGGTGGAATGCGCCTTTACCTCACCTAGACTCACCTTGCCATGGCCTGTTTAACAAAACATAATATCAGAGGACAACCAACATGCAATGGTTTGCTTAGAGACAGGTTGCTCCTTCTTTGCCACTTTGTAGGAAATAAAAAGCCTTTCAGCCTTTCTGAAGGATTTTGTTTTGTCAAGGTAGTACCTGAGCTCCAAGTCTACATCTAAGGTATAAACTATCCTCTCTCCCTTATTCTGAGGTTCTGGAAAGAACACAGGGAGGTTGACAGACTGGTTAAGAATGAATTCTACGACAGCTTTAAGCATGAAAGAGGGGTTAATGCATAACAACACCCCTATCCTTGTGGAAAATAATGTAAGATTATCCTGCCATGAGAGCTTGCAGGTCAGAGACTTACCCTGCCAATGTCAGAGCAGTAAGCAAAACAGTTTTCCAAGTTAAGAGCTTTAAATCACCTGAGCAGCAGGTTCGAACAGTGGTAAGGTCAATTTTTACACAGTTGAGATCCCACAAAGAAAAAATTTGCTTGTGAGGAGGTTTCATACGCAATACTCCTTTCATGAACTGATTTTACCAAAAGAGAGGAAGAAAAAGCGGGATCCACTGACAGACAAGCAGAAATGGCTGCTAAACACACCTTAACAGATGCATATGATAAGCCATCCTGAAGTGGCTTACACAAATATTTGAAGACCAGAAGGATGTTAACCTCAAGGGACCCTCTGTTCCCATTTAGTTACCACTTAGAAAACCAAATTTGTAAACATAAACATTTCTAGTGGCAGGTTGTCTGGCCTCTTTTAACACCTGTTGCACATCCTCATGAAATAAATATCTAAACTGAGTCAAGACTGAAACATCCAGGTTGTCAGCAGAAGTTGCTCCAAACTGTGGTGCACCAGATGCCCCTTACGACTGTATGAGCAAATCCAGAGTGTGAGGAATTCTGTGGTAACTGCCCCTGGCCTATACAATTAGAGGGGAGAAAGTATAGTTGGGTACACTTACCATAAATGTAGATGTTTGAGTGTATTCACTGTTGCAGTCATCACATTTGGGTTATCTGCTTGCAGGTAGCCCTCAGTCGGCCTGATTATCAAAGTCTTGGGTCCTGCATCTGTAGTTGCCTTATCTTCTATGACATCAGGTAGTCAGGGGTATAAAGCATGCAGCCAACGCCATTACATCAGTTTTTCTTGCCCCAGATGTCAGGTGCCCCCATAATGGGAAGTAATTATATACAAGGTTACACCTCCAACAAAAAAGCTTCAAGCATAGTAAACAAGAATAGAGGTATAGTCAATAGAAGTCAGAGGGCTGGAGGGTGGGTAACCAGGACTGCAACAGTGAATACACTCGAATATCTATATTTATGGTAAGTGTACACAACTGTACTATGTTCCTCGTGTTTCACTGTTGCAGTAATCACATTTGGGTAGATTCCCAAAGCTAAGGATGGGAGGAGGCAATTAGATAGCATCTGACCAGCTAAAAGGCCCTCCAAGACTGCAGTGGCAAAGCCAGCTCTGGATTTAGAGAAAATTGACAAGTAGTAATGCTTGGTGACGGTATGTACAGAACTCAAGGTAGCAGCTTCTAGGATGTCCCTGGTAGGGACACCTCTAAGAAAGGCTGTAGAAGCAGATGCAGCCCTGGTTGAATGTGGTCTTATCCCCCTGTGGGGTAGGTTTTCCATGGTGCATATAGCAGAAATAATACAATGACCTATCCAATTGGAAATGGTTTGCTTTGAAATGGCCTTCCCCTCTGCCCCTGCAGCAAATGCCACCAGCAGCTGTTCAGATTTCCTGAGAGGCTTAGTCCTGTCCAAGTGAAATCTAAGTTGTCTGCGCACATCCAAGGAGTGCAGTATTCATTCCCCTTTGTTCTGTGGACTAGAAAAGAAGGTTGGCAAATGAATGGACTGATTAAGGGCCACACTGGATACCACCTTGGGCATAAATGAGGGATTGGTCCTGAGGGACACCCTGTCCGCATGAAAGATGATGAAAGGCTTCACTGCCATGAGGGCCTGTAATTCATACGTATTCACTTCAGAAGCTCGAAGTACTGAAATCTTGAATTTCAGTATCTTGAGCCCAAGAAGTAGAATCTACAAAACAACGAAAACTAAAAAACGCGAAATTCAAAACCTCAAATACCGAAAGTTTTGAATTTTGCGGTTTTAATACACACACACACACACACGCACACCATCCACCACACAAAAGATCACTCTACTACATGAAAGCAGGGGGGCAAGCTCTCTTGCACCCTCCCATGTGGGGGACTACACCCCCCCCCACACCCCTATTTAAATATTCACACTCCGAGGTTGCACTACATACAAACACACACAAAACACAAACACACAAGCTACTTTTTCTTCGCACACACACATCACTGCAACAAAACACACTGACACACACCACAGCCCCTACCCAAACCCCTTAACACACAGACACACTTATCTGAATACATAACCAAAGTGGAACTTTAGAAGCGCAAAAGTCAAAACTTCCAATATTCGAGGTTTTGAATTTCGCGCTTCTAAACTTTCGCTATTATGTGGATTCGGCTTCTTGGGCTCAAAATACTGAAATTCGAGATTTAAGTATTTTGAGCTTCTAAACGGAACCCATTCAGACACTCTTCTTGCTTAAGTGATTCTAGAAGGAAGGCTGTTTTCCAAGAAAGGAATTTCAACTCTGCATTTGCAGCTGGCTCAAAGGGAGGAAGAGTGAGCTTTTTCAATACAAAGTTAAGGTCCCAGGCTGGAGTAGGGGCTCTCCTGGGTGGTCTTGCGTTTTTGGCCCCTCTGAGGAATTGCTTCAGCAGTGGATGCGAGAAGAGGGGTGGGGTTCTGTGTTGTAATGTGCTGAAATGGCTGAGGCATGAATTTTGATGGAAGAAAAGGAAAGGCCCTTGTGAAGCATCTCAGTTAAATATTGCAGAATCTGAGGAATATTGGACATTGCTGTGCTTATTCCTTGTGATTGGTTCCAGGCACAGAATCTTTTCCATTTGTCAGCATACGATTTTCTAGTACTAGGCCTTCTAGCCTCCAAAATGACATCCATCACAGCTTTGCTGAGGGATGACAAGGGTGAAATTAGTTGATTAGCCATGCTGCAAGATTCAAAGTTTGGAGTTGAGTGTGCAGAATTTGGTAGTTCTGCTGAGACAGTAGGTAGGGTGTCTGAGGCAGGTGCCACGGAGGAAGATGTGACACATTGCGCAGGAGTGGGTACCAGTGTTGGCAAGGCCAGTCTGGAGCAATCAGAATAATTTTTGGTTTGTCCTGTCTGACTTTTAGTAGAGCTTTGAAGAGCAGAGGCAGAGGGGGAAAAGCACAGTCCGATAGGTTTTTCCAGGTGAATGATAGAGCATCCACTTTCCAAGCTTTTTTGTGATGAATTCTTGGTGCAGAATTTGTCCAACTGATAGTTTTGGGGTGAGGCAAAAAGATCTATGTCTGGACTCCCTCATTTGCGTGTCAACATGCTGAAAACTTGTGGTTCCAGTTTCCATTTGTGTGGGTCCATAAGCTTTCTGCATAGTTCATCTGCCAGAGTATTTAGCTTTCCTGGCAGGAATTGAGCTTGTAGTTGTATTTGGTAGGTCAACTCCATGTTCCACATTGCCATGGCTAGTCTGCAAAGGGGGTAAGAATGTGTACCCCCCTGCTTGTTTATGTACCACATAACTGTGGTATTGTCTGTCTTTATCATTAGTTGTCCTGGATGAAAGTAGTCCTTGAAGGCTGTCAGTGCATTCTGTACAGCTAGCATCTCTTTCTGATTGATACGTAGGTGCATTTGATTTGGGCTCCATTTGCCCTGAATGCACTTTCCTGCCAGATGAGCCCCCCAAGCATAGTCTGATGAGTCTATAGTTAGGGTTTGGGTGGCAGGGAGTGGAGTGAATGGCAGTCCCTTGTTTTGGTGGCAGGCCTTTGCCCACCATAGGAACTCTAGTTGCAGGCTAGTTATGATAGGAATCATTGTTTCCAGGCTGTGACAATGTTGACTCCATAGACTTTTTAAGTACCCCTGACGTTTCCTCATACGCAGTCTTGCATATGGAATTAGAAGAATGCAGGAGGCCATGAACCCCAAGGCTTGCAGAATTTGTCTTGCAGATAGCAGGTGTTTTGTGGCCACCTCTTTGAAGTAAGTCACCAATTGAATTTGCTTTTCTGGCATAAGGTAAATCATCTGGGCAGTTGTATTCAAGCTTGCAACCAGGAATGTAATTTTTTGAGAGGGTACCAGTCGTGATTTCTTTTCATTTACAGTGTACCCTAGACAAGTTAGAACCCTTTTTACAAACGCCAGATGTTTTAGTAGAATGTCCTTGTTTTCTGCCTGAATTAGACAATTGTCTAGGTATGGATATATTTGAATATTTCTTTGCCTGCAAAATGCAATTACTGGAGCCAAGCGTGAAGACCCTGGGCGCAGAAGATAAGCCAAAGGGCAGTGCAGAGAACTGGTAATGCAAGTAGCCTGCTTTGAAGCGGAGGTATCTTCCGCAAGATTCCCTGATTGGGATATGCAGGTAAGCCTCTTTTAAGTCTAAAGTTACCAACCAGGCATCTTTGCCTAGCATAGGTAGTAACTGTTGAAGAGTCAGCATCTTGAATTTTGGAATGTCCAGAAATGTGTTTAGAGTGGATAAGTCCAGAATTGGACACCATGATTTGTCTTTTCTGGGAACCAGGAAAAGTCTTGAATAGAAACCTTGTCCCTTTTCCTCTTCTGATACTGGTTGAATAGACCCCATGTTCATGAGGGACAGAACTTGTTTCTGGGCCTCTGCCCACAGATTTGGGGGCAGATCTGGCCATCCGTTTGGGATTGGCAACGTGTGGAAATGAAATCTGCATCCCTGGGATACTATATTTAAAACCCATTTGTCCTGGTTAATAAGTTGCCAGTTTCGTGCATGAAGTGCCAGCTTTCCCCCCAAAGGGGCGGCTAAAAGGTAAGTGCTTGGTGATTGTAGAGGGAAGTCATTGAGACTGTTTACCATAGTGAGGTGACTTTTTGTTTCCAGATTTGGAGGTGGAGGCACCCCATTGTTTTGTTCTAGAAGTTCCTTGTGACTGAGCCTTTGGAATGTCTGGATTTGACTTGAGCGGCTCTCGAAGGGACTGGAAAGGACCAGTTCTTAGTAGGCCAGTGCCTACTAAATCTTGGAGGTTGCACTTGTAAGAAATCTTTCACAGTTTGCATAGATTTAGCTTTATCTTCCATCTTTTTTAACACTTCTTCAGCCTTATTACCAAAGAGACGGTCCTGTTGTAAAGGAGCATCCAACAATTTTGCTTTAACATGGTCAGGCAAAGTTTGCTCTTTGAGCCAAGCATGCCTTCTTAGCACAGATCCAGTTACAGCAGCCCTGCAAGAGGCCTACAAGGAATCAAAATCACATTGCAGAGTATGTTTTCCAGCTTGTTCAGCTGAATGTAATAAATCCTGCAAATCTTTATTTTCCACACAGTCAGAGATTAACATCATTTTCTGCTTAAGTAGTCCCATGATATGCTGTTGATATTTAAGCATATGAAATTGACAGTTTAAATCCCTGATTGCCAAGGTTGCAGACATGTAAACCTTCTTACCCCATCTATCCAGCTCCCTGGAATCTCTATCAGAAGGGGTAGGATTTTTAGCAGTAGAGGCCTTAATGCCCTTGGGACCCTGAGAAATGGTTTCAGGATCAGCAGTAGGATTTTTGAAAAGGAATTTGTGGGAGTCAGGATCCCTGTAGTATCTGTCTGGCTTACTAGGAGCCAGAGGCAGAGAATCAGGAGCCATACTAGATTCTGAAAAAACATCATCAACAATGTCTAGAACAGAAGGTATAGCCAAAGGCCTATGCTGAGTAAGAAGAAGAAAGTCCCCAAGTCTCTTATTAGATTCAGAGAAATCCTGACTTTCCCAGTGGAAATGTTCCCTTAAGGTATGTAAAGTTTCTCCAAAAGAGAAATCCTCAGAGGGAGAAGCAGAAGGAATGTAATCTTCTGCGTCAGAGTCCTCATAAGTAGGTATAGATAAATCCTGTTCGGTAGAAGAATCAGAAGAGATAGAATCCTGATCAGAAGATTCATAATCAATGTCTTGCCTAGGCCTCTTAGCAGGAGGGGGTTGGCTACCCCTGATCAAGGTAATTAAATCTTCAGCCATTTTGATCATTTGCTTTTTAAGCATAGGGGCCTGCACATGTGGCCCAAGCATAATTTCTTTAGACATAGAAGTAGATTTTGGCCTTAGTTTTGAAGATGGTGTCGGTTTAATATACAAATCTTTAGGCCTGAAAACACCGTCAGAAGTTGGTGCCTGCACAGAGGCTCTGGACCCATCTAAGGTAGAGACATCCACGGATTCAATACTTAAAGCATCTTGCGGCATACCGGACTCGGAATGGGTATCAGCCTGCAAATCAAAAGTAGCGGGCATCAGGGGCTGCGAAAGTGCCTCACTGAGTACCGGCGAACTAGCGACTGGCTTAGGAGAAGCGTTGTTGTCAGTTTTGGACCTCGACGACCTGTCTCTTTTTCTTTGCGTTTTTTAGGTATTCCGGTGGTCGGATTGCTAATGGACATCATTTCTGGATAGTTAAATCGTGAGCCAAAATATTTAGAAGCAAAAATATACCGAGGTTTAATAGTACGCTGAATAAATCTAGCAGAAAACCGACAACAAGGTACGTTATGATCAGGGCCTAGGCAAGGAATACAGTACAAATGAAAATTCTTATGAGGTATTTGCTTCCAGTAAGTAATGCAATTATTAACTTTTACTGACATCGTTAAGGAGCAAGAAAAAGTTTCCCCAACGGGGTACTTAGCTTTTAGTTGAAGACTTCGGTTCTGAAACTCGAAAATGAAAATTTCAGGTGTCAGAATAAAATAAATGATCCTCATTTTAATGTCTCAAAAACTATTCTTATACCTAAAGTTAATTCTGACTCCCAAACTCTGACAATTATAGACCAATATCATTAATAAATGTAGATATGAAAATTTTGACCTCTATTCTAGCCAGTAGATTAAAAAAAATAATGAATAAAATAATATCTAAGGAACAAGCCAGTTTTATGGTAACTAGACAAACTAGTGACAATACACTTACACTTCATACACTGATACCTTATGCTAAACAGAAAAATCGTAATATTTATGCGCTTAATATTGATGCACAGAAGGCTTTTGACAGGGTTGACATAAGTTTTTTGTTGGATACTCTACCATATTTTAATATATCCCAAGAATTTGTTCGCGTGTTAAAAATCTTATATAGCAATCCTTATACAACTTTATACATTAATAAAATGTTCTTTAAAAAAATACAGATTAAAAACGGAACACGTCAGGGTTGTCCGTTGTCCCTGTTATTATTTAATATATATCTGGAACCCTTATTCTTATATATTAAACAGAAGGTATACCATAATGCCCCAATAATTTATGGAACAAAAATATCAATGGCGGTGTTTGCGGATGATCTCAATATATATTGTACAACTCCAATTTCAGACACTAAAAAAATATTAAAATCAGTGGATGACTTTGCAGAAATATCTAATTATAAAATTAATCTTAAAAAAACAAATATTTTCCCCCTTAAGAACTCCCAAATCTTTCTCGCTTTTGCCACTGGTGGGACAGGTAATGTTCAAAGATAATATTAAATACTTGGGTATTGTTTTCTCTACAGATGATAAAGATTTTTATACTATTAACATTAAAACAGTTTGGGATCAAATAATATCTGACTTTGGGAGATGGAATAATTTAAGATTACCAGTATTGGCGAAGGTCTCAATTATTAAAATGAATATATTACCAAGCTTATTATATATTTTTAGATCTGCTCAAGTAGCAATTTCGAAGAAATTTTTTAAACAAATTCATAAAGAATCGGCTAAATTTATTTGGAAGCCAAGGAAAACAAGGATATCGTATGATAAATTAATGACACCAAAAAATAGAAGGGGATTGGATTTACCAAATTTTGAAATTTACTATTTAATAATAAACTCTAATAGACTCCTAAGAATTGCTAATTATGATGTAAGTAGCACTAAGTGGGCACCAACATGGGTAATCTTGAATTATAAACATATATTAAATTTGAGTATTAATCCTAAAGCATTACCCTTTCTAGGAAAAGATAAGCTGAAATTATATGGGATAATGGACCACATTAAAGTATATATAACATCTATAAAAAATTTATTTCAATCATTAGATCTTGCTCAACATATGATGGTTTTTCAACCCTTTCATAGGAACCCTAATTTGAGATTAAATAATCAATTAATAAATCTTAAAAATTTCCCATTAATAGTTAATTTAACTTTAATTGACATTTACATATATCTCAAATTTTCAGCTAATCAAATAAGACAAGAATTAAACTTACCTAAAAATTATCTAGTTATATTGAGACAAATTCGGGAACTCTCTATAAGCTACTTTAAGAATTTTAAACCCAGAGATGAGGATTTAACCAAATGCTCACATTTGTGGCAAGCTCTTCAACAAGATGTTAAATTTATAACCGTATCAAATAAATTAATAAAAGTTTAAATTTCATGATAAGGTTCTTTCATCGAAATATTGGAAAGAGAAAATCCCACTGATAGAAGAAAGTCAAATAATAAAAGCAATAGATTTGACAACAAAATATATCTCTCTTCAAAAGTTGATGTATACTCAGCTTATGATATGGAATAATGCGTATTATACACACCTTAGCCTGCATAAATTCAATTCTAAAAACTCCCCAAATTGTCCACTCTGTAAAGACCAACCTGCTGATCTTCTTCATATGTTCTGGAGCTGCAAATGCATTTATAAACTTTGGAACTCTCTAAAAATACAACTTCAAAAGATGGGTTATCAAAGTACAACACTTTCATGGAAATTTATGATTTTGCATATCCCTCCAAAAGAACTTTCTAGATCACAAGTATCATAATTATTAATATCTTCTTATTAATGAAACTATATATAGCTACTAATTGGTTATACCCATCCCAAACTTCATGGGATAACTTTAAAATTCTAGCTATGAGAGATATATTAGCCCACAAATTACTTCTACATCAACACAATAAAAATATCAATAACCCGAAAATATGGGAACAAGTGTTTAATATCATATTAGCGTAATATTTTAAACCTAAATCTATTATGAGTTATTTATACTCTGTGAGAAAACTTTGTAACAACAAATTGTGTAATACTTGAACTAATCTCAATTATTTTTATATCTTTTTGTATAAACTTGTGTTGCAGGTGGAAGCATTGATGTAAATATTGTAAATATGTTATGGTGTTATTGTTAGATACATTAGTTGGTTTTCATTTTCAATCTTGTATTTGTTTGGAATTTGTATTGAAAATGATAAAACAATAAAGATTTATTATTGAAAAAAAAGAAAATTTCAGGTGTCGGCTGACCGGCACTTGCAAACTGCTTCTGCTTCGGGCACCGCGCGGCAAAAAAGACTGATGTAATGGCGTCGGCTGCATGTTTTATACACCTGACAACCTGACGTCATGGAAAAAGGGACAGCAACCGACCCAGGACCCAAGACTTTGTTAATTAGGCCGACTGAGGGCAACCTGCCAGCAGATTACCCAAATGTAATGACTGCAACAGTGAAACACGAAGAACATCTTTGTACTACTATAAGGAGATGGACTCTATACTCATTTTTGAGAAAAGGAGAATGTGATTAAGCCAGGAGTATCATGGAGAAACAGGTAAAAACATACGTTTGGTACAGAAGCCTATGGTTTCTATTTCGTATCATCTAGATGGATTTCTGATACTACAGTGCAGCAGCATTAAGAGGGTGCTGCACTGCTGCATATCTTCCTTTTAATGAGAAGTTAAACAGAGGTTGCATCTACCTAAGTTAGTGGTAGCTCAGGTTGATGTAAAGGATCCCACAGAGTAGATTTGCTTTGTTAACATTTAAATTCATTTTGTATCATATAAAAAATTAAATTACACACTTGTTTTTCAAATTCATACTTAAAATCACTTACAAGTTATCAACACTAAAGGACAACTTACCAAAACACAAAAACTTAAACAGTTCTATTTCTTTCATTGTTTTTTTCTTTCATATTTATCTTCTATCCGCTCACCCTTTGTTCCACAACTATCTTCTTATTTCAGATAATACATCATCCTCTTCATTTTCTTGTTACATACATGTACTCCCCTATTTACACCCTTTCAACTTATGAACTTTCAGACTTACAGACTTGTCTAAAGTTCAACTTCCATGCAAGAGGTCACGACAGCAGCCCCTGTAAACAAACACAATGTACTATACTTGTCTCTGTGATGTGACTCACCACATTGAACAGCAGTACACCAAACAGTTTGAATGGAATTATAGAGACAGTGACTTCAGTGGTCAACAAGACAGTGGAACTCGGCAAGCAACTGCAATTGGAAACTGAAGAAGATATCCATGAAGTGTTGGAATGCCACAGTAAGGAGCTGAGCAACGAGGATCTGATGAAGCAAGAATCGCAAAGGGCCCAGGAGGAAGACAAAGCTGTGGAGCCCAAGAAATTCATTCAGTTGGCTGAAGATTTCAGCATGATTAAGAAGCCACTTGCTTCTTTTGAGTCTCAGGACCCAAACACTGAAAGGTTTACAAAAGTGTGTGCAATTACGAAGTTATTGCCTCCTACAGGAAGACTTATGAGGATAAGAAAATATTAGCTGTGCAGCCATCTCTTGATGGATAGCTCAAGAAAGCTGAGGTGGGACACAATATGCAAGAAAAACAAGAAAAGTACAGTTTTGTACCTACCATAAATGTAGATGTCCGAACTGGATAGCATCTGCAGTCATAACAACTGGGTTGTCCTGTCGTCAGGCAGCCCTTCGGTCGGCCGGATTCCAAAGTCCGGGTCCGGCTTCGGCTGATGTCGCGCTTCACCCGACGTCATCTCTGCTGGTCTTCGGGTATAAAGGCATCAGCCGACGCCATTTTCCTCAGTGTTTCTTGCCCCAGATGCCAGTTGCCTTCTTGGAAGGCTAAATTTTGGGTAAATGCCAATGTTTCCAAAAGGATAGAAGGCAAACACAAAAAATAAGCATGTATGTACATATATACAAACAAATACACCATAAGAGACTCCCCCCACCAGCTAGCTATTAGGAGGGTAAATACCCTAGGAGTACCACAGAGGGGAAGGAGGGAGGGTAATCTTGACTGCAGATGCTATCCAGTTCGGACATCTACATTTATGGTAGGTACAAAACTGTACTATGTCCTTCATGGATGCATCTGCAGTCATAACAACTGGGTAGAATACCATAGCCAACTAGGGGAGGAGGAGGAAGAATAGATTATGGTGTGGTTAGGATCCCTTGCAGTACAGCAGTGGCAAACCCTGCTCGGGATCTGGAATACAGAGGTAAATTATAATGCTTGGCAAATGTATGCACGGAGGTCCAAGTAGCCGCCTCAATAATGTCCTTGGTTGCCACTCCTCGTAAGAAGGCTGTGGTAGTGGCTGTTGCCCTTGTAGAATGAGGCCTTATGTTCTGTGGAATTGGTTTTCCATGGAAGGAGTAACAGAATCGTATGCAATTTCCTATCCATTTGGAGATTGTCTGTTTGGAAATTGCTTTTCCTTCCCTTCCTGTGGCATAGGCTACAAAAGCTGGTCAGTTTTTCTGTTACTTTTGTCCTGTCCAGGTAGTAACGTAGCTGTCTATGTACATCCAAGGTATGCAGCATTCTTTCCCTCTGTTTTGTGGGTTGGGAAGAAGGTAGGTAGGTGGATTGCCTGGTTTAAAGACACTCTGGATACCACCTTAGGCATAAATGTAGGATTAGTCCTCATGGACACTCTGTCTTGGTGGAAGATTAGGAAGGGTTGTACTGCCATTAGGGCCTGAAGTTCAGAAACCCTCCTTGCTGAGGTTATTGCCAGTAGGAAAGCAGTTTTCCATGATAGATGCTGTAGGTCTGCTGTTGCTGCTGGTTCAAAAGGTGAGTGTCAACTTTTCTAGCACAAAGTTCAAATCCCAAGCTGGCAATGGTGGTTTCCTAGGAGGTTTTACATTCTTGATCCCTCTGAGGAACTGCCTGAGTAGAGGGTGTGAAAAGACAGGTGGATCAAAGCTGTATTCTGCTGAAATAGCTGATGCATGTATCTTGATGGAGGAATAGGACAGGCCTGTATGTAGAAGCTCTGCCAAGTACTCCAGAATGTTAGCAATATCTATATTCGACACATCTTTTCCTCTTTCAGCACTCCAAATGACAAACCTTTTCCATTTTCCTGCATAGTTCCTTCTTGTTGAAGGTCTGCGGGCTTCAAGGATAATGTCTTTAACCCTTTGGGAAAGATCTGAATTAGTTGCTGCTATGTGATGTTCCATGCAGTCAGTTGCAACGTTTTTAGGTTTGGATGCATGATGCTGTAGTTGTTGTGAGTTAACATCAAAGGCATCAGGGGTATTGACCACCTTTTGTCCCGAGACATGCTCCTCAGCAATGGGTACCAGTGTTGTCTTGGCCAGTTCGGAGCTATCAGGATTATCCTTGGACGTTCCTCCTTGATTTTTAGTAATACCTTGTGTATCAAGGGAAGAGGTGGGAATGCATATGCTGTCAGACCTTTCCAGCTGAAGGAGAGCGAATCCACTTCCCATGCAAGTGGATGGAATGTCCTTGTGCAGAATTTTTTGAGCTGGTGATTGAGAGGGGAAGCGAATAGATCTGTCTGTGGCATTCCCCATTTCTTTGTGATGGTCTTGAAGATGTCCGGGTGTAGCATCCATTCGTGAGCATCCGAGGTGGTTCTGCTTAACATGTCTGCTAGAGTGTTCTCCTTTCCTGGTACAAATATTGCCTGTAACTGGATGTTGTAGCTGAGTGCCAGGTTCCAAAGGTCCAAAGTCATTCTGCATAGGGGGTAAGAATGAGTGCCTCCCTGTTTGTTGATGTACCACATGACTGTGGTGTTGTCTGTCCTTATCATCAAATGGCCTTCTTTGAGAAATGGTCTGAATTTCTGGATTGCCAGTTTTACTGCCAGCATTTCTTTTAGGTTGATGTGCAGGTGAAGCTGGTCCTCGCCCACAATCCTTATGCGCATTTGTCCAGCATGTGAGCCCCCCATCCTAGGTCTGAGGCGTCTGTTGTGATGGTTTGGCTTGCTTGATAGTTGTGAAAGGGTAGGCCTGGGTTTGACTGGCATGCTTGAGCCCACCATAGGAACTCTTGTTTTAGGCATGGGATTAGTGGAATTTCTGCTTCTAGGCTGTGCCTGTGTTGGGACCATAAATTCTTTAGGTACCACTGTAGTTTTCTCATATGCAGTCTGGCATGTGGAACCAAGATTATGCATGATGCCATGAAGCCCAAGGCCTGCAGAACTTTTCTTGCTGTTAGCTTGTTCTGTTTTGTTAGTGCCAAGAAGTAAAGAGGGAGTTCTTTTTGTTTTTCTGCAGTTAGGAATGCCATTTGTTTTACTGTGTCCAATTCCGCGCCCAAGAATGTCCTTGTTTGGGATGGTGTCAGCCTTGACTTTTGTAAATTGACTGTGTACCCCAGTGCTTGTAGCAAGTAAATGACCCTTTGTAAATCTGTTGTCAGCTTGCTTTTGTTGTCCCCTTGTAGCAGGCAGTCGTCCAGGTATGGATAAATTTGGATTCCCTGTAGTCTGCAGTGGGTGATTACTGATGCCAGGCATTTTGTGAATACTCTGGGCGCAGTAGATAAGCCAAAGGGCAATGCTGAGAATTGATAGTGCTCTGATCCTGCAAGAAATCTGAGGTATCTTCTGCAAATTGGTCGAATGGGGACGTGCAGGTATGCCTCCTTGAGATCTAGAGTTACCAGCCAACACTCCTTGCCCAGCATGGGAAGAAGTTGCTGTAGGGTCAGCATTTTGAATTTTGGGACAATGATGTATGTGTTTAAGGTGGACAGGTCGAGAATAGGTCTCCAACTTTTTTCCTTTCTTGGAACTAGGAATAGTCTGGAGTAGAATCCTTTGCCTTGTTCTGTTATTGGTACTCTTTCCACAGCTCTCATCTTTGTTAATTGCATTATCTGCTGTAGAGCTTCTGTTTTTTGGTTTGGAGGCAGGTTTGGCATTCCTCTTTGACTGGTAAAGTGTGGAAGTGGAACCGTAACCTTGGTCTATGGTTTGCAAAATCCACTTGTCTTTTGTGATATAGTGCCAGTTCTTCGAAAATAAGGTTAATTTTCCGCCTAATGGTGCTGCTATTTGTTCCCTGGTAGGCGGAGTTAGAATCAAGTCACTGTGATTGTCCTGTTGTAGTGGTAGTGGCTGTGGCTGTGCTTCTGTTATTACCTTGCCACTGTCGGCCTCTGTAGGCACCCCCTCTGGATTGATTTCTGCCTCTGGAACGTCTATTCCTGCCCCTTTGGGATCTTGTGGAGTCAGGAAAGGACCAATTTTTGGCAGGCCAGTTCCTGCTAAACCTTGGTGGCTGAACCTGCAAGAAATCTTTAACCGTTTGTACAGATTTTGCCTTTTCTTCCATTTTCTTCATTACCTGCTGGGCAGGTGTACCAAACAAGCTGGCCTTATCCATAGGAGCATCTAATAACTTAGCTTTAACATGATCCGGTAAGACCTGTTCCTTCAGCCATGCATGTCTTCTTATCACTGTGCCAGTCATGGCTGATCTAAATGAAGCCTCCAGTGCATCATAGCCACATTTTAAGGAATGGTTACTAACCTGTTGTATGTTATTTACCATTTCTAATACATATTTCTTATCTATAGTCATCAGAGGATAGCTTTTTAGTTAACTGATCAAGCATAAACTCTTGGTATTGTATCATGTGAAACTGACAGTTTAAAGCTCTAGCTGAGAGAGTAGCAGAGGTGTAAACTTTTTTGCCCCATCTGTCTAAAGACCTGGATTCCCTTTCAGAAGGAATAGGGTTTTTTGCTGTGGTAGAGGCTACTGCCTTAGGCCCCTGGGATATAGTTTCGGGGTCTGCAAGTGGGGCCTTGTAAAGGTGGTGATGAGTGTCTGGCACCCTGTAAAATCTATCTGGTTTGGCAGGGGCTGGTGGTAAGGAATCTGGTGCAGTGCAGACATCATTAAATGCATCGTCCACAACAGAGAGGACAGGAGGTATAGCTAAGGGCCTGTGTTGTGGTAGGTGCAGAAAAGTCCTAAGTCTCTTTCTGGAGTCTGAGAAATCCTGTTCCTGCCATTGGAATTGTTCTCTCATGGCATGCAAGGTTTCCCCAAAGGAGAATTCTTCTGGTGGAGAAGCAGCTGGAATGGATTCTTCAGCATCTGAGTCTTCATAATTGGAAAAAGGAGCCTCTGGCTGGTCTGTAATATCTGAGTCATCCGCAGAATCATCAGAGGACACAGGCTCGGGGGGCTCTGTTCTAGGTCTCTTTTCTGGGGGCTGAGAGGCCCTGTCTGGGTGAGATTGAGATCCCCTAATTAAGGATATTAAATCTTCTGCCAGAGTAAGCATTTGTGAACTAGAAGTGGGCCTGGTGGAGGGGGGTTTAACAGGCACTGATTTAGTAGATTTGGCTGCTTTAGCCCTGGCAAAGGCCTTAATAGACATGGCTGCAGGAGGCCTAGCAGCACCACGTGCTGGGGTAGAGACATCCAAAGGGATGGTGTCTGATAAGTCACTAGTAACCACTGTTGTAGGTAAAATTTCTGAGGCCGATTCAAGTAAAGTAGCAGGAACCTCAGTAGTAGTCATTGATTCGGCTGTACTTTGATCAGTTTTCTCGGTTTCGTCCGAAACCGAGACACTTGCGGTTTGCTTAACCATGGTTTCGGCTGAAACCGCGGACTGCGAGTGTCGGTCTTTTCTTGCTTTTAACAATTTGGGTAGTCGGAGGATCCGACGGCATAATGTACGCAAAATCTGAGCCGAAAAACTGTTCAGCAAACTCCGACCGACGCCTAAGCGTTCGTCGGTTGAATGAAGCACAGGCCGAACAGGCTGCTACGTCGTGGTCTGGGCCTAAACAAGGCAAACAGTAAGAGTGGAAATCTTTATGAGGTATTTGTTTCCCACAAGTTAAACAGTTATTGACTTTTTCCTGACATCGGCTGAGGCAAGAAAGAGTCCCCAACGGGGTACTTAGCTTTTAGAAGTCTTCGAAGTAGTATTCGGTAGTAGTAATCTCTGGATCTGACCGACCGGCACTTGCGAACAGCTTCTGCTTCGGGCGCCACGCGGCAAGAAAGACTGGGGAAAATGGCGTCGGCTGATGCCTTTATACCCGAAGACCAGCAGAGATGACGTCGGGTGAAGCGCGACATCAGCCGAAGCCGGACCCGGACTTTGGAATCCGGCCGACCGAAGGGCTGCCTGACGACAGGACAACCCAGTTGTTATGACTGCAGATGCATCCATGAAGGACATCAATGCCATCTACATTAACATTAGGTTCTTTGAATATTCTCAGGTCCTGGTGGCGTTCCATCTGTGCACTCATCACCATCCTTTAGCTAAGTATTGTGTACAGTATTATGCTATTACAGTATAGATTAAACTACTGCTCAAGGTTGGTGAAATACACTACTGTCAAAAATACAGTACTACTGTCAAGTATTAGTGGTGCTTAATTAAACACTCCACTAATCAAACTTTGTTGTACAGTGTGATAATCTCTTTTTATGATTACAGTACAGTATTTTTATCTATATCATGCATATTTGTGCTTTTTGGGGGGTTATTCGTCAAGGGTGTGTTGGACTTAATGAACATTTTTGACTTACAAGAAACCCCCAGGAATCTAACATGTTCGTAAGTAGGGGAGCACCTGTAATAAATTTTCACATCTTTTTTTCCAAAGTTCCCATATTGTCACAATCATTATCACATTTCTTAACTTACTCATACTTCTCATACAATACTATATTCATATTGATACATTTAAACCCTTCTCATCTATATAAATTTTTAAACTCTTTTCAAAATTCTTTCCTCTTTTTGCAATTCAAAAAACATTTTATTTCCTCTTCACTACAGTCAACAGATGTTCTCGCCTCCATCACCTTATGTTATACACTCCCTTTCACAGTTAACATGTCAAATAAAAATACCCTACTTCAATAAAAAAAAATTAATATTTTTCTTATGGTCTTTATTGGCTTTTTCCATCTTCTTTTAATTCCTTCCATGGGTACACCAATTTTTTTTCTAAAATCATAATATACCATCTTTTCTTTTTTCCAATGATTTCACTTACTTTTCATTTTCATAATTTCATTTTTTTGTTGTATTCTTTTTCTTCTATCCTGCC